>NW_028234404.1:11609548-11619548 GCF_977035675.1 Penaeus japonicus
ATTAAATCAGTGTACACCTATTTTCAGCATTTATTTATTTTATAACCATTTTTTTTTTCATCTATTTATTTATTTATTTTTTTTATTTTTTTTAATATCAATAACATGATTTTTGTTAGTACATAAAAACCTGTATGTACATGTACTTCCTCTCTTGTAATAAAGTGGGCTGTGGGTTCTCAGGAAGAAATTTTGTTTTACATTTTGCATTATATATAGTTAAATGGCTTAATAACCTGAAGCCTTGATAAGATGTTAGAAAAAGATGTAGACATAACGCCCATTGTTTGGTGTGAGATTTGTTAATAGATAACTTCTTTTGAACAATTGCTTTCCCTTTCTTGAAATCTATTTGATTGTCCGATTCTTAGGAGGAATATCACGTTTTATCACTTCTATTAGATGAGCACCTGTATCCTTCCATACAATGAATTGAACTGAGAAAAAATAATCAGTCATTTTATGATTTTTCTTCATACTTTAAAAAAATATATTTCTTTTTTTACCTTTTATAAGTTCCATAGTTGCTATTCGTATCAAAGATTTAATCGATACATATCCCGCCCCCCTTTTTTTCTCTCTTTTTCTTCCCTTTTTTTTTCTTTTTTTTTTTCTCCTCATTTTGTCTCGCGAATGGCCTGAGAGAGGCGGGGTAATTAGGCCTATAATGGTAGCAAAGGTCACCAATTTACGGCTAAGAACTAAGGCAGGGCAACCATTAGCCCTTGCACTTAATAACGGGAACAGTTTACTTATGGTTCATTTACTCTCAAACGCTAATTAAGAGAGCTCATCTGTTACCTCGGAATGACCGCAAAACCAGCCTCCACTTCTCTCCCCTTCTCCCTCACTTTCCCCTCACTCTCCTCCTCTCTTTCCTCACTCTCTTCCATTTCCTCCTCTTTTCCCTTCACTCTCTTCCCTACCTCCTCTTTTCCCTTCACTCTTTTCCCTTTCCTCCTCTTTTCCTTTCACTCTCTTTCCCTACCACCACTTTACCTTTCACTCTCTTTCCTTTCCTCCTCTTCTCCCTCGCTCTCTTCTCCTTCCTCCTCTTTTCCCCTCACTTTCCTCTCCTTCCTCCTATTTTACTCTCACTATCTCCCCCTTTCTCCTCTTTTCCCCGCACTCTCTTCCCCTTCCTTCTCATTTCCCCTCACTCTCTTCCCTTTCCTCATCTTTTCCCCTCACTCTCTTCCCCTTCCTCCTCTTTTCCCCTCACTCTCTTCCCTTTCCTCCTTTTTTTCCCTTCACTGTCTTCCCCTTCCTCCTCTTTTCCCCCCACTCTCCTCACATTTTTCCTTCACTCTCCTCTTTTCCCTTCCCTCTCTCCACCATCCTCCTCTTTTCCACGCACTCCTCTCCCCTTCCTCCTCTTTTCCCTTCACTCTCCTCTTTTCCCCTTCCTCTCTCCTCTTCCTCCTCTTTTCCCCTCACTCCATTCTCCCCTTTCCTCCTCACACTTCCTCACTCTCTTTGTCCCCTCCTACACTCTTCCCACTCTCCCTCTCAATCCCCTATACATCCACATACCACTACTCCTTTTTTATGTACCCTTTGTACTCCACCGCCTTTACTCCACACTACAACTTTTCATTCTTTGACATTCCCCCTCTCTTTCCCTCACTCCATCTACACACACCCTTGACGATAATATATATTATAAAGGAAAACTTTTATGTTCGAATAGTGAGTCAGTGTATATATAGTGTGTGATGTCGATGTGTGAGTGTTTGTAACTGTAAAAAAAACAGTGTTTTTATATGCTTTGATGTTCCTAAAATAACTGCAAATACTAAAAGATATAAATCAAATCAACCAAAAAAGTACATAAAGATGAAAATGATAACACTTCCGTTTTTAAGGTGAGTGTGTATATAGCGACCACAGTAACTACCTGAAATTCTCACTGAAAATACAGCTAAGATACCGTACTCATCTAGCTGAAAATAAAACGAAATAATAATCAAATCACAAACAAATAAACAAACAAAACAATTCGCTTGAAACAAAAAAAAATCGCAAATACAGCTCCTCACCATACAAAACCTCGCTACATAAAATCTCAAATACAAACAAACAAAACAATTCGCTTGAAACAAAACAAAAAAAATCGCAAATACAGCTCCTCACCATACGAAACCTCGCTACAAAAAAAACAACAACGACAAATGCAAATCCAAAGACACTAAGCACTCACAACTCAAAACAGAAAAAAAAAGGAAAGACAGAAAAATCTAAGGCATTATTCTTCACATTAAGGAAATAAAACCTTGGAAAGCCCTTGAATACGAGAAGATAACGTGTATAATAGCTGTTATAATCCTCAGGCATTATAATTCACATCGACACAGTAGAGGTTTCATCTCCGGAGGTTTAGAGCTTAAGACGTTGTGAAACTATTAATAACGAGTAAAAATTCGATTAAAACTAGTTTACTAGCTTACTAGCCTCAGAAAAATGGAATATAGCATGAAAGAACATTTACGTAATTAGGCTCCACAGAAAGTGTCTATAAACAGAGTTTCCATGTTTAAAGATTTACGGAAATTACTACCTCTCACTCTTAAGGTGGCCTCGCGGGAGAGAGAGAAAAAAATGACCCAGCACCCATTGAACTAAAACAGCGTTTCGGTGTTCTTTGCTGAGTATCTCGTTCTTTTTTTTCGTTTTTTAATTACGTTTATTGTTATCAGTGATATAGCTTCTATCATTAGTCGTTACTATTCCTCTTGTTAGTATAATATTTGGTTATTGTTACTATCATTATTGGTATCATTATTATTATCATTATTGGTATCATTATCATTATTATCATTATCCTTATTGGTATCATTATTATTAGCATTATAGGTATCACTATCATTAGAATTACCATTCCTCATTAGAGATCCAATCATGGGTGATGCACTTTATACACCGTTATCGACTTTCTTGTTTTGCGATCCAATGCTTGTAATTCCGCCTTTGTCAGACTTCATACCCTCAGTTTGGCACAGCTCTTGAGTTGATAGCTGATATCATATCCCAGTTATGAAGTTTTGACTTTATTATAGTTCTTATTCTCTAGTTAACTAATCCTTCATTTGTTTTATTTCGTCCTATTCCAAGATTACAAAAAAATGTATCTACTTCCCTCTTCAAGACTTTTACTCATGTTTCCATCAGACCTTTCCTCTTTTCATTATCAATACAACAGATTTCGACAAACCAAATCACATTCTGATTCATCCGAAGATATCCTTATGGTATTTACGAAGCTGTTTAGGATCGTCCATAGATAACAAGCGATTCATTTTCTCTCTTCACTTTTTTTCAGTTCTCTCTATCTTTCTTAACATAAATGTCAGTCGAATCATCGTAAAAAACAAATCAAAGTGGTGATAAAGACTCTCCTTGCAATATACCGCGTCTTATCCTAACATTTCCTAATCCTTGGTCCCCCAGCTGTTCAATCTGCATTCCACTCCTTCATGCTCGATCTGATGAAACGTCTCATATTTATTGGCACCCTAAACACCTCCATAGACTCCTCTTCTCTTCAGCTGTGAGGCACCATATCGCACGCTTATCGATGTCCGTAAACCCCCAACGACGTTAATCTTCTTTTACTGTTCTTCACTATCGTTTCATGAATCCGTAAGTGGTCCTTTGTACCCTTATTCTCTCTCCGGCAACTCTTCTGCTCTCATGGCAACAGAGTCTTCTCTTCCAAGTGTCTATACATTTTTTTTTCTTTTCTTTTCTTTTCTTTTTTTCTTTTCTTTTCTAATACACCTGTCAATAGTTTCCATGATAAAGGTGTAAAAGTGATCGACCTAAAATTGGACACTGTATTTCCCTGATCCATTTCCTTGACACATAGCACTGTCTTCCCAATACCGTCCACTTGGGTACACTATTCCCCTGGAGACACTTGTCCAATTTGACTCCTAATCTGCTGTGTAATGAGGTCAAGTTCTTAATCCAGAATCCTTGAACTCCATCCGGACCCTGACTTTTCCGGCTCAGCATTCACGTAATCTGATTCATTACTCTGACCGAGTCAATTGTATTTTTTCTTGCCTCCTTATCTCACCCACAACTTCCTCTAATTTCCTTAGCCATTCAGCATCTTTATTATCTGGTTTGTCCCATGCGTTATTCCAAAACGTTCTGCTTTTTTTCTCAATCGGGTACTACGTTTACTCTTTCTCTCCCTTCTGTTTCATCAAACAACTCTATCTGATTGAATCAAAATAGGCGATTTTCTCCATTCTGTTTCGTCCGGATGTTATATATTTCGAATGTTGCATTGCACTCACGGCGACCAATCTATGCTGTACCTCTTCACGCACCGCTTCAATGCCCTTTTCACTTATGTAGTAGGTTTTGTCAAGCGTTTCTTTGGCCCCTTCATTGAGCAATTCATTTCTTTTCATCCTGTTGAGTTGCCACGGGTCTTTTTGCAACATCTGTTTTTTTTTGTCTAATACTGCACCCTTTTCAAGTGTGTGTGTTTTTCTTTCTCCTTCCGTTGTTGTCTTTTTGCTTGTATCCAATTATATTCGCTACGATATCAACTTCTGTCCTTATCATTGTATCTGTGTGTGTGTACTTCTGTTAGGATGATAGATATGATATTGATCCCCGTGTTTGTTGTTTTCACTTTATTCAATATATCGCAACTTTGGAGAAACCTTAACCGGATATTATTAAACACATATTCTAGCAATATGTCTCCTCCCTGTTATGACTGTCATGAGTTCCTCCACCTGTTCCATCTCCGAATTCTCATGTTCTTCTTGTTCATCTGCGTCCTCGTACCTGTGCCTTATTACCTCAATCTCTACACCAACCATCCACGTGTATCATCCTTACCTCGTCTGCTAATCGGTGTTTACGTTTCCAATAATCCTATTCTATCCTATGTTTGTTTCATTCTTTGTCGGTGCTTTCTAGTGTAGGATCACTTCTTATAAAAAAAATAAAAAATAAAAAATAAATAAAAAAAAGCTGGTACCACTTTGTTTAGTTTCTTCTTCCACCTTTAAATTTGCATTTTTATTTTTATTATTTTCTTTATTAGCATTATCATTGTTATTATTATCATCATTATCATTATTATTATCACCATCATTATTATATTCATTATTACTATTATTTTTTATTATCACTATTTTGATCATTATCATGCTTATCATTATGAACGTTGTTATCATTCTTATCAAAATCATTAGTTGTAGTAGTAGTAGTACCATTAGTATTATTACACTTGTAATTATTTTCCTTAGTGATATTATCATTACTTTTTACATTTTCAGTTATTAGTGTTTATAATAATATAATTATCATCATTATTATTATGAACATAATTTTGCTTATCATTATCATTATTACCATTATCATCATTTTTATTGTATATGGTATTATTATTATTATTATTATTATCATTAGTATTGTTCTATTAATCATTATCATCAATATTATTAGTAGTGGTGGTAATGTTGTTGTTGGTAATGTTATATTTAGACTTTCTTTTCTTTTTTATTTGTATTTTATTACCGTCATTATTATTATTACCATTGTTATTATTTATATATACATATATGTATGTATATGAGTATATATGTTTATATATATATATATATATATATATATATATATATATATATATCTATATGTATAGATATACATATATGTATATATATATATATATATATATATATATATATATATATATATATATTAAAAGTGTGTGTGTATACATACATATATATATATATATATATATATATATATATATATATATATATACATATATAATATATAATATATATATATGCATACATATAAATAAATAAACATATATATATGCTAACAAGCAAGCATGCAAGCAAGCAAATGCACAAATAAGTTAATACCTCTACAGATAAGACGAGAAGAAAAAACGTGAAGTTAATTCTCTCTCTCTTTCACACTTCAGACATGGAACTGAAAAACGTCTACGAACGCTACCAAGCAAGACTAAGAAATTCGGCTTTTCTGGGAGTGGTTACCATAGGCGCCTTAGCTTCATGTTGTCTCCTGGGAGCTACGCTACATGGTGCACAGGTACGTATGGAGTGGTACTTGGGGATTGTGGTCTTGTGGGGTCTTAGTCTTGTGGTCTTTTCACGTTGTAGTTCTGTTTTATCTATTGCTCTATCTATTGATTGATTTCTTTCATTTGTTTTGTTTATGAGATCATATTTTGACGTGAGTAGGACTTTGTGTGTTGTGTGTGTGTGTGTGCGTGTGTGTGTGTGTGTGTGTGTGTGTGTGTGTCTGTATGTGTGTGTGTAACTAACTGACTGACTGACTGGCTCACTCACTCACTCACTCACTCACTCTCTCACTCACTCTCTCCTTACCTTTTTTACGTGCTTGGAATACTCCTCCGCTTCGGGGGGACTGATTCATCGCGGTTTCATCCACGCGCATTGCAACCACTTCCCTCCGCTTCCCCGATCGCAATTGCGTCCGTTCGCGGAACTCGCCACTTCCCGCCGGCGTCGCTAAACGGGGCCTCTCTCTCTCCCCCCGCCGGATAATTGGATGCTCGGGGTAAAGAAGACGCGGATAATGGGCGGTGAATTACAACCCGCCCGGAACAGCTGACGGCGGACCTGAAGAAGGAGAGGATGCTTGGGAGGGTCTTTCTTGTCGCGGGATGGCTGATTGCTTGCGTGCTTGATTTTTTTTTTTTTTTTGGGGGGTGGGGGGGGGGCTGTTTGGTTGTCTAGGTTTTTTTGTTTTTTTTTGTTTTTCGATTGTTTGGTTTGGTTGTTTGTTTGTTTGCTTTATTGATGTGGTTGGTTGGTTGGTTGATTTGGTTCATTTTTCGCTTGTTTGCTTCGATTGAATGCTTGTTCTGTGCGATGGATGGGTGGTAGGAGGACGGGGTGGAGAGGGGGGGGGGGCAGAGCGATGGGAGGACGGGGTGCGTAGGGAGGGTAGAGGATTCTTAAGCCTTGTGTGGATACGGGGTGTATGTCACATCTAACTGTGTGTGTGTGTGTGTGTGTGTGCGTGTGTGTGTGTGTGTGTGTGTGCGTGTTTCCACTAGAGTTTTCGAGGATTTTTTCCCCCGCTGTCACTCTTCCCTCTTATTTCCTGATGAGTGCTTTCCCTGTTGTTGTTTTTCCCCTCATTTTTTTCTCACTTTATCTCTTTTTATTGTAATTTCTGCTCCAAACGGAATGAAAAATATGTTAGGGATAATCTGGTGTGTCTGGGGAGAAACCTCAATGTGACAGGGAAGAAAGAATGATTGTTTTAAATAGGGAAAACAATTCTAGGGAAAAAGATGGTGTGCTAGGGAGAAAAATGTGATGTTATAAGGGAAGATTTTATTTTTAAAAGTGGAAAAAAAACGGGAATCTTTTAAGGAAAAAGGATGATGATTAATGAATACAATAAAAAAGGATGGAAGAAGGTAAGAGAAAAAAAAGTGGAGAGATGAAAGAAAAAGACAGGTAAAAGAAAAATAATTTTTACAAAATATAAGAAAGAAAACAATAAGGTTAATGCACGAATAAAATGGGAAAATGAAACACCGCAAGAGCGAAAAGGTAAACAAGAAAAACAAGAATAATTATTTTTCAATTCAAGCGAAAAAGGGGTGGGGGGATAAACGCAAACTTGTAGAAAGAAAAAATAAATAAACAAATAAATAAAATAAAAAATAATAATATAATATATATATTTATTCATATATATATATATATATATGTATATATATATATATATATATATATATATATATATATATATAGAGAGAGAGAGAGAGAGAGAGAGAGAGAGAGAAATATAGAAATGTATGTATACATATATGTATATATATATATATATATACTTATTTATTTATCTACATATATGTATATATACATACATATATGCATATATATATAAATATATATATATATATACATGTGTATATATTTATATATATGTATACATATATATGTATATATATATACATATATATACATATATATACAAACATATACATGTATGAAGAAACAAAAGATTTCATTCTGCAAAGAAAAAAACTAAAAGAGAAAATTGGCGGCAACAGAGAACACCCGATTCAATAGAAGACTGTCATTTCACGGCGTCCTAAGCACTCGCGCCAGAATGGAAGCGGCGAGCGACCATCACCAGATCAAAATTCAATTAGATTCGACTGGACGTTGCTTCGTGTCCGTAGACTGAAAGAGAGAACGGGGGAAGTTTTTGTTTGTTTGTTTGTTTGTTTGTTTGTTTGTGTGGGTTTGAGTGGGTTTGGGTGCGAGTGTGTGTGTTTTTGTGTGTGTTTTGGTACGAGTGTGTGTGTTTGTGTGGGTTTGGGTGTGAGTGTGCGTGTGTGTGTATTTGAGTGCGAGCGTGTGTGTGTTTGTGTGTGTGTGTGTGTTTGTATATATATGTATCCATGTTTACGGATCCATATATACGAGGGGTGTTTAAAAAGTTTTGGTAACTGTTCAGAGGAATATTGTTTATAATATTGTTTATAACATGTTTGGAGAACTCCAATAACATACGACAGGTTTCATGCACTGAGCAGAGACAAGGCAGAACAAACCGTTCTGTCACACTCAGCTTGAAAAGGACGACACCGCACAAAACCGACTGGTATTTCTATATTTGTGTGAGGAGAATGCTTGTCAAAAATGCAAAGCAAATTCAACCAACGTCTCGGGTGGTGATTGGTCTAAATGTCTTATAAGTGCCCATAAGAAATCCAAATTTAATGAGCTCAGTCTTTATATATAAATTATATATAAATACTTTATAATATGAATACTCATTCTTTATATATAAATTTACATTTTTTATTTTATTTTTCTCTACATACATCAGCAATGCATTGTTTTTTTTTTTTTGTTTTTTTTTTTCCTGACAAAATAAAGTTATTTTACGTGACTATTCGTTTAAAGAAAGAAAATGAGTCGTTTCTTAGATAACCGACAACGTAGACGAATTTCGAGGAGCGAGCACCTCCGCCATGAAACAAGAGCCGCCATTGCCAGCGCCTCTGATCTTATAATTGACAACCAAACCGGTGACTATTCGGGTGCTATTATGTCATAGGTGTTATTTAACGAGTTGCCAAACCTCCAATGAGGGGAAATTTTACGTAAGAGGCGGCAGATGATGAGGAATCTTTCGATAAGAAGGATTTTACAAGAAATAAGGCATAATACGATATTTCGTAAATGTATAAGATAAGTGTTTAATCACGCCGACGAGAATGCGCAAATAAAGAAATAAAAATACCAAGTGTTTTCCTCGGCAACTTGATCTCGTTATATTCGTTCGGACGGTGGCGCGGACTA
The DNA here is from genome assembly GCF_977035675.1 of Penaeus japonicus. Taxonomy (NCBI): domain Eukaryota; kingdom Metazoa; phylum Arthropoda; class Malacostraca; order Decapoda; family Penaeidae; genus Penaeus; species Penaeus japonicus. The sequence goes on from NW_028234404.1 coordinate 11,618,908, forward strand.
GCTACAAACATTTACATTTTTAAAAAGCGATTAATATATAAGTAATTTTAATCGGATCGTTTATTTGATCATTATACTATTCACGACCCATGACGGTTCCTCTTGCAAAATCATATTCAAATGTATCAAAATTAAGGTAATTCATCATATTAGGATATTAACTTCGGCAAACGAAACATCAAAGATGAGATCTTAGAGACTAATGAATATGTCTGATTCAATAGAATAACAAAATGTAGTTTTCATTGGTTTTTAAAACATTTCTCGTAAAAAAATCTTAGAGTAATCACAATTTTTTTAAAAACTAATAGCGAAAATATTACAAAGGATTCAAATGCCTCCATTTTTTTCACGATGGTAATGAGAATGACGAAAATAGATAAGTGTTGTTATTAATGCAACGAGAAACACTGTTTGGGTGAATTTAGACTCATGATAATTACTAAGCAAGAAATTTTCTGATCATTTAAATACTTTGATGTATGTGCACGTTTTCTTGAATGTCATATAAAATTGACTTACAAATATTTTCTAGTCATTTAGGTATCAGAGCTCCGTAAAATTTGTGATGACTTGTAAGTTTATTCCCATGCTCTCACTTCCTGGTTCAGGTGTTGATGCATGACTCCACCACTCACATT
>NW_028234404.1:11654548-11659548 GCF_977035675.1 Penaeus japonicus
TAATATATATATATATATGTATATATATTTATATTCATATTCATATTTATATATGATGTGTATATATATATATATATATATATATATATATATATATATACACATACATACATATATACATATATACATAAACATATACATACATAAATACAAATTTTACCTCCCTAACCGGGACTCAAACCAGCATCATAAGATTGACAGGCACGGTGTTGAAACCGATCGGCTACACGACCCGCTAAATGAATTGTCTAACCAGACACCTTATGAGACGTCATGGAATTTACCTATTTGCTCTTAGTAGAGCAGTGATAGCGAGGTTCGCGGGTTCGAGTCCCGGACAGGGAGGTAAAATTTGTATTTCTATATTAAATGCGTTACTGCATTCTACCATCTTTCTGACATATGCATACACACACACACACACACACACACACACACACACACATATATATATATATATATATATATATATATATATATATATATATATATATATACATATATATATATAAACGTATACAACATATTTATATATATATATATATATATATATATATATATATATATATATAGAGAGAGAGAGAGAGAGAGAGAGAGAGAGAGAGAGAGACGCACACACACACATACACACACACACACATACATATATATATACATATATATATAGAGAGAGAGAAAGACGCACACACACATACACACATACACACACACACACACACACACATATATATATATATATATATATATATATATATATATATATATATATATATATATATATATATAGATATAGATATGGGGGGGCAGGGGGACGACCAAGTGACAGAGTGATAGAGAAAGAGAACAGGGAGAGAGGGAAAGAGAAAGAGTTACAGAGAGCGAGCGACAGAGACATTGAGGTGGGAGAGAAAGGGAGAAAGAAGGATCAAAGGCAGAGAAAAAGACCAAAAAGTAAGAGAAAGATAGGGAGAGAGAAAAAAAAAAGGACAGACAGAAAGCGAGAGAGAATTGCATTCAAATAACTCACTACCTTTCCAGCAATTCCGTCGATATCATGTTTATCAACATATAGGAGAATCATCAACATGCATCAAGAGGGAGAGGCCGAAAGGGCAAAAGGCAATCAAGGTTAACTTAAATTCCGCAAAACGCATTTACAATTCATTCCCACGTAATATTAATAAAGAACAATGTATTACAAAATACATTTTTTGTAATGTACATTTATTTCATCCTGTCCTGAAAAAAAATATATATAACCACAACATGTAAATAAAGAATCACACTCATTGTAAAACACTATTTCAAGAATCCTGAGAGAGAGATAATATAAAAAATAATAATAATAAAATAAAAAAAAAAATAAAAAAAATAAAAGTATTTAAAAAAAAGATTCATCTGAACTCGAACCATTATAGTGCTTAGTGAAGCGACATACAAAACCTCTTGAAGCTCTTGCTAATAGGATGTACTCCGTTGTGCAAACACTATACCTCTCTGTCCATATTGCAAATGCAACAATTCCTCATATTCGATGGAGTATTTTCGTTCCAGTAATCATGTCTCATTTTATCCCTGTTGCAGCTGTGTTAGATAATGACGTCCGTTTTGCCGTATTGATTTTCTGCAACTTGAGATTCCAGACAATCTAGAGATGCAACACAAAAGTCATTTCACATCTGCATAGATTCAGCCGCATGAAATCTAATCCCTAACATTGATGTTGACTTTGAACCATAAACCCATCGAATGCAGTTCGTTAATTATACCACTAATTCACTCCTGTTCATGATGGGTTTCCTTTGATTATGGGAACGCGATGGTTTCTTGTTAAGTGATAACTATGTCGAAGGTCTGTATAATGGCTGTATATATTGCAAACACATGCTAGTTGTCCTCGGCGCGAGTTCAGAATCGTTTGTTAAGAATCTCTTTTGGATAGTATTTTTATTGTTATTTAGTAAATAGTGAAACTTTGGCGATTCTCAAATAGGTTATATCTTAGTCACGAGTAAACATACGAATCACTTTTCTTTCTTCCTTTAACTTCTTTTTGTTTTATTGGGCTCATAACAGTGCTTTCTCTCTCTTTCTTTCCTTCTTTATCTCTCTCTTTTTATCATTCTCTCTCTATCTCTTTCTCTCTCTATCTCTCTCTCTCTCTCTTATTCTCTCTTTCTGTCTCTCTCCCCTCTCTCTCTCTCTCTCTCTCTCTCTCTCTCTCTTTCTCTCTCTCTTTCTCTCTCTCTCTCTCTCTCCCTTTCCCCCTTCTCCTTTTCTCTCTCTCTCTCTCCTTCTCTCCTCTCCTCTCTCTCTCTCTCTCTCTCTCTCTCTCTCTCTCTCTCTCTCTCTCTCTCTCTCTCTCTCTCTCTCTCTCTCTCTCTCTCTCTCTCTCTCTCTCTCTCTCTCTCTCTCTCTCTCCGCCCCCCCCTCTCTCTCTCTCTTTCGTTCTCGTTCTCTCTCTCTCTCTCTTGCTCCTTCTCTCTTTCCCTCCCTCCCTCCCTCCCTACCTCCCTCTCTCTCTCTCACACACACACACACACACTCAGATGTGACATACTACCTACAAAAGATTGAGAACACTGCAATTAATCCTGCTACAATTATAACACACGTCTACCATATTACCACAGTACGAACGTATATTTCTTATGGCAATCTCATTAAGGTGAATTCGGCCTGATTACATTTGGCGGGAAAGTTTAATGGAGACATGTATATTCATTTAAGGGAACGTAGATGCAAACACACACACACGCTTATAGAGAGACATGGCTTTTGTGTGTGTTTGCTCGGGCATGTATAGCATATCATGGCGTGATATGCTGTTTTCTTTTGAAAAAATAGATTATGGAATTACGGACATGGAGATTAGATCTTAATAGTGACTTTGAACTATTAATATGGCAATTTTTTTTTCAAATTTGATTGTGAAAACTAGTCAGTGCAAATTTGCGAAATGTAGAACGCAAGACGTATATTCACATAAAATAAAGTATCTTTAAAAAGGTTAAAAATCCTTAAAGTTGTTGGATATGTTTGGGTTATGCCTAAAGGGGCTATCACACGAGGGGAAATATTCGTATATTTTCTACAATAAATCCAATATTATTCGATACTATTACTATTACTATTGTTATTATTGCTGTAGACTCTGTTCTATTTATGTCTATGTGAAGTGTGGAGAGTATCAGATTTATCTTTATCTTTTCTAATAATCACCATCATTACCATTAACACCCTCATTATCATATCCGTTTGAACTGTCATAATTATTTTCATAAAATCTTGCATCTATCGTGCACTATCGCCAATTCTATAATAGATTAGCATGTGAACTAGAAATTGATACGCGAGCCATTAAAATCTTACTATTCAGAAAGGTCAAATGGAGATCTTTGTTGTGAGTAATATAAAAACACAACCTATTATTTCCGTAATTCCATTAGAATGCAGTTGATCATAATAGAACAAATCCAAATATAAAGAGTTTCTTAGATTACCATTGAGATCAAAAGACAACACTGACTCTCTTTTGTTTCATTGTTTACAATCGCTCGTACCAGACGCAGGCCCTTTTAAGATGCATTAAAAATAAATAAATAAATAAATAAAAATGAATAAATAAATAAATAAAATGTCTTTGTAGGCTTCTGTTTTATCTCTTGAGCCAAAGCAAGAACTACTGTAACAACAACAACATCCGTAGAGTTTGCGAGCGAAATTCCTCTTATTTACAAACGCTTATATAGATTGAAACGAACGCGCTCGGCCGACAAAGGAAGTGCACGATGCGTGAAGAGAAGAGACTGTTGATCGCCGAAAGTCCACGGAATCTTTGCCTTCTTGAGATGGTCAAATAGACAGGGAGACGAACAGACAGACAGACGGAGAAAAGTAAATACTGTCTGTTTACAAAAAAAAAAAAAAAAAAAAAAAAAAAAAACTAATCTATGCCAATCACGGAAGATTATGATAGTCATTACAATAGTGATAGTCATAACAATAGTGATGATAGTCATAAAAAATTATGATAGTCATTACAATAGTGATAGTCATAACAATAGTGATGATAGTCATAACAATAATGATGGTAATCATTATCATCATTACTATTATCATAAATATCATGATCATCATAATCAATACTGTTTTTATTACTGTTGTTGTTTTCAGTAATAATAGTGATAGACAAAACGCTAACAAAGATAACAATATCGATAACAATTCTACTACTACTACTACTTCTATCACTCTTAATATCGTTACACTAACAACAAAAGTTACAAATAACAATAAAAATACAAGCAATAATAACAACAACCCATGCTCTGGCTACTGGCTTGAGCTCGTTATTTCCCCAGAGCTCAATTATAGAACATGACGTCATTCATTAAACACAAGCAGAGGAGGGTGGGAGAGGTGTGATAGCAAGGGGGTGTCTCAGTACACTTATATCGAACTGTGGGATAATGAGAACACTTGATCATGCAAGAAAATACAGAGGGGAGGTAGAGAGGAGAGAGTGTGTGAGAGAGAGAAAGAGAATTTCGCCGAAAGTTCGTGAAATTTTGCCCTCGTGTGATAGGCCCTTTGGAGAGGGGGAGGAGAGGGGAGGGGGGGAGGGGTATCGTTATCACCATGTTTATGACTGTTAGCGATTGGTGGCTGTCATTGTTGTTATACATATTCTTGTTACGTTGTTGTTATTAGTGCTGCTAATATCACCATACTATGTATCACATCATACCTTATCACACTATATTATGCCATATTAGTTCGAGACAAAACCGCATTACGCCCTGCTAGATATACCATTCTACAGCCATCTCTAACAGCGATGATTATATATATATGATTGCACACATTTTCAACGCGCCTGAATGATGAGGTAATGAATATTAATGGTAGTAATAAGAGCAATGTAATATTGCCCACAGTGTGACGTAGGTGAGGAATTAGCTATCAACTATAGAATGACTCAAGTTGCAACTCATTGC
>NW_028234404.1:11692048-11694548 GCF_977035675.1 Penaeus japonicus
TGGATAGGCCAGGAAGTGGATGTGCTATTAGTCAAGGGAAATGGTATGTGTGAGAGAGAGAGAGAGAGAGAGAGAGAGAGAGAGAGAGAGAGAGAGAGAAAGGGAAAGATAAGGAGAGAGATAGTGTGTGTATGCATAAGAGTGTGTGCGTATGAGTGTTTGTGCGTGTGTGTGTGTGTGAGAGAGAGAGGGAGAGAGAGTCTGAAAAGTGAGTTCGTATTCATTAAAGAAAGTTGTTAAAATGGAGTCCAGACTTTTGTGAGGGAGAAGCAGGCACGAAAATACGGAAAGTAAAAGAAAAGGGGATGATAATGGAGAAGAAGGGGGCTGGAGAAGAAAAAGATAAAGAGGATGAAGTAAAAGAAAATTAAGGGAGAAGACGAAGAAAAATAAGAAAAAGGAGATGAAGAAGAAAAGGGAGAAGTAGAAAAATTGAAAAAAATGACAAAAAAAGTAAACAAAGAAGATAATGCTGAAAAATAAAAATAAAATAAAACATTAAGATGTGGAAAATAAGTGATGAGTGAAAAAGGAAAAGGAAGTAACAAGGAAAAAAAACAAGAAAATGAATACAACAAAAATAAAAGTCGAAAATATAAAAAACATGAAACTAGAAATTGAAGATAACCCAGATGATTTTTAATGAGCATCACGAGAAAACAAGCCATGAGACATAAACATCATGAGTAGATGTTTCCGGACACTAAATTAGTAAAAATAGCAGTCGCCTTTCTTTTACCATCTTGTGAATGAAGATTTAGAGGGTCGTTATAGCTTGTCTTTTCTACCATATTAAGGGTTATATGTTGCGTGCGTGTGCGGAGGTAGTGCATATACATACATATACATGTATATGCGTGTGTATGTATGTACACACACACACACACACACACACACACACACATATATATATATATATATATATATATAAAAATATATTTACATATATATTATAATATATATATATATATATTCTATTAATATAGAATAGTTAGTATGTATATATGTATATATACATATGTATACTTATTAATTCATACATATTACATATACATATACCTATAAATGTATACATGTGAATACAGCTATATAAGCAGAGGGAACCTTAAGTGCATAATTAAAGCACAACAAAAAGCGACAGGAAAAAATCACTTCCAATACCACACGCATCCTTCACTAACTTGCACGTGAACCTGTTACAGACGGGAAATAATGGGTTTACGTGCAGCCGATTCAATCCGAAACAAATAAGCTACACGCGAAACAAACACTCTTTTTTTTCAGCCGACAGAAAATATATACTTTTGTTGTGTTTAGGTCTTTGTTTTATTTATAATATGTAATTGATTTTTTCTTGTTTTTTTCATATTATGTTGTTTCTTTTTTATCAAAGAGTTTTAGTGTGAATTATCTTGTGGGGTTTTCATACGAAATCCATATTTTAGTGTCCTATTTTATCTTAGACACAATAAATAGAGAGATGTGTGTACTATGTATGGAGGTAGTACATAAGTTGTTTGGTAAGTTGATTGGATGGTAAGTAGATAGGTCGCTGGGGGCGGAAGAAGGTACTCAGATACTTAAATCGTTAGGTAGAAAATTCGGTTGGGAAGTAGATGGGTTAATAAGTCGATAGCCTTGGGCAGTTAAATCTCCTGGACTCGAATTTATTAAGGAAAATACCAGATACATGTTTTTTTGTGTATTTTTTATCACAAAAAAAATGTACACTCTCAGTGGCACACATGAATATGACTTGAAAATATAAACATTTTACTGTTCTTTTAACCTAAGGTAACAAAGATCCCTGATATTAAAGTTAGGTAGCTGTTTGAAAGAAATGAAAAAAATAGAAATATCTCGTAAATATAGGCCTAAAATTTGTGAAAGCACGGACGCTATCTCTCACAACCTCTCTTCTGTACCTTCCTCGCTCCATGCATGTGCACTTTGAAAAAAGAAAGAAAAAAAACTTATATTTCCGGGTATCTTATACCCCCATTTGTTTGTCTTGGTATAAATAGTAAGCAAATAGGTGAAATATTAAGTAGTTCGGTAGATATATTTGTTAAACGTTAGACAGGTATACAGATAAATGGAGTAATAGGTTGGTCATTAAGTATTTAGTTACGGTACGTAAATAATCCAACATATACTGTAGACAGGTGGGTATAATATTACTTACACGTAGATATACGAAAGCAAATCAAATAGACCTAAGACCTTTACAAAACATTTCAGTCAAGAGCATAGCGTCCTGTCCAACTTCCTGCCGTACGAATTAAAGGTGAAACGCCCTCACACACATGCTCCCGTGTCTGAAGGAACGACGGGTGCAACAGGTGATTATAAGGAGCGTGTAGTAGACAAGATAAAGTTTTAATGAGAAGGGAAGATGTAAACAAATGAGTGTAGTACGTATGTAAATTAAAAAAAAAAATTATGTTATTGATTATCATTCAATGAGGTATTGTGGCAACGAGAATCTCGAGGATTTATG
>NW_028234404.1:11757048-11759548 GCF_977035675.1 Penaeus japonicus
AATAATAGTAATAACAATAATAATTATCATAATAATCATGATAAAAATAATTAGGATAATGGTTAAAATGATAATCAAATAATGACAATAACAATGACAATGATGACACTGAAAATGCTAATAATAATAATAACAATAATGAAAAGGATTGTGATAATGATGATAATAATAGCAATAATAATGATAATGATGACAATAACGATAATAATAATACAAATTATAATAAAGATAATGATGATGATATGGATAATGGTGATGATAAGGATAATGATAATAATATGGATAATGGTGATGACAAAGATACTAATAATAGTAATGATAATCCTTGTTATCATCAGTAATCTTATTATTACCTTAATTATAGGGATAATAGTCATTGTTATTTTTTATCACTACTATTATCAATATTATTGTTATCATTAGCATCATCATTATTGTTATCATTAATATTAGTATTGTTGTTATTGATAATATTATTGTAATCATGATTGTTATTGTTATTATCACTATCATTATCATTAATGTTTTGAACTTCATTATTATTATAATTTTGATTACTACTATTATCAGGCTCATTATCATTGTTATTGTTATCATTATAATTATAATCATGATCATTATTATGGTTATCATAATTATCTTTATCCTTACTATTATCATTGTTATGATTATTATCATCATTACCATTATTGTCATTATCATCATCATTGCTATTATCATTATCATCATCAGTATCATTATCATGATCATTGTTACCAATACTGTTTTCATTATCACCATCTCTATTATTATCATCATAATCATTATATTTTTTGCTGTTGTAGTTGTTATCTACATAGTTATTATTACTACTGGTATTACTCTTGTTGTTATCATTGTTGTTGGTAACAATAGTATTGATAGTAGTAACAATAATAGTTGTAGTTATAGCAGTACCACTAGTATCAGTAGTAGCAGTAGTAGTAGTGGTAGTGGTGGTAGCAGTAGTAGCAATAGTAGTAGCAGTAGTAGTAATAGTAGTTGTTGTAGTAGTAGTAGTAGTAATAGTAGTTGTTGTATTAATAGTAGTAGTAGCAGTAGTAGTAATAGTTGTTGTTGTAGTAATAGCAGTAGTAACAGTAGTTGTTGTGGTAGTAGTAATAATAGTTGTTGTTTTTGTATTAATTGTAATAACAGTAGTAGTAATAGTTGTTGTTGTAGTAATAGTAATAGTAGTAGTAGCAGTAGTAATAGTAGTTGTTGTAGTAATAGCAGTAGTAATAGTAGTTGTTGTAGTAATAGCAGTAGTAATAGCAGCAGTAGTAGTAATAGTAGTGGTAGTAGTAGTAGTAGCACCATTAGTGGTAGTAATGAAACAGGATCCAGTACATTATCATCACAATCTTGATCTTCATTAGACCTTAGTGGTATGATAAACACTCTATGTTGATCTTTTAGGCCTGGCAGGATCTATGTTCATTATGCAAGTGTGTGTGTGTGTGTGTGTGTGTGTGTGTGTGTGTGTGTGTGTGTGTGTGTGTGTGTGTGTGTGTGTGTGTGTGTGTGTGTGTGTGTGTGTGTGTGTGTGTGTGTGTTTGAGTGTGTGTGTTTGTGTTTGAGTGTGTGTTTGTGTGTGTTTGTGTTTGAGTGTGTGTTTGAGTGTGTGTGTGTGTGTGTGACTGCGTGCGTATGTGTGTGTGTGTGTATTTAACACGGAGTTAAAGGTAGTACAAACAATGAAAACTCGCGTATGTTTATTCCAGCTTCGATGCGTACAGAGTATCATATGAATCACCAAATGTGCTTCCAAAACTTTTATTCATTTTTTCCATATACATTCTTGAGTCAGCTAATACACTGTATGTTAATAGATTTATGTCTCCGCCTACTATTGATATGACGATGATGATGAATAGGTGATGATCTATGTTCATAATGATGGACGAATTATACAATTTATATGTAATATAATTGAATGAGATTTGCTTATAGTTAATGGTTGTGTTGATGAGCAATCCGTAACGAAAGTTAGTTTGTACAATAAAAAAAACTGTGCAAATGTCTATTCTAACAAGACTCTAAAGTTTTACAATGTGTCATGTTGGCAATCAAACCCTTAAATTACACATTTAGCATAACAAAAAATAGTGGAAAAATAATAAGCTCTCTTTGCTCCCATAAAAATCGAAATTTCTTCAAGAAACAGTACCAAAACTCCACTCGAGGGATTTAGCAGTAAAAAAAAATACTATGACAAACTTATCTATATATAACCTTTGCACTTAAGGGGATTCACCAACAGGATGTGGATGCGTTCAACGGCTGACAGAAACGAACGGGTCAAACGTTACATCCGAAAAGCAGTTAGGATGCTCTTTCCCACTCTTGCACTCTCTCTTTCTTTCTTTATTTCTTTCTCTCTCTCTCTTTCTCTCTCTTTCTCTTTCTCTCTCTCTCTCTCTCTCTCTCTCTTTCTCTCTTTTTCTCTTTCTCTTTCTCTTTCTCTCTCTCTCTCTCTCTC
>NW_028234404.1:11767048-11769548 GCF_977035675.1 Penaeus japonicus
TAAGAGTAAACATTGTTGTCAACATCGTAAACATTGCTGCTAAAATCCACATGAGTTTTCGCTGTTGATAATATGGCAATGGACGAGTTATAGCTATAGTATTTTCAAAACATTAATAATAATTAAATCTGAGAAAAAAATCGTGTCTTCCGGAGCGTCAATAATAATATCAAAAACTGTGTAAAAATTAAAACGGAAAGTTCCATGTCCTCAATTACGGTGCCCGTTTAAAGAGAAAGAAACGGGAAAATCCCCTGAAAATAATAGACTATCCAAAGCAGAAGTTTTGTTTGACTGGAATATGTATGCCACCTCTCCTGGATTTTTTTTTTTTTTTTTTTTTTTTTTTTGATAATACGATTAAGAATGGTGTCTAAAAACAAACACAAAAGAAATCGGGAATAATCTCAGTGATAAATAGCACTTATCTTCATAAACAAGTGTAATCCAAATATAAAGACAGATGTTCAGCAGAAACTCCTATTATCCGACTCCTATGAACTAAAAAGTGAAAAAGCGATTAAGAACTGTCATGTGATGATACCAAGTTTAATCATGATTGAAGAGCTGTTTTCTAATGCACGGGAACTTTTACGAATGATCAACATGCATTAGCCAATTCTGCAGGAAAGTTTATGAGCAACCATTTGGGTTGATGGGTGAATGACCTTTGCTGTTTGGGTGTACTGAGCCTCTGGAGATTTCATGCCCAAGTTTTTTTTTTCATTTTACTTTTGGGAACTATTAATCTATGATGACACAGCTTTATTAGCGGTATAACTTTTATATCTTATACTTGAATAGCCTCTCTCACACACACACACACACACATGCACACACACACACACACACACACACACACACACACACACACACACACACACACACACACACACACACACACACACACACACACACACACGTTTAGTCTTGGTATCATCATTATATCATTATTACTATCATTATTATTGTCATCATCAGTACTAATATAATATCATTATATCATTATAATCATCATCACTATTATCACTATTTCGAGATGTGGGGGGGCGGGGGGGGGGGGGGGGGGGGGGGGGGGGTTCCGGGGGGGGGGGGGGGTGTGTTACCATTTACAGTATTAACTTATACTATTATTTTTTATATTACATTAAGATGATTTTTCCACATTAATTTGTACATATCCAACTCCTATACGCCAATTCCCATAATAAGACATTATAGGCATTCTTAACCAAACAACAAGCCCCAACACCACCTACAACCCCTATTGCCTAACAAACACTACCAAAAAAAACGCAAAGTAGCTCTAATAGTACAACATCCAACACAACAATACTTCTCCATCAACATTAAACACCCCTAAAGACAACCGACAAGCCCGTTACACCACCATTCCAACACCACCAACATAAAACCCGCTCCTCCCCTCACTCGAGAGTCAGTCACATATAGAGAGAGTGATTATAGAGAGAGAGTAGTAGAGATATGTGTGATGAGGTTGATGTATGAGAGAATAGTGTGAGAGTGTGGCGAGTGTGAGATGGAGTTTGAGCCTGTATAAACATACAAAAACACGGAAATAAACGGTCGCATGCGGTCGACTGTCGAGCGACCCCGCCCAGGTGTGTCCTTGGGATGGAATGATGCTGTCGCCTATGTATGCACGGCACACGACCCTCCAGCCTCCCTTTTACATATTTACACACATGGACACATAGAAATACGCTTCCTTTCTTTTCTCTTTTTCATCTTCTCTCTCTTCTCTCTCTCTCTCTCTCTCTCTCTCTCTCTCTCTCTCTCTCTCTCTCTCTTTCTTCTTCTTCTTCTTCTTCTTCTTCCTCTTTCTCCTCCTCTTCCTCTTTCTCCTCCTCTTCCTCTTTCTCCTCCTCTTCCTCTTTCTCCTCCTCTTCCTCCTTTTCCTCTCCATCTTCCTTTTTCACCTCCTCTTCTTCTCCCTCTCCCTCTTCCTCTTCTTCTCCCTCTTCCTCTTCTTCTCCCTCTCCCTCTTCTTCTCCCTCTACCTCTTCCTCTTCTCCTCCCTCTCCCTTTTCTTCTCCCTCTTCCCTCTCTCTCTCTCTCTTCCTTCTCTCTCTCACACATACACACACACAAAACACATCTCCCTGCATGTCTCTGCGACTTCCTAAAATGAAGTAAATAACCACTATCTCCCATTTAGGGTGAAAAAGTGGGGAGTGGTGTGTGTGTGTGTGTGTGTGTGTGTGTGTGTGTGTGTGTGTGTGTGTGTGTGTGTGTGTGTGTGTGTGTGTGTGTGTGTGTGTGTGTGTGTGTGTGTGTGTGTGTGTGTTTTGCATATGTGAAGACGGTATAGATCAAGCATACTGAAGCAATTGAAGCAAACAAAAATATTCTAAACATCTCTTTCCCGCTCTTTATTAATTTTGGCGCGTCCACAGAAAACGGTTTCGTCGGCGGGGGGTGTCTTCCGTACTGACTGTTCAAGGAGCTATGTACTTGTACTAAAACTCCTCTACTTTAA
>NW_028234404.1:11779548-11782048 GCF_977035675.1 Penaeus japonicus
CTATCTATCTATCTATCTATCTATCTCTCGTGATTGCTTAACAGAATTCCAATTAATATTTCAAAGTGAGAATTATTAGTCCTTACATCCTATTCATATTTTCAGACGTTGGTCTAGACATAATTAATTTCAGCAGCTGTACGTCGTATGCTTTTTTTAAGCAAAACTTATTATTTCTTACGTAACTTGACCTTGAAGATATCAGCAGCGTAATGTTATATTACAAAATATCATTATAAGAGCCCAAGTTCTTCGTTGCCTTGTTAGCGAGGACAGATAAAAAACAATAAAGATAAAAAAAATAGATAAAAATTTAAGTCATGACAACAGATAATTGAGAGAATTTCGATAGCAACAGTATGGAGTTTCATTTGGCTACAGACACAGGAGAAACTTATCTAAAATATAATCAAATTTACAGAAAAGAAACAAAAAAGGAAAGAGATAATTATTGTAACTATAGAAATCTATTGCCTCTCTAAATTACAAAAAAAGAAAAATATATATATATATTGAAAAAAAGTTGTAGATTATATATCTTAGCCCATTGTATCTGAAATATTAAATAGATAAAGCAGTCAAAAGGGGAATTTGATAAAATGCATTTGTTTGATTAGGTTACCGCTTACCTCGGATCTAGAAGCCTCCAAGGTTATTTCGAAAGAGTCACAAAGCTAGTCTCAAGATCTTGAGTTTTTTTCCTCTTTCGCCTCGTTTTTCTGTTGTTCTAAATCAACTTTTTACGTGTTTGGTTTTCAACTTATCATTTATTTTCTGGTGTTTTTTTAGCTTCTGCTTTTGTGTCACTGCTTCATCTATCTCCTCTTATATATATTTTTTCTCCGTATCTCATTCCTTTTTACACATAAACGCACAGTTAAGTGCCCATAAGTGCACACACACACAAACACACACACACATACACACGCACACACGTATATCACGTATATGTCCACATGCTCTCTCGCTCTCACTCTTTGCATATATATCGATCTATCTATTCATTTATCCATTTATCTTTATCTCTACCCCCCACTCTCTCTCTCTCTCTCTCTCTCTCTCTCTCTCTCTCTCTCTCTCTCTCTCTCTCTCTCTCTCTCTCTCTCTCTCTCTTTCTCTCTCTCTCTCTCTCTCTCTCTCACTCTCTCTCTCTTACTTTCTCTCCCCCTCTTTCTTGCTCTCGCTCTCTATCTGTCTATCTATCTATTTCGTACAAACGAATACACTTACAACCACACTTATACATACACTCATACACAAAAATGCACATACAATCACATAAATATACTTGGTCACATACAAATGTACATACAACCTCATACAAATCCATATACAGTTATACACACACAAGTACACATACAATCATACACATACAATAATGCACATATAATCACACACAATACAAACACACATACAATCACACACACACAAAGGTACATATAAACACAATCAAACAGACACACACACAAATACAAATATCATAAACATAAATACATATTACATAACACTCATAAAACAGACATATACAATCATACAGGTCACCACACACTCACACTCACACCCACAAATACACACCCACATACATATAATCAATACACCACAATACAATACACACAGAGGGAATACTTACACAATCACTGTTCTGATCTTATTTTATTTCTCTCTCTCTCTCTCTCTCTCTCTCTCTCTCTCTCTCTCTCTCTCTCTCTCTCTCTCTCTCTCTCTCTCTCTCTCTCTCTCTCTCTCTCTCTCTCTCTCTCTCTCTCTCTCTCTCTCTCTCTCTCTCTCTCTCTCTCTCTCTTTCTCTCTCTCTCTCTCTCTCTTTACTTAATTACTTCTGTATCATCCAATTCGATTTTAAAGGGTTCTTGTCCTCTTGACCTAAATGATTTCGCGTTTTATGATTCCTTCTGTTAATTGTCTGTCTGTCTGTCAGATTGTATGGTTAGGAGTAGAGGAGTAGGAGGAAGAGGAGAGGGGGAAGGGGATAGGGGGAGGAAGAGGACGAGGAGGAGGAGAGGGGGAGGAGGAAGAGGAGAGGGGGAGGAGGAGGAGGAGGAGGAGAGGGGGAGGAGGAAGAGGAGAGGAGGGGGGAGGAGGAGGAAAGGTGGAAGAGGAGGAGGAAAAGGCGAGATGGATGAGAAGAAGGGAGAGGAGAGGAGGAGGAGGAGAGAGGGAGGAGGAGGAGGAAAGGGGGAAGAGGAAGAAGAAAAGGGGAAATGGAGGAGAAGGAGGGGGAGGAGAGGAGGAGGAGGAGGAGGAGAGGGGGAAGAGGAGAGAGGGATGAGGAGGAGGAAAGGGGGAAGAGGAAGAGGAAAAGGGGAGATGGAGAAGAAGGAGGGGGAGGAGGAGGAGGAGGAGGAAGGGGGGAAGAGGAAGAGGAAAAGGGGAGATGGAGGAGAGGGGGAGGAGGAGGAGGAGGGGACAAAGAGTAAGAGTAAAAGGGGAGGTGGAAGAGAAGGAGTGGGAGGAGGTGAAGGAGAAGCAGAAAAATCATGTC
>NW_028234404.1:11787048-11794548 GCF_977035675.1 Penaeus japonicus
GCAACTCTTTTTCTTGGGATTACACGATTTCAGTTTGTCAGTTTAAATGTCCACTGGTGAAGGGTCGTCATAAGTGAAAGACCATTATAGAATCATCATTTATGTAAAATATAAAATCAAAGAAAAATAGAATCCTACAACTATTTACAATAAATTATAAAAATAAGAAATTACCTTTTCGGTAGCACTCGCAGATGGAGTTTTATCATAACATTAAAAACCACAAAACAAAACATTAGGAACCTTGACTTATTATTGTTATATCAACATTAAAACATTAATAACATTATGTATAAAAAGACATCCACAAAGTCGCAGATAACAGGCACACGGAGACACACTCTTTCAATAATATCATGTATTATTTATAAAATAATACCATCATATAACCTTCCTTTGAGGAACTGTTTTTTATTTCTCAAATACTAGCGATTAGCTTAAGTACTGGCAAACCTCAAAAAAGGTAACATTTCAATACTGTTCCAACACCACACCTCATGTACTACTATCACATTCTTGAAGGTCTAACTCGGTAACAGTGGCAATATACTTCGCTTTTAACAAGAACCATCACAACATGTGCACAATCCTGGCATTCCAGCACTCATACATCCATCATACATCCAGCTATGTACTCGCTTCCACCGCCACACGAAGGCAAAATCGGAATATTATCCAAATCACCAAGATGGCAATACCTATCCCACCAGAGACTTTCATACAAGTCGTTTTCTTCCTCCTTTCTGCTACGACCACGGGGGGAGGAGGGGGAGGAATGGAAGACCCGGGAGTGCCGTTCTGTTGAGAGAACACGAGAGAGTGAGATCAGCTGATGAGGAAGTGGTACTGGATATTCTTACATGTATTGAAGGGAATAATGATTATGGCCTATGGATGATTGTGGCGAAAGGGGTATTTATGTCAAGGATGATCATGTCTCTGAAACATTGTTATCATTGATTTACATATTGTTACGATCATTATCATTATCTTTATAATTGTAAAGATGATTATTGTATCATGATTATTATTATCATTATTATTATTATTACTATTACAATTGCCATTTTTATAATCACCATTATCATTGGTACTAGCAAAAACATAATTATTGCTATCATCGTTATCATTGTTGCCATTATTATTATTGCCATTCTTATAACAATTGTGATAATTGTTATTACTCTCATCACGAAGTTCTAGACTTTAACTTTTAAAAAAATCTCACAATGCCAGTGATGTGTCGTTCGTAAGCTCGCAGAGAGGCATTTCCTTTTTCCTTTATTTTCTTGGAAAATTAAAAGGTAAAATTGAGAGAATGTATTAAAATCTCATGTGCTACAAAACACGATTTCATTCCATAGTTGCCGTGTGTTTTAGTAACAATAATTATTACAATTATAATGCCAATAATGATAATGAAAGAAGAAACCGGATCAGCCTCTCATTTAGTTTTTCTTTTTCTTTTTTTTTCTTTCATACCAATCTGAACCTTTGGGGTATATGTTCTGTTTAATTTTGTCTTATGATACTGAAGATTTCGTTAATTAGTTACACTGATAATGTGTATATTTTTAAGTTTCACCTACACGAATATATATATATATATATATATATATATATATATATATATATATATATATATATATATATATATTAGAGTTAAAATATAAACGTAGGTGATGTCTAAGGGTACTCTGAATGCATATTCTTCTTAACATAAGATGCCATAATGATAAGATAATGCAAGAAAGAGCCGACTCTTGAGAGGACGGAGCCGTATGAGCAGGAATTCCCATCACTTGTGTAACGTGAAAATAAAATGCCTGTATCTCTGCATCGTTTGCCTTTACCGGCAGCCATTGACATTGCTAAACATGTTTATACTTCCATAATGATAAAGACGCTGTAAGATAAGATTTTAAAACGAAATCTAATATGATCTTTTAGTGATGCAAAAGGCATGATTTGTACCTTAAGAAGACAAAATTAAGGACATAGATTTAATTTTTTTTAAATCATATTATTACCGACTAACGAGATGCCTGAGCTCGAGACTCATTTTACACAATATTTCACTGTACTCGTCCCGACTATATACTTATCATGGTCATAGAGAGGAATTTGTCATGCTATCAACGTGTTGCCAATAGCATGCATATGCGGAACCTTCGGAATACTTCATTGTCAGTGTCATCAGGAAACGCACTCGCGAAACTAAAACAACACTTTCATTCGAGTTTCTTCTAATCTAATTATCGTATTAAGTCAGTCATTGTTGGACTATCCTGCTTGACGATGTAAACTGATGCTTCTATTACTTAACGAGAGAAGATATTTTTGTTTAAAAATCTTAACCTAAATAATGACTCACTCAGATTTTTTTCTATCTCTCAAACTTGGTTTCTTATATCTTCTGTGTTTATTTACATATATCAGCATTTCTATTTTGGGCTCGTGCGATAAGAGCTCTCCGCTTAAAGTGTCATGTTAATTAAAATACGCACACACACTTATTCCGTATCTTAATGTGGATTATTTTATCTCTCAAAGGTTTCCGAGTGTTTACTTTGTAATCACATTTGAGTGAAGTTCGGTTTCAGCGACTTACAATTTAAACTGGATACCCAATAGTAGACTGTTGAAAAGGGGTGGATTTTAAAAACAGTTTGTGTGTGTGTGTGTGTATATATATATATATATATATATATATATATATATATATATATATATATATATATATACATATATACTGTATATATATATATGTATATACAGATACATATATATACATATATATATATATATATATATATATATATATATATATATATATATATATATATATATACACTGATCAGGTGATGTAGCATGCAGTGACTTTGGGAAAGAAAAGATAAGAAAAAACATCTTATTGTCCTCTTTTCTTTAATATTTTAATTACCTACGTTCGTATTATGTGACTCAGTTTAGTGAATGCGCACCATGTTTATGTTGAATGTATTTACTACTATTTTTTCACTAGATGACTTGGGTTTCAGTTCTTCGATTATACTAAATTTGGCCTTTGTTTAATTTATTCGCTAATTTCAGTTTCGAGTTTCGCATAAAGATTTCGAAAGGTTTGGTGAGCATTTCAGCCCGAACTCGATTGTTAATTTTTATTGACCCAGAAGTCACGCCCCTTTCCCTTAGCCAAATTGTTCGTCTCGCTTTTCTGTTTATTTACATATTGTGGTCACAGTTTAAGACCAGATCTGCACAAAGAAAAACGAAGGGGGAAAAAAGACAACGTTCTATCTCTTCTTCGGGACATATACCCTGAAGAAGTAATATAGCGAACATGTGTTTTCGTGTTTTTCCCTTCGTTGTTTAGTGTAAATCTCGTTCATCTTGAATCCTATTTCTGCAGTGTCAAAAACTGGGAGCGACTTACTGACATTAGCCTTTTCAGAGAATGTTAAAAGATTATCCCCTTTAGCTTATATTAAGTAGAAAACAAAAACAAACAAATAATAGGCTTCATTCGAAAACAAAATTGCCCTTGTCTTCGGTTAGAGTAATTCGTATATATAACATTTTATGATATCTTCTCTAAAGTGTCAGTGGCTTGAATTTTTTAATGTTCCCAAATTTTCGACTTTATTTTATAGAACAGACCTAATTATAAACCTTGGCCAAACTTCCTGCAAACAATGGAAGTATCTATTAACCAAACATCTACTTAGATATAGAAGAGGGGCGTGGTTTCTGGGCCGTTAGCGTATGGCGCCTGCAACATTATTATAACTATGAATATCAGTACCTTCATTGTCATTACCTTAATTATACTTAATCATACACGTATCGAACAATCCGTCACATAACCTTATATTATTCTTAAATCCGAAAATTTACACATGATACTAGAAATCCAAAAGGTAGCTCACCTGTATGCCTGTAAGTTGACCCGGGTAACTCGCACTGCCAATCTATAAAAGAAAAAAAACAAAAAAACATTAAGATCGCACTGAAATTTATAGCCAGGCACAAATACATCGACAAGATATGCTTATTATTCTGCTCTTCTCTTAACCACCCTTCTTATGAATGTACTTATTTTATTCATTTAATACAGAGAAAGTTATTTGAACAAGTCTGTCTATTGAATTATCATTCTCTTCATAAAGCTTTCCTAGATATAATTCTTCTCCTCTGATTCACTTCAAAGAATTTACACCATTCGAATAACTCTTTCCATTCCTCTACTATTTTCCCCATTACATAATTCATATATGACAATTCTATTAATTCATATATGATAATTCTATTTAATTAATTCACTTCTGCTGAAGGTCGTTCTTAAAAAACATTTAGAAATTTGTACTTACTAACGATGGCATGGGAGGCTGGCGAGGGTAATTTGCTCCCGCCTGCAAAAAAATAAATAGATAAATACTCTGGAAGTGATGTATAGGCAGTTCAGTGGGATGATTTTTATTGGAATGTGATGTCGCGAATGGAAAAGTGATATAAGTGTATCACTAATGATTCTCTTTCTCTCTCTCTCTCTCTCTATCTCTCTCTCTCTCTCTCTCTCTCTCTCCCTTTCTTTCTCTTTCTCTCTCTCTTATTCTTATTCTTATTCTTATTGTCATTCTCTCTCTCTCTCTTTCTTTCTCTTTCTCTCTCTCTCTCTTATTCTTATTGTCATTCTCTCTCTCTCTCTCTCTCTCTCTCTCTCTCTCTCTCTCTCTCTCTCTCTCTCTCTCTCTCTCTCTCTCTCTCTCTCTCTCTCTCTCTCTCTCTCTCTCTCTCTCTCTCTCTCTCTCTCTCTCTCTCTCTCTCTCTCTCTCTCTCTCTCTCTCTCTCTCTCTCTCTCTCTCTCTCTCTCTCTCTCAGTCCTATTCTTATTCTTATTCTCATTCTCATTCTCTCTGACTCTCCTTCTCACTCCCTCTTACAACTAATCCTTTATAGTGTACAGTATGTTAAGTCGTATAATAAACAAGAAGCGTAAATGCCAGACACTAAAATCCAGCTGAATCTAGCGCTAAATCTATATCTCTAACCTGTGTCGGAAAACAAGCAGAGAATAACGATAACGATAATAAGAAATTAGCCAGAACGTTAACAACAACAGAGAGCATTCCATACTTATCTCTAACTACGACTCACCAGGCCAGACGTCGAGGGTTGAGTTGTTCTGTAAACACTGTGTCCCGCAGGCATTTGCAACTGACCCGGCCGTGCTTGCACTTGCCCGGATACCGTCTGAAGAGGTGCTTGTGTTGGTGATTGCACGTTGCCAGGGAGCGCTTGAGGATATTTTGGGAATGCTTGCGACTGTGCGTAGCTAGGAGGGGGTTCGGGGTATGGAGCTGATGGCCTGGTTTGTTCAGGCGCTGCGCTGTTTTCTGGTCCTTCGCCGAGGTAAAACATCTTGTTTGCGGAACCCATGGCCAGCGGAAGGCGAGGTAACCCTTCTGGAAGTGGGACGTTCTATGAGTTGTTGCAGCCATACTCATAAGCTTATAAATTTCTAAATTTATAATTTATAAAGAAATTGAAAACGCACCCATATATATATATATATATATATATATATATATATATATATATATATATATATATATATATGCATATGTATATATATACATGCATATTTATACAGATCTATACGTACATACATAAATTTATATATATATATATATATATATATATATATATACATACATATACATATTATATATATATATATATTTATATATATATGTATATATATTATATATATATGTGTATATACATATATGTATATATATATACATGCATATACATACATATATATATATATATATATAATATATATATATATATATATATACGTACATACATATATATATTATATATATATACATAATAATATATATATACGTACATACATATATACATTATATATATATATACACATATATATATTTTTTTATATACATATACGTTCATATAAGTATATGTATATGTAAATGTATATATACATTACATATACATATACATATATATATATATATATATATATATATATATATATATATATATATATATATATGTGTGTGTGTGTGTGTGTGTGTGTGTGTGTGTGTGTATGTATATGTATACATATACATATATGTGTGTGTGTGGTTAGATAGAATATATACTGGAAATGAATATCTTATATCTAGAGTTTCTTTCTTACAAGAACTTTGGCTGTAAAAGATAAATTTGCAAGGCCTTTCTTAGATATATATACATGTACTATCATGTATATTTTTACCAGAATATAACAAATGACAGGCTTATCATAATGTAAATTTCACCATTAATGCATGCCTCAGAATTTAACACGAACTCCTGTACTAACCAATTAGGCGTAGTTCCTATGCCTATTCATGTGTACAAACTGTTTGTAGTATGAATAAACTTTTCAATATCAGTCAAATCTCTCTATATATATATCTATACATAACTCTCTCTATATATATCTATACATAACTCTATATATATCTCTCCATCTCCATCTCTCTCTCCCTCTATTCATAATTGTTATTATACCAATCGCATATCAATGACACACCTACACTTACGCTATTTCAATATCCATTCCATTTCATATCCAGTTTATTAGTCCCATGCATATCTTATCACACGATTATCCTTTTCTTACTGCCATGTAAATTATATCAGTGTTGCTTAGTGATTCCCTTCTGCAAGAGCCATGAGAGGATACTGTGTGTGTGTGTGTGTGTGTGTGTGTGTGTGTGTGTGTGTGTGTGTGTGTGTGTGTGTGTGTGTGTGTGTGTGTGTGTGTGTGTGTGTGTGTGTGTGTGTGTGTGAGAGAGAGAGAGAGAGAGTGTGTGTGTGTGTGTGTGTGTGTGTGTGTGTGTGTGTGTGTGTGTGTGTGTGTGTGTGTGTGTGTGTGTGTGAGAGAGAGAGAGAGAGAGAGAGAGGTGTGTGTGTGTGTGTGTGTGTGTGTGTGTGTGTGTGTGTGTGTGTGTGTGTGTGTGTGTGTGTGTGTGTGTGTGTGTGTGCGTGCGTGCGTGCGTGTGTGCGTGCGTGTGTGCGTGCGTGCGTGTGTGTGTGTGTGTGTGTGTGTGTGTGTGGCATTATTTTTAATATGCATAGGGACTTCCGTCTAAGGCCATCAACCATAGTTCCTATATTTACTAAAACTGAAACTACAAAAAAAGATAAATGTAACAGAAGAATCACATCATTATGAATGCATTCCAACGACATCAATGCACAACGTAATAGATAGTGCATCACTTGTTTACATCGTTTATGCGGACGAAAGCAATTTCCTTCTGCCGCGACTAGACCTTGGGATTGGACGCACGTTCATACCATGTTAATTAATGTGGTGTCATACGTCTTGCAATATGTAGCTTCCTATTTGTTGTTCAATGTTGAATGGTATTAGCTTGCACTTGAAGAGAACGGCTTCCAATTAACCCGTTTCCATGGCTGATCAACTCTTAATGT
>NW_028234404.1:11804548-11809548 GCF_977035675.1 Penaeus japonicus
TTTTCCGAGTGTTATAGCTGGATGCCAGGAAATACATAATTAAATAACATGGAGATCCTGGCGATGTATTCTTGCGAGTGTATTTCCTAGACTAACTGTGAACCTTACACTCAGTTTAAATAAGTCAAAGAATTATTATAAAATGAAAAAAATGGGTAGACAACCCTATACTGTTATTAGTTGTTTTATTTTCACGATTGCACGTTAAATGTTTATCCGGACCTCTGTATGTACTGCAACTTGTAGTAGAGGAGCCCTGGTGTAATGGTTGCAAGCAGTGGTAGATGGGATGCTAGTAGGGTTACAAGCAGTGGTAGATGGAAAGGCAGTCGGGTTACAAGCAATAGTATATGGGATGGTAGTCGGGCTACAAGCAATGGTGGAGGAGATGGAAGTTTCTAAGCTTTGGCAAATGCAAAAAGCAACAACCTCAGCCATTACGCAAATGAACAATAACCGTAATCACAAATAATGATGATGGTAATGATTTAAAACAACACCCACAACACCAATGAGGAAAACAAGAACGGAAAACAACAATAATAACAACGACAACAGAAGATTACACCACTTAATTGCGTCATGCACTAAATTTCCTTTGTACGTGTAACAGGTCTTGAGGTTGCCTAACCTGCGTCCATGCTTTAACTTATACCATGATTCAGCATTTTCTGAATCCCAGTGTCTGGCTGCCTCTGTTGTCTGAACATATAACTTGTCCCTTTCTTCTCCTGGTTGTTGCTGTTGCTGTTGTTCTTTCTGTAATTATGACGATGTGTGTTATTGATAGTATCACCAGTGTTATTACCGTTATTATTATTGATTATAATATTACTATTCTTATATCATCATTATTATTGATAATGATGTAACTATTGTTGTATCATTATTATTGTTATTATTATTTTAGTACCATCGTCATCATTACTATTGTTGTAACAACAACAATGCATGTGAAAATAATAATGCTAATATTGATAATGAGGACTATAACGATACAGTCAATGATGATACTAACAGTAAATTAGATTTAGAAATAATAATGATACTACTACGATTAGTATGAAAATGATAACAAAAGGACTTATTAAAGGACAAAGTGTGTGCTTCGGAAACTAGAGGGAAGCTCAAGCATGCAATAATATGCAGACGGTTTCCTCACGGGAGTTCCACGAAAAAACCCGGTTTTGATGTTGACTGCGAGCGAGCGATCCTCATATACTGCGCGTTTATATAGCGGGGGAGGGGTGGAGGGGGAAGGGGGGAGAGTGAGGGGGGGGAAAGGAAGAGGAAGGGATGGAGAGGAGGAGAGAGAAGGAGGGATGGGAGGGGAGGAGAGAGAAGGGGGGATGGAGAGAAGGAGAGAGAAGGAGGGATGGAGAGGAGGAGAGAGAGTGATTGAGGGAAAGGAAGAGGGAGGGATGGAGAGGAGGAGAGAGAAGGAGGGATGGGAGGGGAGGAGAGAGAAGGGGGGGGTGGAGAGAAGGAGAGAGAAGGAGGGATGGAGAGGAGGAGAGAGAGTGATGGAGGGAAAGGAAGAGGGAGGGATGGAGTAGAGGAGAGAGAAGGAGGGATGGGAGGGGAGGAGAGAGAGGCGAGATGGAGAGAAGGAGAGAGAAGGAGGGATGGAGAGGAGGAGAGAGAGTGATGGAGGGAAAGGAAGAGGAAGGGTTGGGCAGGGAGAGTGTAGGCGTGGCCGTATAGCGGTCAGCGGGAGTTGTGTGAGATAAGTTGTGACTCATTCAGCAGAGTTTCGGAGGCAGAGTGTCAGGGCGACACTAGCAGCACGGCGCGAGATGAGGATATGAAGCCAGACGAATCATCGGGTTAACAGCGCTTATTCTTAAAGCAGTTTCGTAGTACAGAGTTGTAGGGCACAGCCTCAAGGAGGAATGATCCTCGTTTGAACCTTGTCTGGTGTGGTCTAGTCTGAGTAACCGCACACAAGAGCGTTGCTGAAACAAGAGTAGGTCTCTGTATCGTGACGTCAAAAGTGGGCAAGAATGTAAACATGGAAGCTGGTCGACTGAGGGAATCGTGGGCCAACTCCCTTTTATGGTAAGCCACTGCGGAAATAGGTGAATGTGACCAGCCAGAACATGGGTAAAAATAGACATTGGCATGCGGTAAAATAGGCGTATAACGGTAAGACTGTAGATATGAAATACAATATATATTGATAGTTTCATTGTATGTGTATAACAGAACTTAATCAGCTGTTCTCAGATACAGCGTTACAAGTAATGCAATGTACAGAGTGCAGTGCTTTCAGTATGAACACAATAGTAAAAGACATATATGCACAATAATATTCTCTAGATATAGTAACAATGATAACTTCAATAATATAAATACAATTGGTTATGGTAAGAGCGAGGGAGGGAGGGATGAAGAGAAGGAGAGAGAGGGAGGGATGGAGAGGAGGAAAGACAGGGAGGTATGAAGAGAAGGAGAGAGAGGGTGGGATGGAGAGCAGGAGAGAGAGGGAGGGATGGAGAGAAGGAGAGAGAGGGAGGGATGGAGAGGAGGAGAAAGAGGGAGGGAGGGAGAGAAGGAGAGAGAGGGAGGGATGGAGAGGAGGAAAGACAGGGAGGTATGAAGAGAAGGAGAGAGAGGGTGGGATGGAGAGGAGGAGGGATGGAAAGAAGGAGAGAGAAGGAGGAATGGAGAGGAGGAGAGAGACGGAGTGAGAGATGGAGAGAGATGTAGAGGAGGCGTAAGAGAGAGGAAGAGAAGAAAGAAATGGGGTAATAGAGAGAGGGAACAAAAAAAAAAAACGAAAATGTGAAAGTAAGAGAGACAAACAGCGTTATAACTGAACAGAGAAAAAGAAAGACAAGTACAGAAAAACAAACGCATATAATTAAAAAAAAGAAAAAAAGGACACAGGATACCAAAAAACAAACAAAAAACAAACAAACAAAAAAAAAAACGTTAACATGTACATATTGCCACATACTCCACATAGCGGAGACGGAAGCACATGAGGCCATTAATCCACACTTCCTTTCCTACAGCTGTTGTCAAAGCCGAAATTCAGCGTCATTGAAAAGATCAAGACAATTGGAAGCACATACATGGTTGCAGCTGGACTTCACCCCGGCAAGGAAAACGTAAGCATTTTTCTCTTCATTTCTCTTACTCTTATCTCTGTTCTGATTGCGTCACTTCTTGCCCTCTATTCTAATTGTCTCACTCTTACGCTCCGTTCTGATTCCCTCATTTCTTGCCCTTTATTCTGATGGCCTCACTTCTTATCCTCTGTTGTGATTGCCTCACTTCTTACCCTATGTTCTGATTGTTTCATTTCTTATACTCTATTCTGATTGCTTCACTCTTTCCTTCTGTTCCGATTGCCTCATTCCTTACCCTCCGTTCTGACTGCCTCATTTCATACCCTCCATTCTGATTGCCTCACTTTTACTCTCTATTCTGAATGCCTCACTTTTACAATCTGTTCTGATTGCCTCACTCTTACCCTCTGTTCTGATTGTCTCACTCTTACCCTCCGTCCTGATCGCTTCACTTCTTACTCTCCGTACTGGTTGCCGCACTCTTACCTTCGTTCTGATTGCCGTACTCTCTCTGTTCTGATTGCCTCTCTTCTTACCCTCTGTTCTGATTGCTTCACTTCTTACTCTCTGTTCTGACTGCCTTATTTCTTACTCTCTGTTCTGATTGCCTTATTTCTTACTCTCTGTTCCGATTGCCTTATTTCTTACTCTCTGTTTTGATTCCCTCACGTTTTACCCTCTGTTCTGATTGCCTCACTCTAACCCTCTGTTCTGATTGTCTCACTTCTTGCTCTCTGTTCTGATTGCCTTATTTTTTACCCTCTGTTCTGATAGCCTTAGTTTTTACCCGATGTTCTGATTGTCTCACCTCTTACCTCTGTCCGGTCGTCTTACTCGTTATCTCAGTTCTAGTCGTCCTTATCACCTCTCTCTTATCCAGTCGTTCTTCTCTTAGTGGGTGTCCTGTAGTCGTTTTAATCACATCTTCACCCCCCCCCCATTCACGTATTAACCATGAAGTCACAAACTAACTAGCTTATTGATTCACGTAGTAATCAGGTACTTATATACTTATTAGTCACACAGTCACCTGTTTTGTGTCATAAATGACTCATACCTCGTTTTGTTTTTATTTTTCTTCCGTTGCATTGTAAAGGATTTTGAAAATGTAAGTATAACATTTCTTGTGTTGATAGATATGATGATATTGTACTTTCAGTGTTACTGTAGAGTGGAGGCAGAGTGTCTTATGTATATGGTGGAATTTCTCTTTTTTCTATTTCATTTCAAGTTTTCCTTTCTATTGAAGGGACTATTTAAATTAGAATGTGACAAAGTAAACATGGACAATGTTAGATTTGAAATGATTATGCCTTTCCCTTCAGAAGTTAATTAACTGATTTTCTTAACTGAACCCTCCTTCTTCAATGAGCTCTTTGATAAAATAATGAAAATATTACTCTTTCGTCCGGACTCAACAGGCGAGAGACAGGACGGAATACTGTTTAGTTCTGCTCGTGGAGTTTGCGCTGGCGATGGCGGCCGCGTTAGACTCCATCAATAGGGAGAGCTTCCAGAACTTCAAACTGCGTGTTGGTAAGTTTGAACACTGCATATGACTCTACAGTGATATGATCATAGAAGAGTTATTATGTAGCATGTAGGTATCATAGAAGATTTATTATATAGCATGTAGGTGTGTGTGTGTATGATTATTCCCATCAGTTGTACATCATCGCCATCACATCAATATTGCCTGTTTCAACTATTTTCAGCTCTTTTCTTTCATTTCCCCTCATTTCCCCACCAATAGGTCTTGCACATGGGCCCGTAATCGCCGGTGTTGTGGGCGCCCAGAAGCCCCAGTACGACATCTGGGGAAACACTGTGAATGTGGCCTCCAGGATGGATTCCACTGGTGTTATGGGCAGAATACAGGTAAGTCGAAACTCAGAGAAAGAATTGGGCTGTTCTTGTTAGATGAAG
>NW_028234404.1:11819548-11832048 GCF_977035675.1 Penaeus japonicus
TTTCAATATTTTTTTTCCCTTTGCCCAATTACAGATAGTATGTAGATCCTCGTTTAAGTTATCTAATAAATTTATTGATGTACTTATCCTAGTATCATCTGCAAAAAAGTGTTTAATACTTTTGGCAATGTCATTTCCTTTGAATCAGTTACCAAAGCATTCTCAAGAGGCCCAATCTCCGCTCTTTTTATGTTATTGTTGGCATAAGAGTGAAGTATCCTACATTGTTATTTATTGTTTCATCTGCTCTTTTTTCGTCAACATTTTGTTTTTGTTATTTATAGATTTTTTTAATGTCTTCTGTTTCTTTAATCTCTGTTTTGATTCTTTCCTGTTTGGCAAGATTTGTTGTCATATTCAGTTTCTTTGTTCTATCCTTCTTGTTTCTCAATAGTGCTTTACAATTTCTTGGTATAATATTCTTGCATCGTAGAATTTCATCAGCATATCACCTTGTGTTAGTAGGACTTTAGTATCTTTTAGTGATTCCTTAAGTGATTTATTTATTATTGCCCAGTCAATTTTACTGTGATTGGAGTTTAAAGATTTTTAACTATTATCTACATGAGCTACTTGTTTTTCGATGTCTTGTTGTATCTTTAATTTATTTAATGTCATTTCAATGATATTGTGATCTGACTGAGCTGTACAGATTGATATGTTGTTAATATCCTCTCCTATACAAACGAAAACACGGTCAAGTACATTTTCCTCCCTTATTAGTATTTTTATTATTTGGATGAAGTAAACATTTTCTTCAAAATCTAGAAGTGTTTTTGCTCGTTGTTTCTCATCTCTAGTGGCATATGCTCCAATGTTGATTTTCTTTGTTTCTCAGTCAATAAAGGAGAAATTAAAGTCTCCAAGTACTATATCTTGGATTTCCCGTATATAATGTCTAATGGTGCTTATACCTTCACTGAAAGAAACTGCAAGGATGTCTGTATATAACTATGCACAATTCTTTTGTATCTCTAGTCAGTGTCCCTAGTAATTCCACAGTGTTATTAGAATAATGTACTCTGTTTTTACTGCTAATTCCTTCCTAATATGAAATGTTCCTCTTCTACTTCTTTCCTACTGTCCTTCCTTATTAGTTCATAGTTGTTGATTTCAATTTCTTCATCTCTAATGCCTTCATTTAAGTGTGTTCCTATTACTTTTATTTGCTTTGCTATTGGATATGAACCTTGAATATTTAATAATATCGAAGTATCTAATATGTTGTGGTTTTGAATGTCTACATCGTTATTTGTTGTTAATTTTCCCACCTTACTCAGCACCCTGTAATATTCCCCATTTCTGAGGAAGTTGAGTCTTTCCTCGAAGCGGGGGTGGGTGTTTCCTTGCTTGTTTTTTGTACGAACAAGAACGCTTCATAAGACTGAACGTCCTTGTCTATCACTGCTGATATACCAGTGTTTTCAATCTCCGTGTTCTTCCCAATTTTCTTTCAGCTTATCTTTTTTTTTTTTACTTTTATCTATCTTTATAGTTTAGATACGGTGTAATCCATACGGTGTAATCCATATTTTTTCAGTTTCCTTTAGTTTCATATTTTTCCCTATTAATTACTATTTTTGTTTGCATTTTCTAGTTTAACTCCTTTTGGCTTTGACCTCAAAACCTCCTTCAGATACTTCTCTATAAGCAGTCTCAATTTTAATTATTTCACAAAGTTGTAAACTGATATTTCCATATCATCCTTATTTATCAGGATTTTCTTATATTTCTTCTACGTTGTATATGAACACTCTGTTTACTCTGAATGCTTCATTTTTCCTCTTCTTTTCTGGTTCTTCCATCATAGCTTGTTTTGGTTTCTGTTCTTTTTCTTATTACTGACAATCCGCCAGGCAGCCTCATCGTCTGCTGTTGTTTGTTCTGTGTCTGAGCTATTTGTGCTTTGTGTTTTGGTTTAATGGGCAGACTCGTTTGTTTTACTTGTTTATTCTTTGTATTTTCCTATACATTTTTTCCTTTCTTGCAAATCCTTTTCTTCTTTTTCTTTTTTCTTTTTTTGCTGTCATATTAATCACTAAATTTTGTACTCTTTTTGTAGGTCTTTTAGAATTACATTCTCCTTCACTTTTTCTTCATACAATTTTTTCAGAATGTTTATTTCCCGTATCTGCTTTACACATGCCTCATCACACCTTTTATGTGTGCTGATTTTTTGCCATATGGCTCATTTCCTTAGCATCATTTTCTGAACTAATTTTGCACATTTGTACCCATTTCATCAGTTCGCTCTTCAATTCTAATTAGTTCTTGTAAGAAATTGATTTCTTACACTTCGTCATACCTTTGTATTTTTTTTACAGTTCAGTTTCAAGACTTGTATTACTATCAATACAGTTCTCTCTGCACCATCTGCAGTCTTTATGAATATTTGCTAAATCACTTATTTTTTGTTCTTTAACTTTTCCTATTAGATATACATCAACTTTTAAGATTTCGTTTCGACTATTTAAGTAAACATTTTCACATTTGTGACATCTTTTTCTATCACAAGTTTGACATACAAATTGCATCTTTACATTGTGTTTAAAATATTTTTCTAATTTAGTTTCTATCCCTTATTCTTAGATTGAACATGAAGCTTTTTAACCCATAGGGTTCAAAGTCACCAGGAGGCAGCTAGGCCACGCTGTCCAGCAAACAGCTAACACAGCATTATACCTCCTCTCTCCTACTTCTTACTTTCCAGTTGTTTTTTTCTTTTCTTTTTCTATTCTGTAATCATTTATTTTGATAATTTAGTTGTTTGTACACTTTATTGACCTATGTCCATTCCCTCTCAGCCTCCATGCATGGAGGGGTGAGAAACTTAGAGACTCTTTGGGAGCAACATATCAGCATGTCCACATTGTTCTGCTACTCTGATATATATATATATATATATATATATATATATATATATATATGTACATATATATATATATATATATGCACATATATATATGCATATATATATATGCATACACATATATCTATACATATTTATATATGTACATATACATACACACACACACATTATATATATATATATATATATATATATATATATATATATATATATATATATATATATATATATATATATATATATATATATATATGAATACAAATTTTACCTCCCTGACCGAGACTCGATCCTGGGTCGTCAGAGGTGACAATCTCGGCTACCAACCCAATAGACCACGAGTCTCGGTCAGGGAGGTAAAATTTGTACTCCTATATTAAACACATACACACACACATGTATATATGTATGTACATATATGTAAATATGTATATATGTATATATATATACACACATATGTGTATGTATGTATATATGGATATGAATATATATAGATATATAAATTATATCTATATATACATATTCATGTATATGTTTATAAATAGATATGTACACATACATATGCGTATATATACATATATATACATATATATATACATATATATACACATATACACACACGCATATATATATATGTATGTATGTATAATTATATATATACATATATATATATATATATATACATATATATACATATATATGTCGGCGTCGGCTGCGGGCGGTGCCTAGTCCTGAGAAGCCGAGACGCTGTTCGTCCTTCCCGCTTCCCTCGCGACGGACGGACGGCGCCCTGGCTCAGGCGAGTCCTCTTCTCCCAAGACCGGTTTTTCCCGCTGCGTGGACGCCGCCTACGCACTCTTGCCATATGGGGCTCAGAGTGACATTAGTTCCACGGGCTCCGAGTTGCCATGAGCACTGCTTATCTCTTTAGAGCTATTTTATTATAAAAGCGGTGTTTATATCGTTCTGTAGTGCCTGATACATGTGTATACATAAATAATATATATGTATATATATATATGTATATATACATATATATACATATATATACACACACACACACACACACACACACACACACACACACACACACATATATATATATATATATATATATATATATATATATATATATTATATATATATATCGTTTGTTAATTTGTTTTGTTTTCAAGTCCACTGCGATGGCGTGGTGAATATATCCAGTTTTATTTTAAAAAATTGTTGAATTTTCCCGAGATAAAAAGATAGTGAAAATAATAATCTCTCTCTCTTTTGACAGAGAGAAAAAGAAAGAAACAATAAAGAGAAGAGAAAGGGACAAAAAAAGGAAAGGGAATAGACAGATGAAGACAGGAAGGAGATTGGGAGAAAGAAAAACAGAAAAATGGATAGAGAAAGAGAATAAAATGATAGGCAAACAAAAAAGGAAAGGAAATAGTGAGAAATGTCAATAATTAAAAACCGAGATAAAAAAAAAAGAGAGAGAAAAACAAAGTGATAGATTGGCGAAAAATAGCGTGAACAAATATGATAACATTTAATCTATTACATAAATAATTACTTAGTTTCTTTTTGGGGGGATGTGTGTGTGTGTGGGGGGGGGTATTCATTACTTTAGCATCCCTAACGTAACATATGTGCTGATGTAAAAGATACGACTACATAAGAGATAATAGCTAGAAACAAAAGTCACTATCATTGGTCAAGAAAAGGAAATAGGATAAGAAATCGAGGACTACCTAAGTTGCACGTACCTCTTCTTGCCTACCACTTCGTTGACCGCTGGAGAATTTTCTCTCTGGCGCAGTGTCAGAGTACACGTAAAAGCTGCTAAGAATTTTGAATAATAACAACCGTAGACGAAGTCAAAGAGTAAAACAGTATCTACTTTAGTAAGGAATTTGGCACGACAAAAACGCGGTTTTGATGCCATTAAAATATCATGTCAGTTTGCAATACACAACACAGGACGAAGACGGAGCCAAACAAACGCGGAAATATTACAAAGCGTGAGAGAGAGTTGGGAACGGAGAAACACAATGGTGCAATGGCGAGGTACTGGAAGTGAAAAAGGGAGAGCAGAGAGAGAGATATGGAGAGAGTGCATATTTAGATATGAGAAAGAGAGACAATATGTATATCTACACATACTCACAATATTTTCATATGCATACATATATGTATGTATGTATATATATATATATATATATATATATATATATATATATATATATATATGTGTGTGTGTGTGTGTGTGTGTGTGTGTGTGTGTGTGTGTGTGTGTATGTGTAAGTATATAGATGTAAATGTATATATATATATATGTATATCGAGTGCGTGTGTACTCATGCTGAATACATATAATTAATCTTGACACCCTACTCCAAATGTGCTCTCTAATCACACTAAAGAAATTTCAGATTCACTCAAAATTATATCTGACAACTTGACAAGGCCAAAGAAAAGTAATTCTAAAATATTCAAGTCAATCAATCATACCTTAACACAACTCAGTATCTGAATAATGAAACAAAACAAATCTATATTATCAGATCAATAAAATGTACAATCAATTATTAAATCTTGGTCCAATATTCCTTGAAAATACAATAGCATTTGTAGAACATAATATTGCCTATATACAACAAAATAAATTTAACTCACAATGTAATGCTCCTGAATTTTTAGCAAACAGCCATTAAGTCAAGCCTCCCTCACTAGTCTGCCCACTGTAACGTTAATAAAATGGTTTCCTATATTTCTCTTGTATAAAGTCATCTTCAACTAAATACCATATTTGCAGGAGAAATACTATCGCTTGAAATAAATGCCAAATAATACCTGATTCCGCTGAAAAATAAAGATAAATGCCTGCTTCCTTCCACCAACGTGTTTTAGATCGTCCGGGCCAGCTCAAGAGGAAAACAAAACAGAAGCGCAGCGATATGCGCTCTCAAGAAATGGGAATCGAAGTTTAATATCAACCATATCACCACTAATGATGTTACAATGATGATGTAGCATTGTGGATTGAGTGTTTTCTTAATATTTTTAACATATTATTATTTCCGTTAATAGTTGTATCTCTATAGGCATCACAAAAGCCGGGAAATGTTGCCAAGTCACTGTGTATGTGATTGTTATTACAGTATTGGCAGCAATAGTAACCGATTTATTCATCGCAATGCCAACCCTTTAAGCGTGAATTAAATATATAAAGCATTAAAATGATTCCATTTTTTCACTATGTCGATTAACTAATTCCGTCTCACAGGTTATTTTTGTAATCAAACGCACATCAATATCATCGGTTTTTCATTATAGTATTACTCTTACTCGATTGTTCCCCAGCACACACAACACATTTCGTATGTTTTCTTTTAATATTTGTCTACATGTCCAAAGTACGTAATCCCTTGATATCATATGTTTTCCAAAAAGAAAATATGAGTTTCGGGGAGGTTGATCTGCTTTCTACATAATAATGCTTCTAATTCGTGGCTCTACTGTATTGTATATTCTATTGTAGTGATGCATCAGTGCTTGCCACCGCCCTCAACTACCGAACAACTCACTATCCTTCTTAACTATCACTAACCGCCAAGGCTTGCTGGACGCCCTCTCCATTTCTCTCTCTGTGATTGTCTCAGGGGCAGGATTTCGTCGGTCTTTCCTTTCAGCTCCTGACCAAAGCCTTCCTGACGGCGAAAGGATAAAGGATCCGCTGGGACAAAGCCGCGAGTGGACAACGGAACTCTGGAACGGGAATTTTACTCTCTAAGGAGAGACTTTCGTAATTTTTTATTCATTCTAAATAAACAATTAGCCAGTGCTTTCCTTCATGTTATTTTTTCTTTTTATAATCAATCGTTTCCCGGCTAGCTACCAACCCCTGCATTCCTACACTATGAGTCGTATTGACACCGCCGGTTTCGTGAGTGCACCACGAAGCTTTATTTGCCAAACACCT
Source organism: Penaeus japonicus (assembly GCF_977035675.1). Classification (NCBI taxonomy): domain Eukaryota; kingdom Metazoa; phylum Arthropoda; class Malacostraca; order Decapoda; family Penaeidae; genus Penaeus; species Penaeus japonicus. The sequence continues at coordinate 11,826,388 of NW_028234404.1, forward strand.
TGAAAATTAAAAACACTCAGAGTCGAGGCTCGTCATAGGTGACAGCCTGACAGTGTAATACAGTGAACATATGGTTAGAAAAAAAATGAAATAGATCAGCTGTTATGAAATTTGTTTGTTTTGCGCAACTCGTAAGGACGACGGACAACCAACTTCATATATAACCAATGATGCCAGATTAGGTAAATTTCTAGAATAGGTCCGCGTCATAAAACCCATAGAAATTGTTATCGATGAATTCATTATGAAGTCTACTAACCAAATATAACATTACTTACTGCAAGTAATGAACAAGGACAAGAAGAGCGTTCGAAAATGCTCATTATCTGCTCGCATGGGTGAGTGTTTACCTGGCGAGACATGGTTGTTAGGTTAGGATATAGCAAAAAAAATCTCCTAGAAATAGTACATTTAAATTTCCCGCTTAAATCGCTTCGTGCGGCTATCAATGAGCACGTGGATGAGTAGATTGTAAAGCAGTCACATTTTTTATACCTATATATTACAAGACAGAGATACATTATGTTAAACAAAATGAAATTTGTTAGTAGACATCGATAAAATACCAATTTATTTAGATTATTAACCGATTTTATGTAATTAAAGATTAGTTGATTATCAGATTTTTTCTGTACATGTCTATGTATATTCATACATATATATATTTACATTATATATATATATATATATATATATATATATATATATATATATATATTTGTTTATGTATATACATATATATACATATATACATATATATACCTATATATATATAAATGCATATATATATAAATATATATACATATATACATGTATATATATATATATATATATATATATATATATATATATATATATATATATATATATATATATGAATAGAAAGAGGAAGGAGTACAGATGCAGCCAGTTCGACTCTTGTTAAGTATTAGTAACAAGTGTTTGTGAATTAACTTCATCTATTATTCCGTAAATGTAATTCACATGAAATAAATGCGGGCGGTGTAAATATAAAAACTAGAGTATCTTGGTATAATACTGTCATATGCTAAACTGCAATGCCTTATCAGCAATATCAAAAAGTCCCGGAAGTGAGTGTTACCAAGTATAGCACTTCGACTACCTTTTGAAAAAAAAAAAAAAAAAAGATATGACCAATGTACAATGTATTGGATGTTGACTATTGTCCGGTTGCCTCAAAAGACGTCACTCTCTTCCAATTGTGTTGACCCTAAGAAGAGCTGAATGCCTTTGACTGCCACGCCCTCACATCCCTGGCTACGTGCCGGCGTAACCACTGCCGGGAATGCTAATGGAAAAACCTCCCATATAACCGGGATGTCTGGAACATACAGACAGACCGGGATATTCTCTTTGCGTTTAGGAATAAACCTTATTGTATAGACCCTTTGTCTGGAATCACATGCCTATTTTGCGTGGGTTATTAGAGTCAACACTCTAAGACACCCATCACCCATCTAGATTCTCCACTCACGCCCGTCGTTAAGACCCGAGTACCTGTTCGTCGTATGAGGCTGCGATGAAATGGTGACATCTTGACAAGAAGCAACACGAGGAACTTATTCTGATAGGAACAACCGGCGAACTGTTCGCTCTGATGCAATTCCTACTCTTGTTTTTTTTTTTTTTTATAAGATTGTACATTTGTATAGAAATAAGTTATTACCCTAATTCTAATATCATAGTAAGTCGATGTCATGGCTGTTGTATGAATGATTCTGTTGCAAGTTGTGGAAGTGCAGTAAACAGGTAACTATGTACTATTGGTTAGCCTAAACATACAAGAAATGGACATTGTTGTAGGTTGTTTTGGTAATTACAGTATTTTTGTAATTATTAAATAAATTCACATGAAATATGTGAATTGATATGATCATGTATTATATAATATGATACATAGAGACATGTAAACACAGATGCTGGTTGTAGGGAAAGCAAGGCAAGAATAAGAAAGTAACTGAGACGAAGATGAGGAGACACATACAGAGAGAAAGATCAAGAGACAAGGGGGGGGGGGAGAGAAATAGAATTAAGGGACATATACATACAGAGAGAGAATGGAAAAGGGATGGAGGGTGAAAAAGATGAGATGATAATAATGATAATTGTGGATGGTGTTGTAATGATAATATTGGTAGCATGATGATAAAAAGGAAAAAAAAGGCCGCTGATTATCGTCATTTTAATCAATTAAATAAATGGTAACAATTACGACAAACGTACTCGGTACACTCTCTCCTTTCTATTCTTCTCCCTCTCTCTCTCTCTCACCTTCTCACCCTCCCTGTATTGGGTTACTCTGCTTGGATCGTTCAGAGCACCTCACAAATAACTGGATGGAACAGGAAAACTAGCGATCACTTGTATGGCTTTTGTCAAGTGAAGAAGCGCGATGCAGCACTGCAGAATATACGGGATGTCTTGCTGGAACAGGACGGCGATGACGCGCGCGGGACGAGGTCTGCCCCGTCAGGACAGACTATGGGACGAGGTTCTTTTCTGACGAGGGTCACGCGTCAACACCCCTCTCTTCGGGGTGTTCTGGGCTTAGGTCAGGGTGGGGAAGGTCCCTCGAGGCCAGGAGGGAAAGCCCAACGGGTATGCCCATGTGGTATGAAGCGGCCATGCGGCGCGGGGCATCGCTTGGCGCCGCCATCTTAAAACAGGCGAACGCCAGAGTATAATCCTGTTTCTCTCTCCTCTCTCTCTTTCTCTCTATTTCTCACTCTCTCTTTTTTATCTCTCTCTTCTCTTTCTCTCTATTTCTGTCGCAATCGCCCCCATATATATTTTTGATTTATTCTTCCTCTCTGTTTCTTTCCCCCTTTCTCACTCTCATGCTCATTTCTTCCGCTCTTTCACTTTCTATTTCCCTCTTTCAATTTCTCTCTGTTGCTGGCAATCCTTTGCAAATAGTTTTTGGATGTCAAAATATACCAGTAGGTCATTGTGTCATTATCACTGTCATCACTACATTTATAATTATTTACTAGATTCTATTGCTATTATGATCATTATCATTATCATAATTGTCATTATCTTAATTATTGTTTGAATCATAATTGTTATCTTTATTACTATTATTTTCACTAACATCATTATTACTATAATCATTATTATTATGGAGTATAATAATTATGTCAGACAATGACATGTAGTTTAAAATAATCATATTCTTGTATGGTGAGCAGGAGACATAACCTCATTAACCAACATAAGTTTGGTTAATGTTGAAATCACAATTATTCCACAACTAAAGACAAACAAAAAACATGTGAACACAAACCTACATGTATTATTACATAAATATGTAGGCATGAATGTGTGTAGACATATCAGTGAAAGAAAGCAACACACATACACACACATATACATATATACATACATACATATGCATGCACATATATACCTATATATACATACGTACATATATGTATGTATGTATATATATATATACATATATATATACACAGTGTGCCTCCACATGCAAGAGGGAGAGCCAGCATCTCAGCACATGGCCTGACTGTTCACCGCCTGAGCCATCAGCTGCAAAGAAAAAAAAAGTCGGTCTCATTCATTGATTAGTTATCAACTTTAGACATTGCTACTGTTTTGTATTCAAACGCTCTTGTGCCATAATATCTATGCACGTCTGTGTCTGTTTGTGCTTTATTTTATTTATTTATTTATTTATTTATTTATTTTTATTTTTATTTATTTATTTTATTTATTTATTTATTTATTTATTTGTGTGCGTGTGTGTGTGTGTGTGTGTGTGTGTGTGTGTGTGTGTGTGTGTGTGTTCAACAACGGTGTTATTCTCCAGTGACACACTCACCTTCTTACGGAATTCGACGACGACGTATAGGAAGTAGATCCTGATGCCAAAAGACAAAATGCTTGTGAGAGCAGAAGCACCCATGGTGAAAACTGAAACAAAGCAGCCCACGACTCCAAGGCCAACGCAGATACTTTCCCAGATGATCCAGGGAAGGATAAACCCATGACGGTTCTGAAATAAAAGAATCTTTGACGTTTTTTTTTTCTCTTTTCTCTTTCCCACTCTCTCCTATTCTCTGTCTCTATTCTCTCTCCCAAACACTCTCTTCTCTCTCCTACACTCTCTCTCTCTTTCACACTTCCTCTCTCATACTCTCTCTCCTACCATATTTCTCTCTCTCATACAATTTTTTATTATTCTATTTCTCTCTTATTCTATCTATTTCTCTTCTCTCTCCCTGATACTATTTCTCTCTCATTCTCTCTTTCATACCATTTCTCTCTCTCATACTCTCTCTCTTTCATACTCTCTATGCCTCTTATACTCTCTCCTACTGTCTCCTACTCTCTCTCTCTCTTACTCTCTTTCCTACTCTATCTCCTACTACTCTTACTCTCTCTCTCTAATTTTCTCGCTCTCTCATTCTCTCTCTCATACCCTCTCTCTGTCTCATGCCCTATCTCTCTCATACCCTCTCGCTCTTTCATACTTCTTTATGACTCTCTCATTTCTCTTTCTTACTCTCTCTCTCCTAATACTCTCTTTCTCTCCTAAAATCTCTCTCTTTCTCTCCTAAATTCAGCTTATCATTATCCTTATCCTTATCTATCTCTCCTACTCTATCCTATTCTATATCTCTCAGACTCTCTCTCCCCTACTCACTCCTGCTCTGTCTTCTACTCCCATTCTCTTTCATACTCTCCCTCTCTCTCTCATACTCTCTTTCTCCTACTCTCATATTCACTCTCTCTTACTCAATTGCTTTCTTTCTCTCATACTCTTTCTCATTCTCTATATCTCTCTTCTCTCTCACTCATACTCTCTCTGTTTCCCTCATACTCTGTCTCTCTCATACTCTCTCTCCCACTGATACTCTCTCTCTTACTCTCCTACTCTCTCATTCTTTCTCATACCCTCTTTCTCCCTCATACCTTCTATCTTTCTCATGCTCTCTTTCTCTTATACCCTCTCTTTCATACTCTATCTCATATTCTCTCTTTCATACTCTCATAGTCATATTCTCTCATGATTTCTTTCTCTCCTACTCTCTCTCTCTCTTTCTTTCCTAATCTCTCTCTCCTAATAGTCGCCTGATATTTCTTTCTCTCCTAATCTCTCTCTCTCCTGATATCTCTTTCTCTCCTAATCTCTCTTTCTCTCCTAATATCTCTTTTTCTCCTAATCTCTCCCTCCTCTCCTAATCTGTCTCTTTCTCTCCTCATCTCTCTTTCTCTCCTACTCTGTCTCCATTTCTTGTAAGTGTAAATGTATCTTTGTGTATGTGTGCGCGCGCGTCTGCGTGGGCCTGTTTGTATCTGTATCTCTTCGCGTGAATGCATCCATGTGTGTGCGTTATGCGTGCGCGCGCGCGTGTGTGTTTAATGAAAGTGAACATTATTCACTTACCTTTCCGGCACCGAACAACAGCAAGATGATGGCGATGGTTGAAATGGAGACAATAACAAGGAGGACAATGGCCATGACTCCAAATTCTAAAAAAATAAAAAATAAAAAAATATATATATTATATATACATATATAGACAAATATATACATATATATAGGCAACATTTTCTCTCGTAAAAATGATAATTCACGTTTTCTTTGCATCCCCTTCATTAATGACGCCATGCTTACCT
>NW_028234404.1:11837048-11855231 GCF_977035675.1 Penaeus japonicus
ATACTGAATATCTAAATGGCTTGAGGTAAAGACTGAACCTGTCTAATAGTAATTTCCATGGAGGATGAATAAATAAAGAAATTCCTTTCAGTATATTTGCTTTGCATGTGGGTGTTACACCAAAGAGGAAAATACAAAAGGAGAGAAAAATCGGCTGAACAACAAAAGAAGTTCAATAGATATGGCAGAGCGCGAAATAAATCTTCATAAGAGAGGCAAAGGAAGTGTCGGCCAAAGCTGGGTCCGGAAGAGTACCTTTTCATTACGTCATTTTATCATTGCACCGAGAATCATTGCACCGAGAATCATTGCACCATTATGCGATCTCAAATCGACGGAAACAATATTTCAAAAGGTTATGAAAGGCGGAAAATTTGACAGAAGCTTTAGACGATGGGGTTATAAGAAAAACAAAAACAAAATGAAGGTGTACCATCCGAGAGGAGAAAAGAGACGAGGGGCCCCTTAGACAATTTGACAAGCTGGTTGACCCGGATGAATTAGCAAGAGAAAGAGAAATGAGAGAGAGAGAGGGGAAACACAGAGAGGGGGGGGCAGAGAAAGAGAAACAGAGAGAGAGAAGGGAGAGAAAGAGAAACAAAAAAACAAAGAGGGGGAAAAATACAGAGAGGAAGGATGAGAGAAATAGAGAGAGTGAGGGAGAGATACAAAGGATAAAGAAAAAAGAACTGGAAGGAGAAGGAACAAATTTATTGTAAGATTCCACGAGTATGATTCCTATTAGGAATCATTCAAAACAAACGTACAGCCACAAGTATGGAATGATAAGGAGCCGTTGTGGCAACTGGAAAAACGGCAAGGAATATATCTGGTGTTATATAATAACGCTAATGGAATCACAAGTTTTTCTCTAAGGCTTTAGACAACGCATGATATGTATCTACATAAAAAGAAAATATGTGCATCTTTTTCTCTCTTTTACATGGTTAGAGTTATCTTTGTATGACAGAGATGTTATATGATACCTTGATGACTTTTCTCTTTGTTTTTTCCCTTTGATGTTTGAATTACAAGAGGGACAGTGAAATATTGTTTGCGATGCATGGTGCCACTGACTGCCGTGGCTTCCTGGGCGCCCTTTCTCTCTCTCTAACTGTCGCAGGAGCAGGATCTTCTCGGTCTCTCCGATCAGCTCCTGACGGCGAAGGGATAAAGGATCTGCCGGGCCGCGGATGGTCCACGGAACTCTGCTAGGTTATATGTATATTGAGGAGAGACTCTCGTATTCTTATTTGATTCTATTTGAAGAACAATAAACCAGTGATTTTCTTAGTGTTTTTATTAGCATTATTATTATTATTTATTTCCCGGCCTGCTTAATCTCTGCATTACTACATTATGATTACCTTATAACGGAGTATAATGATTAGAAGACATATTATATTTCCTGACTGGACCCGCAATACATTTTACGTTGTCGTGGACACTGTTCTGACATCAAAGAAAACTCGCTTTACAAAGAATAAGAACTTTGTTTCAATCATACAGCCTCTTATCTCCAAGCAACTTCAGCTCCCTTCTTGAAACCTACAACTGGAACCATAGCTGAAGGCTTTTGGGCAGAGATATGTGTATACATATTGATTTGATATGCTGTGCAGCAGAACTTTTGTGAGTTTTGCACATTTTCCAAAGTTCAAGATTAGTTCAACGGTTGCAGGTCAATGTCTTGATGTAGGTGCTGAAAATTATGATCTTGAAGAAGACCGTGAAGACCTGACGACACAAATGTGCCAGATAGTTATCAGACTGCAAAGGTCAATAAGATGTCCTCTTTTTCTGATAATCTACAGCTTCTTTATTATCCACAGTACCCTTTGCTGGATGCCTACCCAGTCTTGAGCAAAGGCTATGCCATCACAGTAGCCATTTCTGCTAGCTCTTTGACTGCTGAATGTAGCTCTTCTGCTCTAAAGGGAGTTAAATCTCGAATCCGATCATCCATGGTGCAAGAGCGACTAGAAGGCCTGCTGTTGAAGATATTGTAGTGTAAGATCTGCTTGTTAGTTAGTGAAACATAATGAAATTACCAGAGCTTTTATAACAAAACTCTCTAGCTTTTACGATATAAACAGCTGATGCCAGCACAAGCCACACATAGCGACATAGTGCCTCCACATGCAAGAGGGAGAGCCAGCATCTCAGCACATGGCCTGTCTGTTCACCGCCTGAGCCATCAGCTGCAAAGAAAAAAAGTCGGTCTCAGATTCAAACTCATAATATCTATGCAAATCTCTGTATGTCTGTGTGCTTTATGTGTGTGCTTTATCTGTGTGTGTGTGTGGGGGGGGGAGGTATATGTATGTGTGTGTGTGTGTGTGTGTATGTGTGTGTGTGTGTGAGTGAGTTCAACAATGGTGTTATTCTCCAGTGACACACTCACCTCCTTACGGAATACGAAGACGACGTATAGGAAGTACATCCTGATAGGAGCAGTTAAAAGGACAATGAGAGCAGAAGGGCCCGTGATGAAAATGGAAACTACACTGCTCACGAGTCCAAGGCCAATGTAGATACCTTCCCAGATGATCCAGGGAAGGATAAACCCATGACGGTTCTGAAATAAAGGAATATTTGACGTTTTTCTCTTTACCCCCTAATTTCCCTTTCCTACACTCTCTCTCCTCTTTTCTCTCTCCAACTCTCTCTTGCTCTTTCTCTCACTCCCACTCTCTCTCTTACTCTCCCTCTATCTATCCTACTCTCCCTCTCTCTCTTATTTCCCCTCTCTATAAGGATTATATAGTATGTTCCTATATGTTATCAAATACATCAATAATCATTATACAAAGATTACATGAATCACACACTAGCTAGTGAGGAAATCGCTGGGTCAGGTCGGGTCAACTTTGATGGACAGGTAATTCACACATAGTTGCCTTCCCAAGTGCCTTGACCCTCAAACCAACTAAATGCCTTTGACTGCCACACCCCCTACATTCCAAACTACCTTCCACTGCTGGGAACCCTTCCATATAAGCGGAATATTTGGAACACACAGACAGACCAGGACCGACTGTGCTTTCATTCTGACACCTGATTTCTCCGCCTCTTTATACGTGTTGTGATAATGTCTATTACTGTATTCAATGTGCTGTAGTGTTTAATATCTATCATGTACCATAACCACCTGCATTATGGATTAAAGCTGAACTGTTTAAACCCAGTGTCTGGCATCACATATCTATTTTGTGTGGGTTATTAGTTTCAACAGACTAAGAAACCCGTCACACCCTCTCTCCTACTCTCTCTCTCACCTATTCCCTCTGTCTCTCCTACTCTCCCTCTCTCTCCTACTGTCTCTTTCGCTAATCCTCTCTATTCTACTCTCACCTAATCTATCTTTAGTACTCTCTCTCTCCTACTCATTCTCTTCTAATCTCCCCGACTCTCTCTTTCTCTCTTACCCGCTATCTCTCATATACCCTCCTTCTCTTTCCCACTTTCTCCTATTCTCTATCTCTACTCTCTCTCTCATACTCTCTCTCCCTCTCTCTCATATTCTTTCACTCTCCTACACACTCTCTCTCTTATCTTTCTCTCTTATACTCTCTTTCTCTCACCTACCATATTTATCTCTCTCCTACCATCTCTCTCACACTCTTTCTCTCTCCCTCTCTCCTACACTCTCTCTTACTCTTTCTCTCTTATACTCTTTCTCTCCTACCATCTCTCTCATACTCTCTCACAACCATTTCTCTCTTATTCTCTCTCTCTTTCTCTTTCATACACTCTCTTCCTCTCATACTCTATCTCTCTCATACTCTGTCTCCTATTTTCTCCCTCATACCCTCCCTTTCTCGCATGCCCTTTCTCGCACATACTCTCTCTTTCTCTCCTAATCTCTTTCTTTCCTAATTTCTCTTTCTCTCCGTATCTCTTTTTCTACTCTCTTTCCTATTCTCTACCTCTTAAACTCTCTCCCCCCTATTTAATCTCTCTTCTACACACATTCTATCATTTTCTCTCTCATACCCTCACTCTTTCTCATACTCTCCCTCTCTCTCATACTCCCTTTCTTTCTCATATTCTTCCTCTCTCTCATACTCCCTCAGAAAGTCTCCTACACATTCTTTCACACATTCTCTCACACTCTCTCTCCTATACACTCTCCCTCTCATACTCTGTCTCTTTCATATTCTCTTTCTCATACTCGCTTTCTCTCATACTCTCTCCTACCATTTATCTCTCTCTTGTTCTCTCTCCCTCATACTCTCTCATATTCCCTCTTTCTCTCATACTCTCTCTCTTTCACACAACTCTCTCACTCACTCACTTTCTCTCACTCTGTCTCTCATATTCTCTCATACTCATGATTTCTCTCTTATTCCTTCCCTTCTCATACTCTCTTACTCTTTTACTCTCTCAATCTTTCTCTAATTTCCTTCCTCTCTAATTCTCTCCCATACCCTTTCTCTCCCTTATATGCCCTCTCTTTTACCTTCTTTCATAATGTTTTTGTTTCATACTCTCGCTCTCATACTCTCTCATATTCTCTCTCCTAATCTCTCTCTTTCTCTCCTATTCCCTCTCTCTTTCTCTCCAAATTTCTCTTTCTCTACTAATCTCTCTTTCTTTCTCTCCTAATATCTCTTTCTCTCCTGATATATTTCTCTAACCTCTCCTTCCTTCCGAATCTCTCTTTCTCTCCTAATCTCTCTTTTTCTCTTGATCCCTCTTTCTCCTAATCTTCCTCTCCTCTCCTAATTTCTCTCTCTTTCTCTCCTCTCTCCCCCTCTCTTGAAAATGGGAATGTATCTTTGTGTGTGTGTGCGCGTCTGCGTGCGCCTGTTTATCTCTATCTCTTCGTGTGTGCGTGTGCGTGTGTGTTCGTACGTGTGTGTGTATGTGTATGTGTGTGTGTGTATGTTTAATGGAAGTGGATATGATTCACTTACCTTTAAGACACCGAATAACAGCAAGATGGCAGCGATGGTTGAAATGGATACAAAAACAAAGGAGACAATGAGCAGGACTCCCATATCTATAAAAGAAAAAGAAAAAGAAAAATAATAAAGACGAAGAAATATATATATATATATATATATATATGTATTTATATATGTATATATATATAATATACATATACATATATACTATAAATAGAATACATTTTCTTTCATAAAAATGATAATATTCCATATTTTCTTTGCATCCCTTTCATTAATCTATACATGACGCTATGACTTACCTCTGATGTTCCTATGACTGACGACGTACATGAGGAAGGCTTCAAGAATCAAGGAAATCACCTATAGATGATATTAAGTAAAATCACATGATTAAGAAAATGTCATGACTATAATGCAAGTGATCAAATTGATACCAAATGATAGAATAGTAAGACAATAATAAATGTAAAACTACGTAAAGAACCACTCTTATACGCCTTTTGAAAGTTGAAAAGAAAAAAGAAACCATCTTTGGTCGATTGACAAAGCAGATAATCTAATATGGTGATCAAAATAAAGGGTTTTTATCAACCATCACAGAGTAGCAAGTAAGAACTTTTGACCTTTTTGTTCGGCGTTTCTCGATAGCTAATATACAACATAACAGGTAACCTATAGCAGATATAACACAAAGACTGCTTTACCAGGTAGAGGACGCCGATGGCGACGGTGCCGTCCCTGAGAGACAAGCAGCCGCAGCACTGCACCTCGTCCCTGCCGGTCGCCGCCGGAGCATGCGGGACTCCGGGCGCAGGACTCGCTGGCTTCGCTGTCGCCTCCACGGTGTCCTTCGTCTTGCCGTCCATGCTGCTTGGAACGAAGGATATCAGTGTCTATTTATGAATATGTGTATATGTTTGTATATATACATACTTTTGTGTATATATGTTTATATGTATATAAATGAATAAATGTGTGTATATATGTATATGTATGTAATTATATATATATATATCTATATATATATATGTATTTATATATATTTATATATATTCATATATATGTATTTATATACATATACATATAAATACATATATGCATATATGTACATATATATACTTTAAAATATGTATATACATAAATATATACTTATATATGTATATATATTATATATGTATATAATGTAATATATATATATGTATGTATATTACATATATATGTATCAATATTATATATATATATATATATATATATATATATATATATATATATAGTAAAAGTGTGTGAATATATATGTATATAAGTATGTATGTATATATATAATATATAATATATATATATATATATATATATATATATATGTGTGTGTGTGTGTGTGTATGTATGTATATATGTATATGTGTATGTATATGTATATATATGTATGTATATATATGTATATATATATATATATATATATATATATATATATATATATATGTACATATATATATATATACGTGTGTGGGTGTATGAATGTACGTATTTGTATGTATGTATGTATATGTCTGTATGTAAGTATATGTATATATAAACATATATATATATGCATATATAAGCATATGTATGTATTTATATATATACATATACATATATAGCTTTGCAAATATGCATGTTTGTATATATATACATATATATATATATATATATATATATATACATATATATATATATATATATATATATATATATATATATATATATATATATATATATATATATGCGTGTGTGGGTGTATGTATGTATGTGTGTATATGTATGTATGTATGTATATGTATGTATGTAAGTATATATATATATATATATATATATATATATATATATATATATATATATATGTATGCATGTATATGTATTTATATATATACATATATATACACACATATATATCTCTATATTTACATATGCATATATATATACATATATATATACATATATATATATATATATGTATACATATATATATACATATATAATTATATATGTTTTCATATATGCATGTGTATAGTCATATATATGTATATATATATGTGTATATATATATGTGTGTGTGTGTGTATGGGAAATTGGAAAGTTACGTACCTTACACTGTTTAAACACTGAATAAAAGTAATCAAAGAGCACTAAAAGTATTATTTAGCTTTGAACAAACGACTGCAATGCGCTTGCTTGCTTGCTTGCTTGTTGGATTTATTGGCTATCAACCAGCGGCATAGGCCAAGGTTATTAAGCCAATGATTCCATTTTATTTTATCAATCTATATAAGGTCATAAAGTTTTGTCTCCCTTAGAAAAGTGATTACTTTACTTATTATTTTTTCGTTGTCTGATAGCACGTTTGAGATGGTAAAATTTATGCTTTTTATATATAAATAATTTTTTAAATTCTGTCTTTGTTGATTATAATTTGGGCATGTTATGATTATATGATTTATTGACATGGTTCTATTGCAGGTGGTACATATTGGAGGGAAATTTTTCTCCATATAGGGAGTGAGGTGTGTTAATCTTGTAGCATTGACCCTTATTCGGGCCAACACCACCTCCTCCCTTCTGTTTTTTCTGTAAGATGTGTCCCACTGTTCTATTGTGAGATTGTTTTTGTTGTAGATTGTGAGGTCGGTCCACTCACTCTGCCACAGGAGATGGATTTTTGCTTTTATAAAAGAGACAAAACACCTGAGATCTGTGCGGATAATACCAGGCTCCAGATCGCCAGTCGACCCGGCTAGTTTGTCAGCCTGTTCATTACCATGGATACCCGAGTGTCCAGGTACCCATATCAGTTTGATTGATTTATTGGCACTATGCATTTTACGAATGATATTACCCTGTATTTCATTATAGGTGGTTTCTAGTGATTTAATGGCTTTAATTGAACTTAACGAGTCTGAAAAAATGACTATTCTATCGTGGGTCGTCGATAGGGCAAAATCTAAAGCTTTATCTATTGCAAAAAGTTCGGCAAGAAAGATCGATGTATGATTCGGCAATCGAAATCTCAACTGACATTCAGTCGACCATACACCCGCTCCCACACACTCGTCTGTCTTGGACCCGTCGGTATATAAATGAAAAAAGGAAAGATGTTTAATTAGGATCTCTCTGAACCTCTGGCGTACCTCCACCTCCGACACCGTGGCTTTGGCTGATGGTAGCCAGTCTACAACAGTAGAAAAATTGGGTGTTTCCCACGGTGCTATATTTGATTGAACCAGGGTATCGATGGTAGAGAGATCTATACCGACTTTTTCTGTGAGGTCATGGAGTCTATTGCCCAGCGGCTTCCCGCCGCGATACTGGGGCCCTACCTGCCGGCGCAAAACATCCCTGTTGGGATGTTGGGGCTGCCTGGCTACCTTTGCGGCATAGGTCAGCGCAAGCTGGCCGCGTCTAAGACGGAGGGGAGGTACTCCCGACTCTACCTCTAGGCGCTCGGTGCGAGTGCACTTAAGGGCTCCAAGACAGACGCGTAAACACGCATTCTGCACAACATTCAAACCTTTCAGAGTTGAGCTCGTTGCCGAGCCATACACGATTGACCCATAATCTACTTTAGATCTAATCAGGGATTTATATAACATTAGTAAGGACTTTCTATCAGCTCCCCATTTGTGTCCAGAAATGCACTTTAATAAATTGAGTGCTTTTTGACATTTATTCTTTAATTGACCAATGTGGTCTTTCCAATTCAATCTACTATCAAAGAGTAGTCCAAGAAATCTAGCTGAATTTTGAATAGGTATTGGATGGTTGTCTAGAGTTAGCCTGATATTGGGCTTTCTCCTATGTGTAAAAACCACGCCAATACTCTTTTTAATGGAAAACTTAAAACCCCACTGGAGGCCCCAGTTATGAATCATATCCAGTGCCAATTGGATCTGATTTGCCGAGAACTCTGCATTATTGCTGGAGTGCCATAATGCACAATCATCGGCGTACAGTGAGTATTTAAGATTCCGAGGAGGAGATGGTAAAATGTCATTTATTACACATAAAAATAATGTAGGAGATAAGACACTTCCTTGTGGGACCCCGTTTGCCTGGACAAAAATGTCCGAGAAAGTGACATTGTCAGAAAACAATTTGACAGAAAAAGTTCTGTCAGAAATGAAATTTTGGATGAAACAAGGCAAGTTTCCACGTAATCCGAAAGCATAAAGTTTTCTGAGTAGGCCATGTCGCCAAGTCATGTCGTAGGCTTTTTCTATGTCTAAAAATACTGATATCAAAAAATGCTTTTTGGCAAATGCCTCATGAATGTGACTTTCCAGTTTTACTAGCTGATCGAGAGTTTGGCGTCCCTTTCGGAAGCCGCACTGCTCGTCAACTAGTAAATTTCTGGTATTTAAAAAATGCAATAGCCTACTATTAACAATTCTTTCCATGACCTTGCATAAGCAACTTGTCAACGCAATTGGGCGGTAAGAGATGGCGGATCTGGGATTTCCCCCTCCTTTCAATATGGGAATGATGTGGGCGAAGTGCCATGAATTTGGAAAAGTCTGGCTTTTCCAAATATCATTGTACACTTCTAGCAACTTAATCATGTCATCATGATTAAGATGCTTTATCATCTCATATCGAATCTCATCGGGGCCTGGGGATGTTCCTCTACAGGCTTCTAGGGCTCGGACAAGCTCATTCATTGTAAGGTCTTTATTGTAATCAAAATTATCTCCTGTGGCAAAGTGAATTGGTTGCAGCTCGGCTGCTTCCTTGGTGGTCAGGAATGCAGGGTTGTAGTTTTCCGAGCTGCTTGTATAAGAGAACTGCCTGGCGATTGTGTTAGCAATGTCTCTAGGTTCATCATAATTATTTCCCTCATGTAAGATGTTTCTGATTTTTATTGATTGTTTTTTTCTATTAATTCTATTGACTGTGGACCAAACCTCTGAAATTTTAGTATTGCTGTTTATCGTAGAGACAAAGCTTCGCCAGGAGTCTCTTTTGGCTTGTCTGATTGTTCTACGAGCCCTAGCTCTCGCTTGTTTGTATTTGCGAAAGTTCTCATTTGTGATATTATTATGGAAAAGCCTGTAGGCCCTATTTCGTTCACATAGCGCCCTGCGGCAATCTGGTGTCCACCATGGAACTCTATGCTTAACGCTATCTGTCGAAGTCTTAGGTATGGTTGCCATTGCTGCATTTATAATACAATTTTGAACACTGTTTACTTTATCATCAATGGTTTCTCCAACAACTTCGAGCTTGACGCTCCTTGTGAAGGCGACCCAATCTGCTCTTTTTACGTTAAATTTGGGTGCTGAAGGCGTCCTCGTGGTGTCGCATGAATATTGAATACAAATAGGAAGGTGATCGCTTCCCAACGAGTCGTCAATGGTGTGCCACAGGCACTTGGCTGCTAGTGTTGAGGAAACCAGTAATAGGTCTATAAAGCTCAAATTACCGGTATTATCGTCTATTCGCGTTGGACTACCATCATTTAGAAGAACCAGATCAGAGTCGTTGATCAACTTAACTACTTGCTCACCTCTACCATTCACCCGTGGGGAACCCCATGATGTATGACGAGCATTGAAATCTCCTAGAATTAATTTATTGTTTGGCAGACTGTCCTGAATAGCAAAAAGCTCATCATAGATTAACCTTTTATCAGGTGGACAGTAAGCTGAGCATATAGTCAGATACGTGTTATTGAATTTTACTTTGCATGCGACGTGTTCCAAAGTAGAATTAATCGTCACTTCAATGAAAGGGAGATTCTGGTGGATGTACATGGCGACTCCGCCTCCACCCCTTCCCTCTCGGTCTTTTCTACAAAGATGGTAGTTTCTTAGCGATACGACCTCGTCAGAGACTTGGTCGTTTAAATGGCTTTCTTGTAGTACGATAATATCGGGAGCATAGGACGAGGCTAATAATCTAAGAGAGTTTACTTTTGATCTAAGACTTCGACAGTTCCATTGTATGATGGTATACGCGTGGATTACGTTTTATGGGGTTTGGAAGTGCCTTGTCCGGTGGTTTTTATTTTCTTTTTTTGGGAGGGAGGCGCCTCCTCCTCTCCCTCGCTTCCCGAGGGCCTCTCTCGGGAATTTTTGGAGACAGTAGTCTCCATGGCCTGCTCCCCTCCACCAGAGAGACGCCCGGCGGAGGATGATCTGCTCTTACGAGCAGAACTACCACCAGACGAAGTTCTAGTGGGGGTCGCCTGGACTAGAAGGTGCGATCCGGATTGTGATTTGGTATCGACCTCCTTAAGATGCTGTTTTTGCTGGGTTGATTCAGCAATTTCTTTAATTGTCTTATTCAATTCTTTAATCTGATTCATTAAGTCCTTTACCGTTTCTTTCAATTCTGCAATTTCCTGGTCCTTAACTGCGAGCTGCTGATTAACACTGCTTGCACTGGAAACAGTGTTAGTTACTGCTGAGGCGTAAGAAGTATTGGGTTTGCTTGTCAAACCTTCCACTTTCTTCTTGGCCTCACGGTAGCTAACATCATGTTCTCTCATGTATGCTAATGTCTCAGTCTCCTTCTTCAGGCTACTGCATTCAGCAGAGCCTGACTGATGGGGACCTCCACAGTTAGCACACTTGAGTGTCTTTTCCGTGCATTCAGTGGTATCGTGATCTCCAGTACATTTACCGCAAGTGAATTTGTTAGTGTCCTTATCATTGCATCTTAATGAGGTGTGTCCAAATTTTTGGCATCTATTACACCGCATTGGCTTTTGAATGTAAGGTCGTACTTAAACAATCTCATATCCGATTTTGACAGTACTTGGAATTTTATTTGAAGCAAAGGTCAAGAAACACAATCCGGTCTTTGTTCGCGCATTCCCATCTTTCTTGGTCATGCAATTTACGTCCACAACGTTTTGGTCATTCATGGCATCAAGAATTTCGCTTTCTTCCATTGTCCTCAAATCCCTGTGAAAGATTACTCCCTTACAGGTATTTGGGCCAACAGGAATAGTTACTTTTACTGTAATGTCATGAATCTGCGTCAGCTTAAGTAAATCGTTAACCTGAGACTTAAATTGCACTTTCACAAGGAGGCTACCATCTCGCAACTTTCGGACAAAATCAAAACTGCCTCCCACTTGACCATCAAGGACCTTCTTAATGATAAAGGGGTTGACATTCTGCAAGGATTGATTTTCTTTCATGCAACGGATGTTCACGCACCTTGCGTTCTGGGGAGGGATATTAATGTGTCGTCTGGGTCGGTCATTGGTCGGGGTTCCATTACTGGTCAAAGTGGTCTTAGAAAGGGTCTGAGTCGCCCCTCCTCCTTGGGGAGGAGGAAGGGTAGCCGGGGAATCAATCATACTGGGTGTCGGACCAGGTCCGAACCCTGGGCCAAAGCCCGTTGTCCTGAGGGGACTACCTTTTCCCTTAACTTTTGGATCAACCTAATCCCAATAGCTAAGAGAGGATAAAATAAAACACGTCTTTCAGTTAATCGTCCTCACCCCCCCTTAGTGGAAGCCTGGTTGCGTTCTCCAGTACCAACTAAGGGATCGGAGTTGTGTGTAAGACACCTTCCAACCGCCGAACCTGCCTAGTGCGAGGGACGGTAAGTTGGTGCCCACCCCCCAAGCGAATACAGGAGCTCACAAGGAGACTCCCGTAGGCTCAGGAAAGTCACACAGAAGAATAGAAAAATTCAGGGAGAGAGAAAAGTTGCGCCCAAAGGACGCCCCAGACTACTGGGCCTCCCTACCCAGGGGTCAGCCCGTAAGGGCTACCCTGTGGTAGAAGAGAGCTGCGGGTCTGGGGTGGGGGCTGACTACTCCTACTTGTAGTCTCGTGTCACCTTCAAAATAAAGCACTGAAGGTGCAGGCAAAGTACAAAAACTGTAAACACAGTACTTTACTTTATTCTCTTACTTTACTTAACAGAGAAACAATAATACCCAGCGAGACTAGAAGCCCTGAGACAGGGTAATTCCAGTGGCACCAGATTTTTAGCTTATTGCTTCTATGTTTTTAGGAACAGTGTGAGGCCAACAAAGTCTCATACACGAGTGATGTGAAGAAGCGATGACAATGCGCGGCGCTCCAATCCTTTATATACCTGTACTTTCGTCAGTTGCCGACCAATGAACATTAAGCCAGTTTTATTTAGATTATTCCTCTATATTTTCTTATTCATTTTGAGATAATGGTTTCATGGTGGTATTTGTTGCGAATACTGGTGGTGATACACGAAGACTATCCCATGATAGACACTACCGAAAGAAATTCATTAAACTTATGAATCTGACAGCGCGCAGAGTTGCCGTACCGGAAATTACTCGACATCGTCATTCATGTTTTACAAAGCAAGTAACGGGAACTGTCCCTGCATTACCTTTTCTACTAATTAGCAAGATTGCAATAGTAGCGTTTTTTCCCACGTGCATATTCGTTCTGTACTTTTCGAGGAAGTATGATTATACTACCCCCCGCCGCCCACGCCTCCCTCTTCAAATATTTTGTCTCCTGCAGTCATGGATAGAATGGTACTTGCCTTTTTCTTTATTCCTCTCTCCTATGCTGTATGCATGAAGGTGAGTGTGTCATTTGTATCATTTAAACAAAAAGGCATTAATATTTACGCATGAAAAGAAAGGCACACACACATAATTGAATATTCAATGCAGGTATATTTTCTTTTATCTTTCTCTCGATTTATCTCCTTGTAATTCCTCTCTCTCTTTCTCTCGTGATCTCAATGTCTCTATCTTTTTATACTATCCCTCATCTACTCCTAAGGCGTTGCACCATGGAATTCCCGTTTCCACGAACACACCTGCCCTTCCGCCATGCATAGTTTTCCTAACTCGGCCAAATCTCTATTTTCTCTTTCTCCTTCCCATTCTGTTCTTCACCAATCCGTATGGCTCTTCCTTTATCTTCTTTTTTTCCCTGTAAGTTGCGAACGGATCTGGTCTCTCTATAAGTATTCAACTGATAATCCTTTTATAGATATTACCGAAGACAGTGTTACACCACGTTATGAAATGCTCAACTCCGTGCCGGACACTCACGTTCTCTTATCACACAAAAAGAAAGATAGCTTCACTCTAGAAGCTCTGCGTTTATACTACTAGAAAGACTCCGTTTACTTAGGGTATGTGACGGCGTAATATCAGAAACAACCGTTTGGTATGTGAAGATTCCGGGGTTAGCAAAGTGTTAGACAACAATGTAGTGATGTGCTTCGCCCCAGCCATCCCTCCAGGACCAATGCACGAGTGTCCCCTTTGTCGCCACGAGGGGGAAGCGGCGCCAAGAGATGGCGTTGTCCTGGAGGGCCTACTACTCGCTCCCTCCCTGGAAGGAGGGCCTACCACATGCTCCCTCCCTGGAAAGAAGGGCATAAAACCCCCTGCGAGGCGTTATTCGGGACACACACCACTCGTGTATGAGATCTTGATGAGCTCACACTGTCCCCTAAAAAACACAGAAACAATAAATAATAAATCTGGTGCCGCTGGAACTACCCTGTCTCAGGGCTTCTAGTCTCGCTAGATATTATTGTTTCTCTGTTAAGTAAAGTAAGAGAATAAAGTAAAGTACTGTGTTTACAGTGTTTCTGCTTTGCCTGCACCTTCAGTGCTTTATTTTTGAAGGTGACACGAGACTACAGTAGGAGTAGTCAGCCCCCACCCCAGACCCGCAGCTCTCTTCTACCACAGGGTAGCCCTTACGGGCTGACCCCTGGGTAGGGAGGCCCAGTAGTCTGGGGCGTCCTTTGGGCGCAACTTTTCTCTCTCCCTGAATTTTTTCTATTCTTCTGTGTGACTTTCCTGAGCCTACGGGAGTCTCCTTGTGAGCTCCTGTATTCGCTTGGGGGGTGGGCACCAACTTACCGTCCCTCGCACTAGGCAGGTTCGGCGGTTGGAAGGTGTCTTACACACAACTCCGATCCCTTAGTTGGTACTGGAGAACGCAACCAGGCTTCCACTAAGGGGGGGTGAGGACGCTTAACGATAAGACTTGTTTTATTTTATCCTCTCTTAGCTATTGGGATTAGGTTGATCCAAAAGTTAAGGGAAAAGGTAGTCCCCTCAGGACAACGGGCTTTGGCCCAGGGTTCGGACCTGGTCCGACACCCAGTATGATTGATTCCCCGGCTACCCTTCCTCCTCCCAAGGAGGAGGGGCGACTCAGACCCTTTCTAAGACCACTTTGACCAGTAATGGAACCCCGACCAATGACCGACCCAGACGACACATTGATATCCCTCCAGAGAACGCAAGGTGCTTGAACATACGATGCGTGAAAGAAAATCAATCCCTGCAGAATGTCAACCCCTTTATCATCAAGAAGGTCCTTGATGGTCAAGTGGAAGGCGGTTTTGATTTTGTCCGAAAATTGCGAGATGGCAGCCTCCTTGTTAAAGTACAATTTAAGTCTCAGATTAAGGATTTGCTTAAACTGACGCAAATTCATGACCTCGGCGTAAAAGTAACTATTCCTGTTGGCCCAAATACCTGTAAGGGAGTAATCTTTCACAGGGATTTGAGGACAATGGAAGAAAGTGAAATTCTTGATGCCATGAAAGACCAGAGCGTAGTTGACGTAAATTGTATGTCAAAGAAAGATGGGAATGTGCGAACAAAGACCGGATTGTGTTTCTTGACTTTTTCTTCACCAAAAATTCCTAGTACAGTTAAATCGGATATGAGATTGTTCAAGTAAGACCTTATATTCAAAAGCCAATGCGGTGTAATAGATGCCAAAAATTTGGACACACCTCATTAAGATGCATGGATAAGGACAGTAACAAATTCACTTGCGGTAAATGTACTGGAGATCACGATACCACTGAATGCACGGAAAAGACACTCAAGTGTGCTAACTGTGGAGGTCCCCATCAGTCAGGCTCTGCTGATTGCAGTAGCCTGAAGAAGGAGACTGAGACATTAGCATACATGAGAGAACACGAAGTTAGCTACCGTGAGGCCAAAAAGAAAGTGGAAGGTTTGACAAGCAAACCCAATACTTCTTACGCCTCAGCAGTAACTAACAATGTTTCCAGTGCAATCAGTGTTAGTCAGCAGCTCGCAGTTAAAGACAAGGAAATTTCCGATTTGAAAGAAACAGTAAAGGACTTGATGAATCAGATTAAAGAATTAAATAAGACAATTAAAGAAATTGCTGAATCAACCCAGCAAAAACAGCATCTTAAGGAGGTCGATACCAAATCACAATCCGGATCGCACCTTCTAGTCCGGGCGACCCCCACTAGAACTTCGTCTGATGGTAGTTCTGCTCGTAAGAGCAGATCATCCTCCGCCGGGCGTCTCTCTAGTGGAGGGGAGCAGGCCATGGAGACTACTGTCTCCAAAAATTCCCGAGAGAGGCCCTCGGGAAGCGAGGGAGAGGAGGAGGCGCCTCCCTCCCAAAAAAAGAAAATAAAAACCACCGGACAAGGCACTTCCAAACCCCATAAAACGTAATCCACGCGTATACCATTATACAATGGAACTGTCGAAGTCTTAGATCAAAATTAAATTCCCTTAGATTATTAGCCTCGTCCTATGCTCCCGATATTATCGTACTACAAGAAAGCCATTTAAACGACCAAGTCTCTGACGAGGTCGTATCGCTAAGAAACTACCATCTTTGTAGAAAAGACCGAGAGGGAAGGGGTGGAGGCGGAGTCGCCATGTACATCCACCAGAATCTCCCTTTCATTGAAGTGACGATTAATTCTACTTTGGAACACGTCGCATGCAAAGTAAAATTCAATAACACGTATCTGACTATATGCTCAGCTTACTGTCCACCTGATAAAAGGTTAATCTATGATGAGCTTTTTGCTATTCAGGACAGTCTGCCAAACAATAAATTAATTCTAGGTGATTTCAATGCTCGTCATACATCTTGGGGTTCCCTGCGGGTGAATGGTAGAGGTGAGCAAGTAGTTAAGTTGATCAACGACTCTGATCTGGTTCTTCTAAATGATGGTAGTCCAACGCGAATAGACGATAATACCGGTAATTTGAGTTTTATTGACCTATCACTGGTTTCCTCAACACTAGCAGCCAAGTGCCTGTGGCACACCATTGACGACTCGTTGGGAAGCGATCACCTTCCTATTTATATTCAATATTCATGCGACACCACGAGGACGCCTTCAGCACCCAAATTTAACGTAAAAAGAGCAGATTGGGTCGCCTTCACAAGGAGCGTCAAGCTCGAAGTTGTTGGAGAAACCATTGATGATAAAGTAAACAATGTTCAAAATTGTATTATAAATGCAGCAATGGCAACCATACCTAAGACTTCGACAGATAGCGTTAAGCATAGAGTTCCATGGTGGACACCAGATTGCCGCAGGGCGCTATGTGAACGAAATAGGGCCTACAGGCTTTTCCATAATAATATTACCAACGAGAACTTTCGCAAATACAAACAAGCGAGAGCTAGGGCTCGTAGAACAATTAGACAAGCCAAAAGAGACTCCTGGCGAAGCTTTGTCTCTACGATTAACAGCAACACAAAGTTATCAGAGGTTTGGTCCACAGTGAATAGAATCAATAGAAAAAAATCATCAACTAAAATCAGAAACATTATTTATGAGGGAATTAATTATGATGAACCTAGAGACATTGCTAACACAATCGCCAGGCAGTTCTCTTATACAAGCAGCTCGGAAAATTACAACCCTGCATTCCTGACCACCAAGGAAGCAGCCGAGCTGCAACCAATTCACTTTGCCACAGGAGATATTTTTGATTACAAAGATCTAACAATGAATGAGCTTGTCCGAGCCCTAGAAGCCTGTAGAGGAACATCCCCAGGCCCCGATGAGATTCGATATGAGATGATAAAGCATCTTAATCATGATGACATGATTAAGTTGCTAGAAGTGTACAATGATATTTGGAAAAGCCAGACTTTTCCAAATTCATGGCACTTCGCCCACATCATTCCCATATTGAAAGGAGGGGGAAATCCCAGATCCGCCATCTCTTACCGCCCAATTGCGTTGACAAGTTGCTTATGCAAGGTCATGGAAAGAATTGTTAATAGTAGGCTATTGCATTTTTTAAATACCAGAAATTTACTAGTTGACGAGCAGTGCGGCTTCCGAAAGGGACGCCAAACTCTCGATCAGCTAGTAAAACTGGAAAGTCACATTCATGAGGCATTTGCCAAAAAGCATTTTTTGATATCAGTATTTTTAGACATAGAAAAAGCCTACGACATGACTTGGCGACATGGCCTACTCAGAAAACTTTATGCTTTCGGATTACGTGGAAACT
>NW_028234404.1:11862831-11877831 GCF_977035675.1 Penaeus japonicus
GGCTGGAGGTCAGCTGTTTGCTCTGCCTGTTCTCTTGTCTCTCTGTGATTTCCCTCTGACCTGATCTGCCTTGAGTTCCTTCTGTGTCCTTCTTAAGTACGAACTCGTTGGCACATTCTCTCACGAGCCAGCATACGCTGACACAGGCGGGCTTGCCTCAGTGCCCTGCGACGCAAATCTAGCTTATCCTTATCCCTAACCTCCAGTAGGGTAAGATTTCATCCGGTTTTAGCTAATTAGCCACGCCTCCCTCGAAGAATATGCCTCCCTTGGAGAGTAAGCCTCGTGCAATATAACGACCATGTCACTATCAGTGGTAGCATAAGTGTTTCTTTATCGATTCCTAAAACTGTTGATAATAAATTATCTCCTCAGATTTCTGTGAATTTCGCGCATGACCACTACACGTATTTTGTTTTATGCCTTATCTCCTCTTGCATTGGGTATAATCTCCCTTCTTACTCCAGGTCCTTGATTCACACTTCAAACCATCGTTATTGTTCTCTGAAATCTAGACTTTGTATAATCAGTTCTATTCTAAATATGTAGCATACCTATTTGTTATATTGTGGTGATACACTTGCTTGTGTGTCATGGCACCTAGTGGGTGTTCTTGTAGCTTCCCTCTCCTGATCCCCGGCCCTCTAGCGCATCCGAAATGCCGGTCGTGCCCCATGATGCCACATACACATACAGCGGCAACCATCTTTGTAATGGAATCCACGTGTTTGTTTAACCACACGTCACCTCTCCTAGTCTGAGTCATTAACAGATAACAGAATTGCAGAGGCTGGTAACTTCAACGTACAACTTACTCGTCATATATATATATATATATATATATATATATATATATATATATATATATATATATCTTGTTGAATATGTCGGTAAATTAAACTGCATGGCGCATCTTCACGTAGTTAGATCCTAATCATCATGACCATCAACAGAGCTAATTTCCTTTGATTGCCACTCCTTCCCATCCCAGGTTACATTCCTACTGCTGATGAAAAAAAAAAAAAAATATATATATATATATAACAGGGATGTTTGTAACACAGACAGACCGGGATAGACATAACTACCACACACGCCTTATTTCGCCTCATGGTTATATTAACCATTGTACTGGTATTTATTATTTTTTCCGTCTTGTACATTATTGAATGAACCTTGCTTTCAATGTACGAAGACACATGCTCTCTCTCTCTCTATCTACCTCCTATTCTCTCTTTCCTACTATATATCTCTCTTTTGCAATTGTGCCTTTGTGTGTATGTGTGTGTGTGTGTGTGTGTGCGTGTGTGGATGTGTGTGTGTGAGTGAGTCTGTGTGTGTGTTTGAATGTAAGCCTGATTCACTTACGGTTATAACACCGCCCAACAGCAAGGTGGCATCGATGATTGAAATGGCTCCAAAAAAAAGGGCAAAAACCAGGTTTCCCTTATCTGTTGGGGTGAAGCAGGGATTAAACATAGGCTACATTTTCTCTCGTAGAAATTATAGAATATTTCATGTTCTACTTGCATCCTCTTCGTTAATCTACCTACCTATCCTGTCACCTTGATAGACGACATAGAGGAGCAAGGCTTCAATAAGCAAGGAAACCACCTGTAGATGATATTAAGTAAAATCACATGATTAGGAAAATTACATAACCATCATGTAAGTGATCAAATAGAATAGTAAGACAATAATAAATGTAAAACTGCATGAAGGACCACTCTTCTACACCTTTTGAATGCAGAAAATTGAAAAAAAAAAACTCATCTTTGGTCGATTGACAAAGCAGATAATCTAATATGGTGATCAAAATAAAGAGTTTCTATCAACCATCACAGAGTAGCAAGTAAGAGCTTTTGACCTTTTTGTTCGGAAAAGAAGAAAGAAAACATCTTCGGTCAACTGACAAAGCAGATAATCAGATATAGTGATCAAAATAAAGGGTTTTATCAGTCATCACAGAATAACAAGTCTGCAAACTTTTAACCATGTTCGGCGTTAACACATAGTAAATATAATTCAAAGACTGTTTTACCAGGTAGAGGACACCGATGGCGATGGTACCGGCCTTCAGAGGCCAGCAGCCACAGCACCGCACCTCGCCCTTGCTGACCGCTGGCGGAGCTTGCGGGACTCCGGGTGCAGGACTTACTGGGTTCAGCTGCACGGTCTCCGGCTGGTGGTCCATGCTGTATGGAAAGAGGGATATCAGTATGCATATGTAAATATACAGATTTACGTATTTTTATATACATGTATATGCAAGCATGTGTGTGTGTGTGTGTGTGTGTGCATATAATGGGTGTCATCATCATCATGACCTCAGCCGGTTAGGCCGTTGGTGCACCCATGTCTTGGCATCCTTCCTCCATTTCCTCCTATTGAGGCTGTGGTGACAAGCTCTCTGAATGTTAAGAGATGTCCACTCCTTTATGTCGTCTTGCCATGTTCTTATTGGCCTACCTTGTTGGCGTGTTCCCTCACAGTAGTCTTGTATGAGAAACTTTGTTGTTTTATTTCTCCTGACCTGGTGTCCAAAGAACTGAAGTTTGCGTTTGGCGATAGTGCGCATGAATGGTTCTGGCCTGTCCTTTTCTGTGGTAAAATGTTCTATTATCTTATTCCAGACATAGCCATTTGTTCGCCTCTCTCTCCATGTTATTCCTAGCAACCTTCTGTAACACTTCATTTCAAAAGCTTCCACCTTTTTCCAGATCTTATCAGTTATTGTCCAACTCTCGCATCCATACATTAAAATGCTTTTTACCATCGAGTTTAGTAGTTTAATTTTTGTTTTCATGCTAATACTTCTCATTTTCCAAATAGATTCCAATCTAGCTAAAGCACTTGTTGCCATTCCTACACGATGTTTAACTTCAATTTCGCTGGTTCCATTTTCTGTTAATGTTGCACCTAGATATTTGAATTCTGACACATGTTCAAGTTGTTCTCCCCTAACATAGACCAGTACGTTTCGATTGATGTTCCTCCCATTGACCATTATTTTACTTTTTTTCTGCACTAATTTCCATTCCATACCTGTGTGATGTTTCATCCAGTCGTCTTGTTATTTCTGCTAATTCTTCCGCATCTTCCGCTATCAAGTCTATGTCATCAGCAAACCGTAAGTTGTTAACTACACGTCCTGTACACTTTATGCCTCCTGAAAAATTTTCAAGGGCATCTTGCATTATTCTTTCCAAAAACAAATTGAAAAGTGTCGGAGACAGAATGCATCCTTGTCTAACGCCCACTGTACTTTCGAACCATTCGCTGTAGTTGTTACCTACCATAACTGTTGTTTTCGCATTCTCATATAATTCTTGGATAAGCCTAGTCATACCCTGGTTGATGTTATACTTGGCCATTGTATGCCATAGCGCTTCGTGCCATACCCTATCGAATGCTTTTTTAAAGTCAATAAAGTTGTGGAAAACATTCTTCTGATGATTTCTCTGACTTTCACAAAGGAGCCTTAAATTAAGAATTTGTTCCACTGTGCTTCGATCTTTTCTGAAGCCAGCTTGTGAATCATCTAGAATTTCTTCAATTCCCGGTTTTATTCTATTTAGGATGATGGTGAGTAAGACTTTGCTAGGATGACTTATAAGACTGATTGTGCGATGTTCACTACATTTTTTACTCATTTTCTTTTTTGGGATAGGAATGAGAATGGACTGGGTCCATTGTGTAGGCCATTTACCAGTTTGGAATATTCGGTTGCACAGAAGATGTAAGGTTTTGATAATGGGATCTCCACCGCACTTAATTAATTCTGCTGGAAGGTTGTCATATCCAGGTGCTTTATTCATCTTCAACTTTATAATCGCTGCCCTTACTTCCGATTCTAAGATGACTGGTTCTGGTTCTCCCTCTGATGTAGCCTCTGCTAATACTGTTCTATCAACGTCTGCTTGATGTTGGTACAACTCGCGGCAGTATTCTTTCCATCTAGCTGTCACTTCGGTGTTATTTGTTAACAGCTGACCGGTTTTATCTTCTATTACATTTGTTCTTCCTGTCTTCTCCTTTGTTAAGCTCTTGATTACACTGTAGGCTTTTCTAGAATTGTTTACTGCTAAGCTTTGTTCAATATCCTCAGCTTGTTTCTCAACCCAATTATCTTTTGCTTTGATGATAGCTCTTTTTACCTCCTTGTTTGCCTTTCTATACTGGCCCAGACTTTCATTGTTGGTAAATCTATCTTTATTTAGTTTTCTTCTTTCGTCACACTTTTGTAGGATTTCTGGTGTTATCCATGGTCTTTTAATTGGTTTGGCTTTTCCTAAAATCTCATTTGCTGTGTTGAAAGTTATGTCAGTGAACTGGTCACAGAGCTGCTGTGGTTCTTCATTTGTGAGCAACAAGAGTGGTGCAAATCTCCCCGCCAGTTCACTTCTATACTTTTCTGCTACTTCCCTGTCTTTCAGCTTTTCCAAGTCAAACTTTGTGCGTCTCTGCGAAACCTTCTTCTCTTTAGAGAGTCGCATTCTGAATGTCATCATAACTGGGTCGTGATCACTACCAATATCCGGTTTTTTGAAAGTTCTTGTTTTGGGTCTGTTTATTCCAGTTTGGAATCTTCTGTCCACAAGAATATAATCTATTTGATTATGTGTGACTCCATCTGGTGAATGCCACGTTTTTCTTCTCGATAGTTTATGATTATGGAGAGTATTAGCCACAACTAAGTGATGACTTTTGGCAAATTCTAGTAGCATAATACCTCTTTCATTTCTTGTTCCTACTCCAAAATCTCCAATAGTTCCTTCCCATCCAGTGCTTTCCTTATATCCGATCTTAGCATTCCAATCCCCTTGTATTATAAGAATATCTTTCTTTGCTTTCTCTTTGATGGTTTGTTCTAGATCTTGGTAGAACCGTTCAATCTCTTCGTCCTCGCTGTCTGATGTTGGTGTATATATCTGAATGATTGTCATGTTGCGGGGCTTTCCTTTTAGTCTAATTGCAATTATTCTGTCAGATACAGGTGTACATTCGATCACTGACTTTGCTGTTTCTTTTTCAACCAGCACTCCTACGCCTCTTACATGTTTTTTCTCGGCACCGCTGTACCACAACTTGTGTCCATCTTATGTGCTCGTTTCTCCAATACCAGTCCATCTAAGTTCTGAAACTCCCAAAACATTCCAAGAGATGGTAGAGATCTCATTTACCAACACTTCTAGTTTTCCCTCATCTTTTAGTGATCTTACGTTCCAAGTGCCAATGCATATGTTCTTTTTCGCCAGCTGTTGTTCTTTCTCAGTTTGCCCATCAGTAGTCCACTTAACACCGCCACCCCTGTGAGCATCAAGTGACGGCGCGGCCGTTTTTATCCTGGGCCCCGACCGATCCAGTATGGAAATCGGTTTGGTTGTCATTGTCATGGGTGATTCTCCGGCAATTTTCGAATGGTAGTGCCGATCTCCTCTCCATTAGCGCAGTACAGGGGCCAGACACAGGTTTGCTGGAACTGCCCCCTGCTTTTCTGTAGCAGCCGTTGGCCATTATCTCTTCCGCCTACTACAGATACTAGTGCAGCCGCTGCCCAACACTAGGTCGCAGTACAGGGAACTTGCATCACTGCTGCCTAATGCAAGGTGTGGATGGCCATTTGCTCTCTTTGAGCTCCTCCGCCCTTTAACAGGTTTTGTTTTTAGTCCTGCTGGGTGTCCACACACCCTCCCATAAGATAAGATTCAGCAAGCTGATCTTATCAGATGGGGGAGCCGATTTAGTCGCCGACCACCCGACCATGAACAGGTAGTACTGGTTTACATGTTCACCAGTAGCAGGTTTCTTTGACCTGACCTGACTTATGGGTGTGCATAAGGATAAACGTGTGTGTGTATATGTATATATGTATATGTATAATATATATATATATATATATATATATATATATATATATATATATATGTAAATATATGTATGTATATATATATATGTAAATATATATGTATGTATATATATATATATGTAAATATATATGTATGTATATATATATATGTAAATATATATATATGTATATATATATATATGTAAATATATATGTATGTATATATATATATATATATATATATATATATATATATATATATATGTAAATATATATGTATTTATATGATTATATACATATACATACACACACACACACACACATATATATATGTATATATATATATATATATATATATATATATATATATATATATATATATACATATACATATATATGTGTGTGTGTGTGCATATTATGTATATATATACATACATATATAGATACATATATAGATACATATATATGTATATTGCATATATATGATATATACAATTCATATATATATATATATATATATATATATATATATATATATATATATATATATATATATATATACATACATATATATCATATATATACATATGAACAGAGTTCATATGTATATGAATGAGACTGAATATTCAGTCTCATTCATACCTTTCTTCTAAATATATATATATATATATATATATATATATATATATATATATATATATATATATATACATATATGTATATATATACATATATGTATATATATATATACATATATGTATATATATATATATATATACATACATGTATATATATATACATATATGTATATATATATGTATATATATACATATATGTATATATATATGTATGTATACATACATATATATATATATATATATATATATATATATTTATTTATTCATATAATGTTATCATGACTGAATGCAAGGTGCCTTGCGCATATAGCTCAATCTGGTAAAGCACGCTCATCTTACAGAGGATCACCTTTGTGCATGCATGGAAGATAATTACAGCAAGGTTGAACAGGCCTTGAGAAAAGCCTATTCATGTTATAATACATTTTACATCTGTTCGGAAGATGTACCAGCAAGTGCATGGTGGTAATGTATTCAATGTATTCAAAGGAAATCACTTAGACATACTTAGACACCACGAACACACCACTGAACACTGTCAAGTCCCACTGAACTTGCATCGCCTTCAGTGCTGCTGGGCACAGTTCTTCGCTTTCATTAACTGACAGACGAAGAGACAGGAGAAAGAGAGGAGACTAAGAGGGAAGTAGATGAAAAAGAAACAATAATTACTAACTGCAAGTGTCTTTTCCTCCGTAAAGCATTTTCTTACACGAAAAACTCGATTTTCTATACAGAAGTACCGCCAATACCCATAAAGACCGCAAAATGGGAAATTTACGTACCTTACACCGTTCAACCACGGACTAAATGTAATCAAATAACACTAGAAGAAACTTGGAAGCTTAGTAGTAATTTTCTCTATATTCCTCTTAGTCTTTAAGAAGCGGCTATTAAAGCAACATACGGCGCTGTAATCCTTTATATAGTCCTGGTTGCGGGAGTTGCCGGACAACAAACATCGAGCTAGTTTTATCTAGATTATGCCTTTAGTTTTCTTATTCATTTTGAGTTGGTACTGATGTTTATACATGAAGATCATGCCATGACAGACACTACCGAATGAAATCAATTGCCTTGGATGAAATAACACTATAACTTAATCCACATTTTGCAAAGCTAGCAATGTGCCTTGTCCGTCTATCACTTTATCTCTAGGAAGTAAGTACTCGATGACAGTCTTATCAAGTTCTTTGGGGAGTGCAGGCTATGATCACATTTCGCTTTCAATCACTTTCTCTCTCTCTCTTTCTCTAGCTTTCTCTAGCTCTATTTTTCGATTCTCTCTCCAGCGCTCTCCCCCTCTCTCTCTATCTATCTACTCTTTCTTGCTCTTTGACTAAGAACTAGGAAGATATCAAGACAATTGGGCATTAGTCAAATACAGTTACATATCTCTTGGAATGCCTGCAGAGTCACAAACCCTGCACAATTTGATGCACTTAAAGGAAATGTTCATTAATTATTGGAAGTCCTCTACATGGATGTGTAGCTCTTCTCAATGGCTATGTTTCGTATGTACACTTAGTTAGGAATGGGTTTAATACTTGTATAAACTCCCAGATGTCCAGCACCATGTGCTTCGATCGACCTTTCAGTTGATCGAAGTGACTATAGGAACTAGCATAATTCGCCCATGAAACATTTATTCTGCTCCTGGTAGGATGAATGTCACCGCATTTCCTCCATCGTCATTTCTAAGTTTAACATACTTGGGGGACTCTATAGCCAGACACCCTGCTCTATGTGGCCTCCCAAATACTGTAAACCGAAACGGAACCCGACTTTTGGATCACATGTGCCACAATCAATTCACCCGCTGGGATGCAGCTGGAAGCAATACACTCTCGGGGAGGTACTCAAGACCATATCCTTACGTCTGGACTTGCTGTGTCGCAGGCTAAGTGTTCATCTGTACCTGCCCTCTTCTCAGACCACTTTGCCTTAAGGCCCTGTTGGACGTCGCCCGTTCATAATCGTCCCCGCATCAATATCCCCTCGAAGTACAGTCCGACATATATTACATATACGTCATCCCTTCTTCAGACAAGCGATTTAGTGTCCTGAAAGACTGTATACTTCTCTTTTGCCAGATCTCTGCAAACCCTTTTTATCCAGCTACATTCTTCCATCCTTATCCTCCCTAGCCTTATTCGGATATTCCTTTCCCCTTTCCTGTTCCTCTGACCCCCTCTACCTAATCCTGTTGCAGGGCCCGTTTAAAATCCAGGGAGGTTCTCGAGACGTCTCCAGGACAACTGAGGGTAGTGTGGGAATTGTGGGTACTGTGGGTACTCCCCCCTCCCTCCCCGCAAAAGGGAAGGGAGGGGGTAATATGGTGTTGTTTTTCTTTTTCCCTTTTTAATGATTGGATTAAGAATAGCATTTGATAGTTCTTTTCTAACTTATACCTAATTGTAGTACTCGTGTTTGTGACCGTCCACATTAAGCTGGATTATCTTTTTCTTAAATGATCTCTTTTATTGTTTGATACATTGTAGTACTCGTGTTTGTGACCGTCCACATTAAGCTGGATTATCTTTTTCTTAAATGATCTCTTTTATTGTTTGATACAATGCATTTTGATTATCAGAATTTTGGTCATCTACTTTTATATCTTAAATATCATTTGAGCTATTTTTCCTATGGAACTTTTTTAGCTGCGAGAAATGCCACGTGAGTGTATTTTAAGGGCATTGCCCTGTGTATGTAATGCATCTTTATTATTTCATCGGATATCTATTAATTAATGAAAACAAAATATGGCGAAAACATTCACCGTGTTTGGATGTTGTTGTTTTTTTTTGTTCATTTTACTTGTATTTATTTTTAATCAATTCATTTACACTTTATCTTTTCATTGTTAACTGATGTTATTGTAATGGTGTGAAAATGATTTTTCGTCAGCAGCTCGCCACCTACGGTTTACTCTGGCGACGCGGGAGTAGCCAAAAGAAAGCCAGTTAGGACAAAGCTGGACGTGCTATTGTAACAATCTTGTTGGGAAAAAAATATGCTGACCAACACCAGCTAGAGACGCCTCATTTTTTTCTTTCTTTCTTTTCTTTTGTTTTAACTGAGTATCTATTGTCTTAAGGATTTGGGGGGTCATTTTTATATATTCTGTCCATACTTTTAATACTCTTTATCATCTTAAAGGCCCTCTTAAAGGAACATACACCTGGTGCCGGATCCAAGAAAGTCGGTCGCAAATCTACCTTGGCGCATTTGTGATTACTATTACATCCAGATCCACGAAGCAGTTTTAACTGTGACTGTGTACGAACGTCATTACACTGGCCGGCCAATGAGAAGCACGCTTTCAAAATACGTCCTCCAATCACCGCCCAGTAATATCATAACACAGTCGTGCTCAATTTCTTGGAAAATACCCTCCTCTTCACCTCTTATCTACTGGGATAAATGGGCTGATTTTGGCTCTGCTAAAACAACAATGGTGTTGAAATCAGTTCGTGAAGGGCACGGAGAACTGGAATAGAATAGACCTTCAGAACTGACACTGAAACCTTAAAAATGCCGTAAATAATATATGACACTGCCTGCCGATCGTTAAATCCTATTTCAAGGAACTGCCATTATGTTTTTTTGGACGACTGATAAGCTCACATCTATGTTAAGAGAAGATAAAGGTAACAGAGTTCATCCTAAAAGTGTGAAATTTAAATCACTATTATCACAACATTCCTTCCCTTTTAGTGGTTCTACGCAAGCCCCGACCTCCGCACTTGTCGATGCTTTGGCAAAGGCTAACAATTTGCTGATATGGGCTTTCTGCAAAGTTCATGCTGGTTTATATTTACATTTTACATATATATTTTCTGAGAAAGCCCATAAGAGTGATATTCATTTAATATCATTATTGTTAGCATTATTATCATTATTAATAATTTCTCATTATCATGTAGTGGTGATGAATTAGTGTTTGCCTACGTCCTCAACTACCGAACAGCTCACTGTCCCTCTTAACCATTCGTCCAGCTCGTTAGCGCTTGTAGGACGTCAGTCACTGTGTCGGCTTTTGACTGCGAAGGGATAAAGGTTGTGTCGGCTTTTGACTGCGAAGGGATAAAGGTTGTGCCGGGACAATGCCGCGGACGGACCACGGAACTCTCGCTTGTGTGAGATAGCAAGTTTACCGAGTAATGTACATATTAAGGAGAGGGTTTCGTATTTTTATTTGATTCTATATGAATAATAAACCGGTGATTTCCCTTGTCTTCTCTATCAATAGTCATTTCATGGATCACTACCAACCCCTGCATTGGTGCCCAGTGGTGCGATTTGACTGGTTCTGTTGAATCCGACTAATGTCCGCGTCCAGGTTATTTTCATCGGTCCAGGGCTCACAACACCATCGCCGGATGGGGCGTCGACGGTGTTACAGCTGTGGAAAAGTCGGGCATTTCCGTGCTAATTGTCCCTTTCCAAGTGGTGACCGGGATGTTATGGAAATTGATGACCGAAATTGAAGTTAATGTGTTTACCACTATATGTGACCGAGGACATAATCAATATATTAAGTAACACTATGTTTCATTTACTTTATTAATCATTAGTAAGACTCCATAATGTAATCAGGAGTATCTGTGTGATTAATATTACTTAGTTTAGTTAACCTCATGTAAGAAAAACAAGAGAGCTGCAACCTAGTGAGGTTACCCATTTCGGTATAACAGAAAGCGTTCTGTCATAAGATGTGAAAAACAAGTACCAGTAGCGGTATATTTGAAAGCCGATAGGTAACCAATGAAATATGATATCATGAATTACTTGGCACTGGATACGATATTTTAGGGTATTGATAACATCACAAAAATTAGAGAATAGAACCAACGCTCTGTGTAGAAATGACGTGTCATGAATGACGTCACACAAAGGGGCATTTGTGGTCAAGTAAGGGGCAACCGCACAAAGACCAGGTCCAAACATCCCCGTCCCCTCAACCCATACCTCGACCAATCACTAGTGACCTAAGTTGCAAGGGGTCGCACCCACCTCGTGAGTTAGGCCCTTGTGTACCTACCCGGTTACACTGACGCCTGCATACACACATACAGCGTGATATCCATATACAACAAACGACATTCACATGTATCAATAACAAAATCGACCTACAAGCTAATCTCGCGGTTGCGACAACGAGTTTACTAAATTAAACCCGCTATAGGTAAGTGCACTCATCCCTGTCATGCCATTAATGGAAAACTACAAACTATTATAAAACACATTGAAAAGATAGTCCTTAAATTACATGTTATAATTTAATGATAGTAATTGTATGGAACAGATGTATTGTAAATGCTTTATATTAACAGTGTAATTTGTTATGTAAAACCTTTATAATCTTGTGGATTGATAAATTAGTATCAATTTTTGAACCTCTAACTATGATGAATGTAGTGAAAACTTTCGATGTTATGTCTTATGGTAGTGAGATTGTTGAGTAATCTCTATTACATGTTCCTAAAGTAAAGTTAATTCTCAGGAGCGGGTTCAAAGGCCGGAACTCCAAGATGGACGCCCAGGTCGCAAACGAAGAAGAAAGAAGGATGTAGACGGAAATCTTCAGAGTGTTAGAGTTATTACTCTAATAGATATGTATAACAGTTATTTTTGAGTTATTATGTAATTTAATATACAGTATAAGGCATGATTAGCCCAGTTTTATTATAACTCCTCTTCACAGTAATTAAAACTACAGGTATAAACATATAACCCTAACACATCACGTTACCAATTTAGATTTTTCTATTGAAGGAGTTTATCCTGGTGTGAATTACTCAACAAATTAGTGTCCATACCTTGATTGTTTTTTTTTTAACATCCCCTTTTGGGTAAGCTGAATGAGAGGAATATTAGATAATCCTGGATTTAGGATATAATAGGGAAATATCAAGGTAAAGGGGTGTTACATCCAAGTGTTAGAGACAGGTCCCCTCCCCCGTCTGGCGAACAACCACCAAGGGAAAGTAAAGTGATTCTAATGATTCTGCTGCCATCTTTCCTGGAGATCATGCTGTCTTCAGACTCCCTTGACAAGGTCCCTGCTTCCATCACTGCTGAAGCGTCTGCTGTTCCGACATTGCCAGAAGGTGCATCCTCAGAGTCCCATACTAACGATTCTGCTGCCATCATTCCTGGAGATGGACCTGTTCTGACATTGCCAGAGGGAGGTGTGTACTCAGACTCCCCTGACAAAGACCCTGCAGACATCACTGCTGAAGCTCCTGCTGTACTGCATACATTGCCAGAGGGAGGTGTGTCCTCAGATTCCCATGAAAAGTGAAAAGCTTCCTGTTGCCAACACTGCTGAAGCTCCTGCTGTGCTGACATTGCCAGAGGGAATTGCATCCTCATACTCCACTGTCAATAATTCTACTGCCGTCACTGCTGGACGTCGTGCTATCCTGACATTGCCCTGTCAGGAACCCTGATATTGATGTTCAGGGTGTTTCAGTTGTCCTTAAATTACTAAAGGGAAGCACCTCTTCAGACTCGACTGAACAGAACAGGTCCATTGACTGAACAACCAAGTGGCAAGTATCAGAATTCAGTATGAAGGTCACCCCCAAAGGTTTGTCTTTCTCTGCCTGCCTCAGGAGAATAAGTATGATGTTCCTGCTTACAGTCTCCACAAATAGGTTTGGATGATTCAGAGAGCCTAAGACCACTTGACTGGTTGTTCAGTGAACTTGACCAGTATTTTTCTGCTCATATTATTGGCTCTGAAGACGAGTTCTTCGTTTTACCAGAGACGGCTGTCCTAGAAGTAAAAGAGTTGTGTGCATCCTGCTCTCAAGAGTCTGAAGGATCTACCCCACAGGTGGCACCTGTTGACGCATCTCCTGGGATGATCTCTATTGACATGGAGCTTGGGCATCTGTCATCATCACACCGTGACATGCTGTTGGAGAATTTACAACTGTATCCAGTCATATTTAGTGGAGACAGTTCCTCCATTGGCATAGTTCCTGGGGTACAGCAGGAAATAGTCACAAATGTTGACCAGCTTGTATGTGTGCAGCAATGACGATTACCCCAGGAAACTAAGGAGATTATCCACCTTGAGTGTGACATTTTGGTTGCTCAGGGGGTCATTGAGCCATCTACCTCCCCTTGGTTGTCCATGGTCGCACTTGTGAGGAAGAAAGATGGTGGAATTAGATTCTGTATTGACTTCAGGGCTCTTAATGCAGTCACTGTCTCAGATACATTTCCTCTATCCAGAATCGAACTTCTTGATAGTTACTTTGGCCTTTTAACAGCCGCCACCACCTTCCAACACACCATGAGCATTGTACTGTCTCCTGTGCTAGTCCATCACACCTTGACTTAATTGAACCATGTGTGGTCCAGAGCAGGAAGATTCGTTTCAGGCCCTTAAGAATGCTTTCGGTGTCTGTCCCTGTCCTATAGCTTCCAGAATTTTTGCTCTTCTTTGAAGTGCACACAGACACCTCAGCCCAGGCTCTGGGTTCTGTGTCATGCGAGATGAGTATGTGGAACCTGTTACCCCACTAATAATCAAGAGCCCTTGCTGTTGTTGAAGTTGTAAGGGCTTTTAAGCCTTATGTCTATGGGCAACCTTTCATCATTATTACTGACCATCGCCCCCTGACATTTGTTCTATTTCTGGCCTACTTATGTAGTTTTAATTTTGGCCGACTTTTGTATTCGGGATCATTATTGGCCACTGTTAATTCACAATGAGTTTTCTTGTCTTTTACATTATTACTTTTGTTACTCTCAGTATACTTATCATTTGATTTATGCTGCAACACAATGAGAATATCCAGTCTATTCCCCCTTGTCTGCGATACTTATCCTTTCTTCTCTTTCACAGCTGTATTGCAAAACCTAGGCCAGCCAGGTTCATGTCTCTACCTGCCAAAGATGTCAGTTCTTATGGTTGCTCTCTGGATGGTTATCTCCGCAACCCCGGTGTTGGGGAGGGCTGTAGTGAGGCATTAGTGCTTGCCACCGTCCTGAACTACCGAATAGCCCACTGCCTCTTTTAGCCATTTGTCCAGCCATACGCTTGTTTGCGATGCACGGCGCCACTGACCGCCGT
The DNA here is from genome assembly GCF_977035675.1 of Penaeus japonicus. Taxonomy (NCBI): domain Eukaryota; kingdom Metazoa; phylum Arthropoda; class Malacostraca; order Decapoda; family Penaeidae; genus Penaeus; species Penaeus japonicus. Next base: position 11,877,410 of record NW_028234404.1, read on the forward strand.
GGCTTACTGGACGCCCTCTCTCTCTATGTGACTGTCATATATAGTCGGTCTGTCCTCTCAGCCCCTGACGGCGAGGGGATAAAGGATCTGCCGGGACAAGGCCGAGGATGGATTACGGAACTCACTGTGCGAGCTGGCCAGTTTGCTAGGTTATAAACATATTAAGGAGAGACTTTTGTATTTTTATTTGATTCCATTTGGAGAACACTACACCAATGCTTGTCTATTGTCTTCTTATTTTTTTATCAATCATTTCCCAGCTCGACACCAACCTCTGCATTCCTACATTACAGTCATCATCATGGAGTATAATGATCAGACACAACAATTGGACATAATTTTAAACAATATTTTGTATGGTGAGCAGGGGACATAAACTTATGTTAGTTAGGAGACATTATATTTGCTGGATGAGTGGTGAT
>NW_028234404.1:11887993-11895493 GCF_977035675.1 Penaeus japonicus
CGATTTGATGGGTTGTGTGGTCTTGTTTGTCTAGTACTGCTCTCTCGGGTTATTCCTGAGGTCGGCATGAGGGTAGTGTGGAAATAACAAAGTTATACATATTTAAAATATTACATATGATTTACATATACATACATATATTATATGTATATATGTTTATTGCATATATATATATTGTATTCATTATATATATATACATTAGATATATATATTATATATACATATATAAACAAATATATATACATATATATACATCTATTTATACATATATTTAAATATATATATACTTTTATATATATAGATATACATATATAAATAATACATATGTATACAGATACGATACATATATATATTGCTATATATTGTAATATATATGATTAATATTTATATTTATATAAATATAAGTATGTATGTATATTGCTATATATATAATGTATAAATTTATATATATATATAAATATATATATATATGATATATATATATATATATATTATATGTAAATTTATAGCATATATATAAACATATAGTTATATATATATATATAAGATATATATATTATATATATATAGTATATATATATATATTACATACATCTGTTCGGGAAATAACCTAGCAAGTGCATGGTGGCAATGTATTCAAATATTCAAAGGAAATCACTTAGACATACTAGATCACAACGAACACGCCCACTGAACAATGTCAAGTCCCACTGAACTAACTATCGCCTTCAGTGCTGCTGGGCCACAGTTCTTCGCTTTCATTAACTGACAAGACGAAGATAGCAGGAGAAAGATAAGGAACTAAAAGGGCTAGTAGAAAAGGAAACAATAATTACTATCTGGCAGGTGTCATTTTCCTCCGTAAATGTATTTTCATTGGGCACGAAAACTCAATTTTCTATAACACTAGTACCGTCAAAATGTCCATATATAACACAAATGGGAATATTTATGCGTACCTTACTCCGTTCTACCACGGAATAATGTAATCAAATAACACTCATAGAAGAAACTTGGAAGCTTAGTAGGTAATTTTCTTTATATCTCCTCTTAGTCTTTAAGAAACGGCTTAAAAGCCACATACGGCGCTGTAATCCTTTATATAGTCCTGTTACGGGGGTTGGCCGAACAACAAATATTAGCTAGTTTTATCTAGATTATCATTTATTTTTCTTATTCATTTTGAGTTGGTATTGATGTTTATACATGAAGACAAGCGATGACAGACACTTAACCTATTAAAATTACAATTGCCTTGAATGAAATAACATTATAACTTAATCCAGGCTTTGCAAAGCTACAATGTGCCTTGTCCGTCTATCCTTTATCTCTAAGAAGTAGGTACGCGATATAGTCTTATCATGTTCTTTGGGTATTGCAGCTATATCACATTTCGCTCTCAATCATTTCTCTCTCTTTCTCCTATCTGCTAGCCTCTCTTTTTCGATTCTCTCTCCAGCGCTCTCCCCCTCTCGCCAGCCAGAGACGCCGTCCATTTTTTTCTTTTTCTTTCTTTTGTTTGGGTTTGAACTGATTTCTGTTGTCTTAAGGATTTGGGGGGTCATTTTTAATATTATTCGTCATACCTTTATACTCTTTATCATCATTCAAAGAGCGCCTCTTAAAGAACAACACCTGGTCCCCGGACCAAAAAGTGCGGTCGCAAATCTACCTTGGTCATTTTGTGATTACTATTAAATCCATATCCACGAAGGCAGTTTATCCATGACTGTGTAGAACGCATTAAACTGGCCGACCAATGAGAAGGGGCACACGCTTTCAAATAGCGTCCTGCCAATCACCGACCATAATACATAACACAGTCTGCTCAATTTCTTGGAAAATACCCTCCTCTTCACTACTCCTATCTACTGGGATAAATGAGCTGATTTTGGCTCTGCTAAAAACAAACAATGGTGTTGAAATCAGTTCATGAAGGGCACGGAGAACTTGGAATAGAATAGGACCCTTCAGAACTGACTACTGAATATCTTAAAACATGGCCGTAAATAGTATCATGACACATGTGATGCCTGCCGATCGGAGAATCCTATTTCAAGGAACTGCTATTGTGTAGTTTTATTTCGGATGTCTCTGATAGAGGGACTCTCATCTATGTTAAGAGAGGATAAAGGGATAACAGAGATCATCCTTAACAAGTGTGGTGAAATTTAAATCAGTTGGGGGAGGGGGGGTGGTTACTATTATCACAACATTGCTTCCCTTTTAGTGGTTATACGCTAGGCCCCAGACCCCCTCCGCACTTGTCGATGCTTTGGCAAAGGCTAATAATTTCCCGATATGGGCTTTCTCGCAAAGTGCATGCTGGTTTATTAATTTACATTTATAACATATTATTTTTCTGAGAAAACTCAGTATAGAAGTGATATACATTTAATTATCATTATTGTTAGCATTATTAATCATTATTGTAGTGTGATGTCCGGGCGTGTTAACCCAGGGCCCCTTCCCAGTTCATCAAATCAAAGGTAGAAAACGTATTTGCCCTCCCTTGATGCTGGCCATGGTTAAACAAGCGCTAAGCGGCCTGGCTAACCCCTGTCAAATTCAAAACCCTGAAAGATGGTAGGCCGTGGGGAGGGAGTTTGAATCAGTATTAAATGGGTGTATTCCAGCGTGACAATCTCTTTCTGATTGCTCAGCCTAATAAAACAATTCTAAAAATAAGTGAAAAAACTAGTTTTTTTTTCTAGTAAAAATATAAAATTGGCCAAAAACATGTGCCAGAAGGCAGTGGGTGTGTTCTTAAAATTATTAAGGCTAGGCCGTATGCTAAAACTAAAGAAAAGATACTCCCAGAGTGGAAGTATACTGGCAGAAGGCTTACCAATAAAAACAAAGGCTAGATCACAGTCTGACGCCACTGCAGAAGGCTTAAGAATTGACAAAATCTAAATACGGCAGAAGAGGAAAACAACAGTCTGGTGTGAACTAAAATGAAATAATAAAAAAATCAGACTTCCTACCACAAAGTATAAAAAAAGATTTAAGTAAAAGGAATCCAGCCAACGTTCAATAAATAAGGTCTGATCAGATTTAATAAAAATGTTCTTTTAAGATCACGTCCAGCTCCTAAGGCAAAGAATGTCAGCACTTCAGTACTTAACTCTTGTCTTCGTGATCGTATCCCCCCGTTTGTTCACTTCCTTGGCTCGACACAGATACTCCAAAAATGGCGGGGACAATAGCCGGTTAACTACCACTGGAGGACTGGCGGTTAAAGGAAACACCCTGTCGACTGTTGACCGTCTTCTGCTTTATTGTTTAAATCATGGTAAACATTGGCCCCTCGGTGATGTCAGAGGCATACATCTTAATAAATTGATATAAAAAAAAAAATAAAAATGGGGATTTATAAATATCAATAAAAAGATACCATAAAAAGAAGGTATAAATATAAAACAAAACCCCCTAAAATCATAAAAGCATAAAACCTAAAATCTAAAAAAAATAAAATCAAAGCGAAAATGAAAAGTCATAAAACGTTTCCCTAAAGTTTTAAAAATAAAATTCAAAGAAACATTGAGACCATAAAAGTTCATGAAGTATTTTTAAAATACAAAAAATAAAACTTGGTGACAAATAAAAACGGTCATTCAATAAGAGGTCTACGTAAACATAAAAATAAAATAAAAGTAATTACAAGAAAACTTCAGTTAAAAAGGGAAACTAATCTAAAATGACGAACAATACTTAAAATGAAAAGATAAATAAATTAAAAAATAAAAGAAGAAACAGGCCGACATGGCAACGTTCCAGTCCTCGGCCAGGACCAGCCAGAACGGGAGAGCAGAGAGCGGGGGGGGCGAGATGCAGCATCTGGCCACCCTTACATTATTAATACTATTCTCATTATGGTAGTGGTGATGAAATTAGTGTTTGCCTACGCTCTCAACTACGAACAGTCGCACTGTCAATAATTCTACTGCCGTCACTGCTGGACATCGTGCTATCCCGACATGGCCCTGTCAGGAACCCTGATATTAGATGTTCAGGGTGTTTCTCTTTAAGTTACTAAAGGGAAGCACCTCTTCAGACTCGACCTGAACAGAACAGGTCCATTGACTGAACAACCAAGTGGGCAAGTATCAAAATTCATGTATGAAGGTCACCGCACCTCCCAAAGGTTTTGTCTTTTCTGGTGGGCCTGGGCCTGCCTGCTTCAGGAGAATAAGTATGATGTTCCTGCTTATAGTCTCCACAAATAGGTTTGGATGATTCAGAGAGCCTAAGACCACTTGACTGGTTGTTCAGTGAACTTGACCAGTATTTTTCTGCTCATATTATTGGCTCTGAAGACGAGTTCTTCGTTTTCTCAGAGACGACTGTCCTAGAAGCAAAAGAGTTGTGTGCATCCTGCTCTCAAGAGTCTGAAGGATCTACCCCACAGGTGGCACCTGTTGACTCATCTCCTGGGATGATCTCTATTGACATGGAGCTTGGGCATCTGTTATCATCACACCGTGACATGCTGTTGGAGAATTTACAATTGTATCCAGTCATATTTAGTGGAGACAGTTCCTCCATTGGCATAGTTCCTGGGGTACAGCAGGAAATAGTCACAAATGTTGACCAGCTTGTATGTGTGCAGCAATGACGATTACCCCCAGGAAACTAAGGAGATTATCCACCTTGAGTGTGACATTTTGGTTGCTTAGGGGGTCATTGAGCCATCTACCTCCCCTTGGTTGTCCATGGTCGCACTTGTGAGGAAGAAAGATGGTGGCATTAGATTCTGTATTGACTTCAGGGTTCTTAATGCAGTCACTGTCTCAGATACATTTCCTCTATCCAGAATCGAACTTCTTGATAGTTACTTAGGGTGGCCCTGATTCACGGTTCTTGATAGCAGAGTGGAATACTTGTCAGTGGAATTGACACCTAGGGATTGGCCCAAGACTGCTTTCGCCTATGGCACCGGCTTTGGCGTTTTCGCAAAATGCCCTTTAGCCTTTTAACAGCCCCCACCACCTTCCAACACACCATGAGCATTGTACTGTCTCCTGTGCTAGACCATCACACTTTGGCTTAATTGAACCATGTGTGGTGACCTCTACTTCTTTTTAGAGCCACATGGAACATCTAGGTGAAACCTTCCAGTTCTTGCATGATGCTGGTCTCAAACTTAACCTCAGTAAGTTTGCTTTGCCCAAGCAGAAATCGACTTTCTTGGATTTATGGTCTCTGGAAATGGAGTGGCACCAATAAAATTGCAACCGTATCTTAAGCCTGCGTGTTTTTCAGAAGGCACAAGGATTTGGCAGTACAGCGACACCAGTTTGACCAGAAAAAATGCTTCTTTCCTATGAGCTCCAGAGCAGAAGATTCGTTTCAGCCCTTAAGAATGCTTTCGGTGTCTGGGTTGGGGGGGGGGTGGGGGGGGGGGGGGGGGGTGGTGTGTTCCCCCCCCTTTTGGGGGCTGGGGGTGCTGGGTCTGGGGGGGGGTGTGTTGTCTGGGGGGGTCTTGGGGTGCTGGTGTGGTGGGGGCTGTGGTGCTTGTGGGGGTCTGGGGGGGCTTGGTGGGGGTCTGGGCTGGGCTGGCCTGGTCGTGTCTGGGGGTGTGCTGGGGGCTGGGTCTGGTTGTTCTGGGGGGGTGGTGGTTGGGGTGGGGGTGGGGGCTGGGGGTGTGTCTGGGGTGGGGTCCTGTGGGCGGGTTGTGGAGGGCTGGGGGGGGCCTGGGGTGGGTGGTCTGGGGGTGGGTAAGGGGGGGGGGGGGGGTCTGCTGGGGGTCTGTGGGTTGGGGGGGGGTTGTGGGTTGGGGCTGTGCTGGGGGGGGGCCTCTGGGTGGGGTGGGTCTGGGTGGGGGCGGGGGTCTGGGGGCTGGGGTAGGTGGGGTGGGGCTGGTGGTGTCCTTTGGGTGGTCTGGTCTGGGTGGGGGTGGGGGGGGGGGTCTTCGGTCTGGGTTGGGGGGCTTCCTGGGGTGGCCTGTGTCTGTCTGGTGGGTTCCTGGTCAGTGTGTGGTGGTCGCTGGGGTCTGCCCTGGTGGGGGGGGGGGGGTGGGGTCTGGGGGGGGGGGGGGGGGTGGTGTGGGCCCTGGGGTTGGGTGTCCTGTCCCTGTCCTATAGCTTCCAGATTTTTTGCTCTTCTTTTGAAGTGCACACAGACACCTCAGCCCAGCTCTGGTTCTGTGTCATGCGAGATGAGTATGTGGAACCTGTTACCCCACCCCACCCTTAAAAAAATAAACTAATCAAGAGGCGACCCCCTTCCCTTGCTGTTGTTTTTTAATGATGAAGTTGTAAGGGCTTTTAAGCCTTATGTCTATGGGCAACCTTTCATCATTATTACTGACATCCCGTACGCATCGCCCCTGACCCAATATTTGTGGGGGGGTTCTATTTCTGGCCTACTTATGTACTGTTTTAATTTTGGCCCGACCCGACTATTGTATTCGGTATCATTATTGGCCACTGTTATTTGTTTTTTATTTTTATTTCCACAATGAGATTTCTTGTCTTTTACATTATTACTTTTGTCACTCTCAGTATACTTATCATTTGATTTATGCTGCTACCACAATGAGAGTTTTTTTAATTTTATTTATTTTTTTAATATCCAGTCTATTCCCCCCTTGTCTGCGATACTTATCCTTTCTTCTCTTCCACAGTTTTTATAGGGGGTAAAAACAAAAATTTGTAAAACCTAGGCCAGCCAGGTTCATGTCTCTACCTGCCAAAGATGTCAGTTCTTATGGTTGCTTTCACCCCCTCTGGATGGTTATCCCCCCTCACTCCTCCGCAACCCCGGTGTTGGGGAGGGCTGTAGTGAGGCATTAGTGCTTGCCACCGTCCTGAACTACCGGAAAAAAAAAAAAATAACCCACTGCTCCTTTTAGCCATTTGTCTAGCCACGCCACCCATCCCATCCGCTTGTTTGCGATGCACGGTGCCACTGACCGCCGTGGCTTACTGGACGCCCACCTCCTCTTTTTTTCCCCCCCCCACCCCCCTCTATGTGACTGTCATATAGGCAGGATATTGTCGGTCTCTCCTCTCAGCCCCTGACGGCGAAGGGATAAAGGATCTGCCGGGACAAGGCCGAGGATGGATTACAGAACTCGCTGTGTGATCTGGCCAGTTTGCTAGGTTATAAACATATTAAGGAGAGAATGTTGAATTTTTATTTGATTCCATTTGGAGAACAATAAACCAATGCTTGTCTATTGTCTTATTTTTTTATCACTCATTACCCAGATCGATACCAATCTCTGCATTCCTACATAACAATCATTATGGAATATAATGATCAGAAACAACAATGGGACATGATTTTAAACAATATTTTAGTATGGTGAGCAGGGGACATAAACTTATGTTAGTTAGGAGACATTATATTTGCTGGATGAGTGGTGAAATTATGTTTACTTCATAAATCTAACTTAAAAAAAAACATGTATACACAAAGAAGCATATGAACACAAACCTAGATGTATGTATTATATATACATGAAGGTATGACTGTAGATAGACATCAGTGACA
>NW_028234404.1:11900493-11927993 GCF_977035675.1 Penaeus japonicus
GCCATGCTCTCTCTTCTGGGCGTTTTTGCCGTCGCTACTTCTGAGCTTCCGAACCGTATTGTCTTGGACGACCGCATTCCGGGCCTCGTTTCGTGGTTCTTGGTGTTCCGCATATATGATTGATAACCTTATACATACAGGGCCAATGGAAGAAAGAAGGGAAGACGAATAGAGGGTGGGGGAGGGGTGTGTGCATAAATATAGATTTTATTTTTTTCTTTCTTTCTTTCTTTAGCTATCATTGACTATGTGGAGTTTTAAGGTGATTTTAGTTTTTTCTAGTAAATATAGATAAAGAAGGCAGTTGCTTGCAGCGACCCACAAGGGACAACTTGAGCTACAAGTTGTCTCACTCTACCTAAGAAGCTTGAACTAAAAGCTTCTCAGGTAGAGTGAGACAACAGTAGTACCTCAGAGGTTAACTTGAACCACTGAAAGTCTCAGAAAAAATAAGAGAGAACGCTACAAGGTAATAAAATTTGTGCAAATAACTATCAAATTATTGTCACAGCAAACTTAGGGCGTTGAAAGAATCATTGTGGGTGGCACTAGTCGTCTTACCGAATTACTATCTGAAATACAGTCGGAGTGTCAAGTGTGTTTGTGAACAGAAGCGTGGGATGAGCTAATGTAAGTAAGAAGGATAGACGATGCATCAACAGTAAGGAATAAGTTCGTGAGTTGAAAGTAAACGTGACTGATACAGAGTGTGAGTATATGTATGTATGAGTAAGTAAGATGTGTTATTTCAAGTTCGTATGGAATTATTCCTTCTGAACAAGAAATTTAAATAAATGCTTTACTGAAATTAACCTTTAGCGTTAGTACTTTTCGTAATAATTAGCTAGGACAATGATATTAACCTCATAAATGATCATGAATTCAACATCCGAATAATCATATTATTAATGAATAATGATAATAATGATAAACTGATCCGAATCGAGATTATTCTGTTAAATTTCCAATCAGATAGTTGGCTCGCTGCATGTACAAATGTTATACTACAACCCTTAGCGCCTGCGGCAGTATTTAGGTCAACGTTTTACGCTAAACTGTGTTTGACCAGCTTAAGCGATAAGTATGAATTCGCACCAGAACCATAATGAAAATTATGATAATCACGAAGTTGATCCGAGATGAGAATATTTTGTGTAATAATTGACTCATTGGATAAGACTCACAGTGAAACAAAGCATCTTATAGCAACACTAGCTCTCTGGCTTTATGTCGGGAAAGTCTTTCACGGCTAATTGCGTTTCTTCGCTATGTAACTTACTTAAGCTTAACTAATGTATATGATGCATGAAGAAAACGATTAGCATTCGAATTTGCCATTTCAATGAGACAATTTAAAATATACCAAATACGAACAAATTGAGAATGATATTAGATTATAGCTAATTAATATGAATAACAAATGGAGAAAGCATAATTCATTTTACATATTCCATATGGTTAATGCGAATATGAAAAATGAAAGGAAAGAGAGAATAGTGCGCCTTACTTTATCTCTCTCATAACATGATTGCGAAGATTTATCAAAACCAAATAAACCTTATGCGACTGTGCAACGAATCCTGCACGGGTGTGAAGGAACGTTGGTCTTCAAAATAGCGGTTTTATGGGACATCAAGATTGACAAGGCTGGTCTGCCAAGCCTTTCTGAAGGTTTCATCGTCGTACCATGGAGGCCTTGCTTGCTAAACAATAAAAACAAATAATATATATCTAACTCGTGTTTTAACGTCGAGGAGTGAAAGCTTGTGACCTGACATCTGTCCCAAGGGTCAATGTAGCAGGGGAGGGGGGTTGGGAAGCGCCGTGGGGGGAAGGGGGAGGGAATTTATAAATGGAATATTCCTTAAGATACTTAACTAACTTTCAGACTCATGTAGTTTACATACAGAGTGAGTTGTAGAATTATAGAATTCGATAATACAAACGTGTGATTAACAAATGAAAAAAAAAATATGGAGCATCATACAAAGAATTGAAACATATGATATCACTTTCTTTGAAGTTATTTTACAGCAAACTATACTATACATTTAATGAAATTATAAAATGATAAATAGTTCGATCACCGATAAGTATGTAATTACTATGTTGAAAGTGTGAGAAAAAAAACTGCCTAACAGGGCACGTTTTTACTTCTTTCACTGTTAAAACACATAAGTACAAGTATATGGGGGACATAGGAAAACAGAGAAATTAAAGAAATTTGCCCCATTGTATGTCCTTACGGTTTTGTGAAGAAATATCGAGCGGAAACATTTTAAAGAGAAGTTTAAGTGCACAGTTGTGGAGGGGTCCATCTTGTCCGTTGATCTTGTTCTTCCTTGCTCACTGTGAAGCCAGGGCCTTACGTTTCTGGGTGCTCCTATGGCTTTACACCCTAACAATTGTTAACATTGCAGGTTGCACGTAGCAGAACTCTTGCTTCTCTACGCTGTGGCAGGAAGCCTGGGGAATGAGGGACAAAATCCCATGTGAGGTCGCATGGGAAGTGAAGTAGGTTTTTGGTTTTCAGAGAGGTAATATCTCCTTCCAGCTATTTGTAGAGGATCTCGCTTCTGCCACCACTTTGTGAGGGAAACAGAAGGACTTTCCACCGCTGTAATATAGTGACATTTAATTGGGTAGTGATGGCTTGTCGGACGTCTCTTGTTAGGCTGGTGTGTCTCACGGCAGACGCGGGAAGCGGTAGGCTAGCTGACCGCTCTCCGCCGGAGAGGCTGGAGTTCGTGAGGGAGTGTGTGACGGAGTGGGTGAGAGAGAGAGTGGTTGATTGACCTCAGGTCGATCTTATATCTGACCTGCCATGTCGCTATAAAGAGATTCCTAGTTCTTTCCTTTTATCTCTTTCGCTCCTATTTCTCTCTCTCTCTCTCCCTCTCTTTTTCTCTCTCTTATTCTATCTCTCTCCTATTCTCTCTCTCTCTCCTATTCTTTCTCCCTCATATTATCTCTCTCCTATTATCTCTCTCTCCTATTCTCTCTCTCTCCTATTCTCTCTCTCCTATTCTCTCTCTCTCCTATTCTCTCTATCCTATTCTTTCTCTCTCTCCTATTCTCTCTCTCCTATTCTCTCCCTCCTACCAACACTCTCTCTTATTCTCTCTCTCTCTTTCTTATTCTCTCTCTCTCTTATTCTCTCTCTCTTATTCTCTCTCTCTCTTATTCTCTCTCTCTCTTATTCTCTCTCTATATATATTATTCAGTTTCTTTCCTTTTATCTCTTTCGCTCTTATTTCTCTCTCTCTCTCCCTCTCTCTTTCTCTCTCTTATTCTATCTCTCTCCTATTCTCTCTCTCTCTCCTATTCTTTCTCCCTCATATTATCTCTCTCCTATTATCTCTCTCTCCTATTCTCTCTCTCTCCTATTCTCTCTCTCCTATTCTCTCTCTCTCCTATTCTCTCTATCCTATTCTTTCTCTCTCTCCTATTCTTTCTCTCCTATTCTCTCTCTCTCCTACGTCTACACTCTCTCTCTCCTATGTCTACACCCTCTCTCTCTTGTCTACACCTCTCTCTCGTCTATACTCTCTCTCTTGTCTACACTCACTTTCTCGTCTACACTCTCTCTTTCCTACTCTCTCTCTCCTACTGTTTCTCTCCTTGTGAGAATTATACAGAATGCTTAATACAGCAAATAGATCATATACAAATATCATATGAATATAGCACTCCAATTAGCAAGGCAATGGCCGGGTCAGATCAGGTCAACTTTGACTGATAGGTAATTCGCACATAGTTGCCTTCCAAAGTACCTACACCCTCAAAAAGAGCTTAATACCCTCGTCTGCCACGCCTCCTGTATTCCAGACTGCCTTCCCGCATAACCATGGTTGGGGACGGCGGATGGAAACCCCTTCCATATAAGCAGGAAATCTGGAACATGCAGACAGACCGGGAATCAACTGCCTTACCACTGACGCCTGATTTCTCTGCCTGTTTATACGTGTTGTGATAGTGTTTATTACTGTGATCTTTGTGCTGTAGTGTATATTATCTATCGTATACCATAACGTCAGACTATCTGTGTTATGGAATAAACCTGAACTGTACAAACCCTGTGTCTGGTAGCAACTACCTTATTTGTGGTGGGTTATTAGTTACAACAGACTAAGACACCAGTCACACACCTTACTCTCTCTTTCTCTCATACTCTGTGTTGTGTGTGTGTGTATTTAATGAAGGTGAGCATGATTCATTTACCTTTACGGCACCGAACAACAGCAAACTGGCAGTGATGGTTGAAATGGATACAATAACAAGGGCCACCTTCATCGGCACTGTCAAATCTGGAAAATAATTATTCATATATGTATATATTTATGAATATATATGTATATATATATATGTATATATATATACATATATACGTATGTATGTATGTATATATATATATGTATGTATGTATATACATATATATACTGTATATATTTATTTATTTATTTATAGGCTACATTTTTTTCTCGTAAAAATGATAATGATATTTCACGTTTTCTTTGCATCTCCTTCGCTAATCTATACATGACGCCATGACTTACTATGCATGTCAAATTGACAGACGATGTAGATGAGCAAGACTTCCAAAAGCAAGGAACCTCAACTGTAATGTGTATATTAATTAAATCACATGATTATACAAATGGTCTCAAGAAGTTGAATACCTAATGATGAGATGGTAAGACAATGATAAATGTAAATTTGGCTTTTAGGGTCATACTTACCCCTTTTGAGAGTTGAAAAAGAAAAACTCAATCTTTGGTCGATTGCCTACGCAGATAACTAAATATGGGGATCAACATAAAGGTTTCCATTCAACCATGACAGAGTAGCAAGTCTGGGAACCTTTCTTTTTAAATAGGGGGCCTTTTTGTTCGGGCGTTTCTCCACAGCTAATCTACAACATAACAGTCAACCTATAACTGATAAATTCTGATATAAGCAGAAGATAACACAAAATATAGGCATATATAACTCAAAACATATAGCAGATATAACACAAAGGACTGTGTTAACATGCTAAGGACGCCGATGGTGTTGGTGCCGCCCTCAGGAGATATGCAGCCGGCTGTTCTGCATTAGGGCCCTGCCGGTCGCCGCCGGAGCATGTGGGACTCCGGGCGCAGGACTGGGCCTGGCTTCGCTGTTCGCCTCCACGGTGCCTTCGTCTTGCGTCCATGCTGCTGGGGACGAAGGATATCAGTGTCTATTTATGGATATATGTATATATGTTTGTATATATGCTTGCTTGTGTATTTATGTAATTAAAATTACATATATATGTATATATAATAGGTAATATATATATTATTATATATATTATATGTTATGTATGTATGGATATATTTATGTTATATTTACATATATATATATATCATCATAGCCGGTATCATTCCCACTCCAGGACATAAGCCTTTCTAGAGGGATATGGCCGGGAACCCACCTACTGGCTCTAATTGTAATCGTGATGGGGGGTTTGTAAGGGCCACCAGTGCCACCGGTTCCATCAGGTTGTAAGCCCTTAACTGCTTGCCATCAGTGTAAGACCACCAGTGCCATCAGTTGTAACAGCTTGCTGGCACTGTTGTTACCCTCCACTGGAGCAGTTGTACAGGCACCCGATGTCCTGTTGCAAGGTCGGTAGTTAAAAAATTAGCCCCCCCCCCCCCCCCCCCCCCCCCCCCACCCGTTTAAGGAGACAGGATGTTCAAGTGCCATGGCTTTATTGTGGACTGGTACTACACTAGACCTGGCGATGGCTGAGGTCAGAGCTGTTCGCTCTTGTTTGTTGTCTGACCTCTCTGTCCTGAATCTGTCTCTCTCTCGTCTGTCTGTGATCCTTTCATGTCCTTAAGTTCCAATCTTTAGTTACTTTCTATGCCTTGTGCCTTCCATTAACAAAACCACAGGCTGCCGAGAGAAACTAGTGTTTCCAGGCGGAAAACGGAACACAGGAGACAGGAAGCGTCAAGTCAATACACACTGCCAGCGATATGCACTGAATTAAGTAGACATACAGGATCAATGTCTTGTCACATATATCAGTATCAGTTGCCTTACAGGTATCCTGATACCATATTGTTTATTCACCATTAGGCAATCGAGGTAAAGTTCTGTGGCCAAAGTAAAAACTCACCAACCGGGCTCGGAACGCTCGAACTCTGATCTCGTCATTTCACAGTCGATACTCTAACCATCAGCCACGAGCCCTTATATATATATATATATATATATATATTATATATATATATATCTATATATTATACTTATTTTATATTTATTAATCTATATATATTATATATATATATATTATATATCTATATATTATAATATTTATTTATAGGTGTGTGTGCGTGATGTGTGTGTGTGTGTTTAAATTTATAATAAAAATATATAGAATATTTATTTATTATATATTTATAATATATATATATTTATTTACATATACATATACATTACATAATTCCTTTTTTTGGAATTACATATCTACATATACAGGGTATATGTATGTTTGTGTCTATTATTATATATTTTCTATTATTATATATTTATATATAATATATATATATGAAATATACTGTGTTTATGATATATATATATATATATATACATTTCAACACAGCAAATGAGATTTTAGGAAAAGGGCCAAACAATTTAAAAGGACCAGTGGCTAACACCAGAATCCGTACAAAAGTGTGACGAAAAAAGAAGAAAACTAGAGCAAAAAGAAAGATTACCTCAAATGCGAAGTTCTTGGGCCAGTTAAAAGAAAGGCAAACAAGGGAGTAAAAAAGAGTCAATCATCAAAGCAAAAGATAATTGGGTGAGAAACAAGCTGATGATAGTGAACAAAGCTAAGCAGTAAACAATTCATAATAAGCCTACAGTTTTAGATCTAAGATGCTTAACAAAGGAGAAGACAGTAAGAACAAATTGTAATAGAAGATAAAAGCCGGTCAGCTGTTTAAGCAAATTCCACCGAAGTGACACTATATGGATAGAATACTGCCGCTAGTATGGTACCAACATCAAGCAGATCGTTATAGAACAGTATTAGGCAGGAGCCGACATCAGAGGGGAGAACCAGAACGCAGTCATCTAAGAATCGAAGTAAGGGCAGCGATTATTAGAAGTTGAGAAGATGAATAAAGCACACCTGGAATATGACAACCGTTCCACAAATTATTAAGTGCGGAGGGAGATCCCATTATCAAAACCTTACATCTTCTGGTGCACCGAATATTCCAAACTGGTAAATGGCCTACACAAATGGACCCATCCCATTCTACATTCCTATCCCAAAAAAGAAAATGAGTCTCTCGCGAAATGGGATCAAGTGGAACATACGCACAATCAGTCTATAAGTGCATCCTAAGCAAAGTCTTAACTCACCCATCAACCTAAATAGAATAAACCGGGAATTGAAGAAATTCTAATGATTCACGAAGCTGGCATTCAGAAAAGATCGAACACGTGGAACAATTTTCTTAAATCTTAAGGCTCCTTTGTGAAAGTCAGAGAAATCATCAGAAGAATGTTTTCCACAAAAACTTTTATTGACTTTAAAAAAGCATTCGATATGGTATTGAAACGAAGCGCTATGTCATACAATGGTCCAAGTATAACATCCAACCAGGGTATGACTAGGCTTATCCCAGAATTATATGAGAATGTCGAAAACAACAGTTATGGATGTACAACTACGAGCGGAATGGTGCGAACGTACAGTGGACACGATAGACAAGTATGCATTCTGTCATCCGACACTTTTCAATTTGTTTTTGAAAGATAAAGCAGTATATGCCTTGAAAATTTATTTCAGAGTCGATAAAGTTTACATGACGTAGTAGTAGCACAACTTCCGGTTTGCTGATGGACTAGAACTTGATGTGCGGGAAGATGCGGAAGAATTAGCAGAAATAGACAAGAGCGACTGGATGAAACATCACCAGGTATGTTAATTGGAAAATTAGCGCAGAAGTAAAAAGTAACATAACTGGTCAAGGGAGGAACATCGACTCGAAACGTACTGGCACTAAGTTAGTGGAGAACAACTTGAACTGTGTCAGAATATCAAATATCTAGAGTGTGCAACATTAACAGAAAATAGGAGATAGCCACGAATTGCAATTAAACTCGATGTAGGAATGGCAACAAGTGCGTTTAGCTAGATTGGAATGCTATTTTGGAAAATGAAAGTATAGCATGAAAAACAAAAATTTAACTAGCTAAACTCGATGGTAAAAAGCATTTAATGTATGGATGGGGAGCGAGTAGTGTCGATCAATAACTTGTAAAGATCTGAAGCAGGTGGATAAGCTTTTGAAATGAAGGTTTAGCAGAAGTGATTTGCTAGAATATACATGAGAGAGAGGCGAACAAATGGGCTATGTCGGGAATAGAGATGAATCAGAACTTTTTATACGCAGCAGAAAGAGACAGGCCAGAAACCATTCCATGCGCACTAATCGCCAAACGCAAACATCAGTTTCTTTGACACGCAGGTCAGGCAAGGAAATAAAACAACAAAGTTTCTCATACATAGACTACTTGAGGGAAACACCCAACAAGGTAGGGCCAAAAAGAACATGGCAAGACTCATAAAGGAGGGGACAATCTCTAACATTCTGAAGCTTGTCACCACAAGTCCTCATAGGAGGAAATGGAGGAAGATGCCAAGACAATGTGAGCACAACGGCGCTAACCGGCTGAGGTCATGATGATGATGACAAGCCACATTATATGCACACACAGGACGACACACATGACACACACAGCATGCATAAACATGTATATAAGAGACGGTAGAATCTAGTATAATTTAGCACATATTGGTCATACTGATAATCCCTCTTTTCCATACGAGCATGGACACACCAGCCGGAGACCGTGCAGGCTGAACCCGGTAAGTCCGAGCAACGGATCCCGCAAGCGCTCCGTCAGCGTCCAGCAAGGGGTCGAGGAGCGGTGCTGTGGCGTGCGGTCCTCTGAGGGCACGGTACATCGCCATCGGTGTCCACGTAGCCTGTAAAACAGTCTTGAATTATAGTTTACTATGTGTTACACGGCCGAAAAACGATGGTTTAAAGTTTGCAGACTTGTTATTTCAGTGATGACTGATAAAACCACTTTATTTTGAACACTATATCTGATTATCTGCATTTGTGTCATTTTGACCGAAGATTTTTTCTTTCTTCTTTCCGTACAAAAAGTACAAAAGCTCATACTTAGCTACTCGCGATGGTTGATAGAAAACCTTTATTATGAGATCACACATAGTAGATTTTCTGCTTTGACGCACTCGACCAAGATGAGTTTTTTTTTTCAACTTTTCCTGCATTCAAAAGGTTGTAGAATGAGTGTCCTTCATGCAGTTTTACATGAGAGATTACTTGTCTTATCTATTCTATTTATCACTTACACTAATGGTCCAGTTCAAGTTCCTAATCATTTGAATTTACGTATATCATCTACAGTGGTTTCACTTGCTTAGATTGAAGCACTGCCCTCGAATGTCGACTATCAAGGTGACACGATAGGTAGGTAGAACACTTTAACGAAGGAGCAAGTTATAACATGAAATATTCATTCCTCTAATTTCTACGAGAAAAAGTATCCTTTGTTGAATCCCCGCTGTCACCCAACAGCTAAGGGAAACCTGGTTTTGCCCTTCTGTGGTTCTTTTGGATCCATTTCAATCATACGCTGCCACCTTGCTGTTGGGCGGTGTTACAGACGTAAGTGAATCAGGCTTACATTCATTAAACACACACACAGACTCCACTCACAGCGACCCACACCAACACGCACACCACACACACACAAAGGCACAATTGCAAAAGAAGAGCAGGAAAGGAGATAATAGGAGATAGATAGAGGGTGACATGTGTCTTCGTACAATTGAAAGCAAGGTTCATTCAATAATGTACAAGACGCAAAAATAATAAACACAGTACAATGGTTTAATATATCCATGAGGCGAAATAGGCGTGTGTGGTAGTTATGTCATCCCGGCTGTCTGTGTTACAAACATCCCTGTTATATGTATTTTATTTTTCATCATCATAGGAAGTAACCTGGGATGGGAAGGATTGGCCAATTCAAAAGAAAGTTAGACTCTGTTGATGGTGGCATGAGATTATGCTCTAACTACATGAAGATGCCCAATGCATTTAATTTAACCGACATATTCAACAAGATATGAAATATAAATATATAAAATATATATAAATAATATATATATATATATATATATATACGAGCAAGTTTGTGTTACGTTGAAGTACCAGCCTCTGGCAATTCTGTATCTGATAATGACTCAGACTAGTGAGAGGTGACGTGTGGTTAAACAAACAGCGTGGATTCCATAACATAAGATGGTTGCCGCTGTATCGTGTATGTGGCATGCATGGGTGCACGACCCGGCAATTTCCGGATGCGCTAGAGGGCCGGGATCAGGAGAGGGAAGCTACAAGAACAACCCACTAGGTGCCATGACAACGAAGTCAAGTGTATCACCACAAATAAACAAATAGGTATGCTACATATTTAGAATAAGAACTGATTAATACAAAGGTCTAGATTTTCAGAGAACAATAACGATGGGTGAAGATGTGAATCGAAGTACCTGGAGTAAGAAGTGAGATATTAACACCAGTGCAAGAGGAGAAAGGCAAACTAAAACAAATACGAGTAGTGGTCATGCGCGAAATTCACAGGGAAGTCTGAGGAGAAAACTTATCATCACCAGTTTTTAGGAATCGAAAAGAAGCACTTCTACTACACTGATAGTGACAAGGTCGTTATGTGCACGAGGCTTACCTCTCTCAAGGGAGGCATATTCTTCGAGGGAGGCGTTGGCTAATTAGCTAAAACCGGATGGAAATTCTTACCCTAACACTTGAGTTAGGGAATAAGGATAACTAGATTAGTGCGTCGCGGCATTGAGGCAGCCGCCTGTGTCAGCGTAGCAGCTCGTGAGAGAATGTGCCAATCGAAGTTCGCACTTAAGAAGGACACAGAAGGAACTCAATGGCAGATGCAGGTCCAGAGGGACATCACAGATAGACAAGAGAACAGGCAAGCAAACATCTGACACTCCAGCATTCGAAACCACGAGCGCTGTCTTTTTGTCGCCGACCATGGGGATATGAGGCCTGTACGCTAACCTAGGGCTTGGTAGGGTTAAGTTTCTACGTGGTGCAACAAAAACCATGGCCATGTAGTAGAATATCGGGACTGTCTGACGAATATTGAATATAAGTGACGCGGTCTCGACTGTTTTTTATTGGAGAATCAAAGCCCCGGGTCCTCATTGTGTAGTGGGCTTAGTAAATGATGAATGAGGCCATAGTGAAAACTGTTGTTTTGAAATGAGTAATGAGTTATCAGTCAAGTAGGGGCGAGAGAGGATTTTTTAAGATGCAAGGAATTGCAGATAAGGTTAGTAAAAGACTTGTGTAATTAATCAAAATGATAGTAATCGCAATAAATCATATACGACTTACCAAAATTAGTCGGATTAATATAATATCACATCGTAATTTACTGTACAATCTGGAACATTCGGACCAATTATCGATAACGATAAAAAAGAGATAAAAAACCAAAAAAAAAACGAAAAAAAAAAATTAATACCCAAGTGATTCACGGACGCTACAGAATAATAGAAAAATCTATAGAGAGAGGGAACAGTGAGAGAAAAGACTAATTATATCCAACTCAAAAATAAGGCCTGTGTTATTCGCTAACTCCACTAGACAAGAAAATAAAACACTACAGGCACAATGGTCACAGACATATAACACTATAAGGATACATCGTATAAGCAGGAGGCGAAATAAGCGTCTGTGGTACGTAGTCTATCTCTGAGGCCTGTTTGTGTGTCCAAATGCTCCTAGCTGTTTTTTCTCTCTCTCTCTCATCAGTAATTCCGAGCAATAGGTAGCACGGGAAATGTAACCGAATGGAAGAGTGGCAATCAAGGGAGGAGAGGAGAGCGAGAGAGAGAGAGAGAAGAAAGAGAGAGAGAGACTGAGAGAGAGAGTGAGATGAGAGAGAGATAGAGAAGAGAGAGAGAGAGAGAATAAGTCAGATATTCTTTATATTTCTGAAAGATCATTGGCTCATCTTTTCCTGGATAATCTGGTAAAAGTATCAACAGTGGCCTTGGCAATCCTGTCATCTCTAATATTAACTGTGGTTTCATCATAGAGCCCTGCAGCTCTCAAGGCCTTATAGTTATATTTATTGGTTTCAGGGCACACTTCGTATACCGTCGTCATCCAATACTGTAAGAAATGGTTCTGTGATGCACTCACTGAGGATAACACCGTTATTGAAATATACTAGGTACATGCTCTTATACATGTACATACATACAATCATGCACAGATACACAAAAACGTAACACGTACACAAATAACATAGTACAATTAGTCACCACAAGAACATGTAGACTATGTCCGCGCTATGATGACATGACACAAGAACGTTGATATACTAAGCGAATAATTTCAGGGTTGATTAAAATGCAACAACTCAGGCAATCAACAACGGAAAAAGAAAAAAGCCTCTAAGCCCGACCTTTTCCTTCTTGGCAGCAGCGGGTTGAGGCGGCACGCTCTGCATCAGCCATGGGCGAGATGGTGTCTCTTTCCTTCTCCTCCGCTATCTTCTTTCGGGACTTCCCCTCCATTTCTTTCCTTCGGAACTGTTTCCTTGCTCGGCTCTTTCTCTTAGTGGCACTTCCATCTCAGGACTTCCTCCCCCGGCTCTATTCCTTCGTGACTTCCACCTTTGGCTCTCATGTTGGAACCCTTCTCTCTAGCTCTTCATTTAGGCCTTCCTCCACCTCCGGCTTCTTCGGTTCGGCCTTCCTCCTCCGCTCATCGGTTCATGTCCTTCCCTTCTCTGGCTCTTTCTTTGCCTTCTTCCTCCGGCTCTTCATTAGGGCCTTTCCCTCCGCTCTGGCTCATCATTCGGACCTCCTGTTTTTTTTTTTTTTTTTTTTCCTCCTCCTCTGGCCTCTTACTTGGGATCCTCCTCCGTCCTCCGTTTGGACCTCCATCCTCGGCTCTGTTTTCCGGGCCTTCTCCACCTCCTCGGCTCATCCTTGAGCCTCCCTCCCTCCGGCTCTTTGTTCAGAGCCATTCCTCCTCAGATATGGTGGTTCTTCCTCCCCGGGCTATTCTTATCGGGACCTTCTCTCCAGCACTTCCATTCGCCTTCCCTTCGGACATGTCCTCGCCCCTGGTTCTTCTCTGGACTCCTCCTCTCGGCTCTTCCTTCGGACTTCCTCGTTTGGCTCTTCATTTGTGGACCTTCCTCCCCCGGCATCTTCTTTGGGGCTTCCACCTCTGGCTCTTCATTCGGGACCTTCCTCTACGGCTCTTCCTTTCGGCCTTCCACCTCCAGCTTTTCCCTTCGGGTCTTCTCCTCGCAGCTCTTCCTTCGCGGCCTCCTCCTCCGCGGCTCTTTCCTTCAGGCTTCCCCTCCTCCTGCTCATCCTTCGAGGCTTCTCCACGCTATAGCTCTTTGGCCTTTCCTCTAGGGACTTTCTCCCCGGCTCTTCCTCTGGGCTTCCTCCTCCGGCTCTTTCTTCGGGACGTTTCCCTTTGCTCTTCATTTGGTCGTACTCCTCCGCTCTTCATTCGTCTTCCTCTCCTACCTCTTCATTAGGCTTCACTCCTCCGGCTCATTCGTTTCGGGCATCCTCCTCCAAACTCATCCTTCGGCCTTCCACCTCTGGGCTCTTTGTTGCAGCTTTCCTCCTCCTTCGCTATTACCCTCCGGGTCTTCCTCCTTCTCTGCTCTTGCCTTTGGCTTCCTCTTCCGGCTCATTCTCGATTCCGGGCCTTCTCTTCCGGCGCTTCGCTTCAGGCTCTCCACTATAGCTATTTGCCTCCTTAGGGCTTTTACTCCCCCGGCTCTTCTCTGGCTTCCTGCCTCCGGCTCTCCCTTCTTCGGGACTTTCTCCTTGAGCTCTTTCATTTGGGACGTTCCCCCTCCGTCTCTTTATTCGGGTCTTCCTGTCGCCAACCTCATTAGGGCCTTCCTCCTCCTGGCTCATAGTTACGGGCCATCCTCCTCAACTCTTCCATCGGCCTTCCACCTCTCTGGCGTCTTTGTACATTGCTTTCCACCTCCTTCGGGCTATTCTCAGGGTCTTTCCTCCTTTCTCTGGCTCTGCCTTTGGGCATATCCTCTTATCGCGGCTTCTTCGTTCAGCCTTCCTCCTCCTCGGCTCGTCCTTAGCTCGTCTTTTCTCCTCTGCTCTTCATTCGGGCCTACCTCCCACTTCGCGGCTCTTCCTTGGGCCGTCCTCTTCCGGCTACATTGTTCTGGAGGCATTCTTTCTGCCGGCTCTTCCTTCGGGCATTTTCCTCGGCTTTTCATTAAGGTATCCTTACCTTCTCCTCTGGTTCTTCCTTTGGGACCTTTCCTCCTTCACACTCTTTCTTCCTGTCGGCGCCTGCATGTGAGGTGCAATGTCGCCATGTGCGATTTGCTATATAATATATTTATATATATATAATATTTTTTTTTATATATATATATATAAGTATATAGTTATACAGTGAAATACACGCACACATATGTATATATAGTATAGATATATATAATATAATATAAATATATATATGATATATACAGCTATCATAAGACACACACATATGTATATATATACATATATAATAAATATATATAGTATATACTATAGAGATGATTATAGTATATTATATATAACAGTATAATATATATATGATGTTTTACACACATCACACACAGATCAAGCACACACCTACACGACACACACACAGGCACATATATAATAGTATAGATATAATATATATATATATATATATATAAATATATATATATATATATATATATATATATCCTGAATGCCTCCACAAGGAAGCCCGAGCGCTATCAGTGGAACAGATGCTCGCCTGATTTTAACTGGTTTCGGAGCTGAAGGTGGCAGTACTTGCTCAGCCAAGCAGTCCATCAGGAAACAAGCATCGATTCTTGAACCACAGACTGGATCTTGCGTCTTGTAAGAAATCCTTGGGAGGGACAATCCACTCGCCACTCTACCGTGTGAATGATGAACAGAGCTCAAGCGACAAATGTAAAAGAACGTATGAAATAGAGAATGAATATCTAAAACAGCGCAAGAGATTAATTGACGCGTTTCGACGGAGGTCCTTTCCAAAAATACATAACAATATATATTTATAACTAACTGAACTCCCACGCGAAGTGAAGGGGCCAGTTAAGTTAGACGAAGAGTTCAGGTGAAAGGAAAACAGTCAGAAAACTGAAAGAAAGGTCGTAGTTAGAGCTAGTGGGAGGACGAAACTCCCTGTCTGACTCGTTAAGATATTGACTGTCCGTGTCACTCAGGGCACCTTCTGGAAGGCCTGCCAGGTCGGAAGGTGAAAGTCTTTGTTGTTGTTGATTCTTCTTCTTCTTTAACTGTGGGGGTGAGTAAGTTGAAGAGGGTTGGGAGGAAGGTCCGGAACTTGGGTTGTGGTTAAGGATAAGGAATCTTCTTTTTTATTGTATTCATTCGAATAAGCAGTTAGTAAAAACCAAAAAGATAAAGGTTAGAGTGCTTTTTTTTTATTTTTTTTTTTTTTTTTTTCTTTTTTTTGAAGCGTGATAAAGCGAAGAGGAGTGTGAGAGTACTGTAGAGATAGTGAAAAGAAACTTGGAGGAAGATAAAGGTGAGAGTTAAAAGTAAAGCTACAGTGAAGAGATATTAGCTTTTGAATTGGGGTTGGACTTGAGGAGATGGAAAGTTGAAGTAATAATTGGAAGCTGTGTAAAGTGAAGAGGAAAGTGATAAGGAGCAGGAGGGATAGTGGAAACATTGAAAATTTGCGAGGAGATAAAGTGATAGAAGGAAAGCTGAGAAAAGGGGAGAAAGGAGAAAATATAAGTAGTAAAGACCCGGAGAAAGAAGCAGAGAGATAGCTTGCATGTGCGCCCCCTTGAGTAGCTGAACAAAGCCCCGGGTCAACCCCTCGTGAGCAGCCAGAAACCAGAACACCTAGCAGGCTATTTTTTAAAAGGGAGTTTATTTTTTTTTTTTGTTGTTTTTTTTTGAATTTTTACAATTGAAGCTCTGCCGCACGTCTGCACTAAAAATCGCCCCGACCCTCGCACGTCACCTCTCACTGCTATGCATGATGTGGCCGTGCTTGACGGTGAAGTGGAGCGGCCTGTGGGGTTAGCTGTAGTCTGGGTGTAAAATGGTGTTAAAAAAAATCTGAGAGTCTTTTTTCTTGATTGCAGTCCTCTTTGAAGTTTACTTTCTTCCTTCTTGACTTAATCTCTTTTGTGTTCTCCTCGATCTTTTATGTCCGCCTCCTGTACATCATCGTCTCGCTGTACCTGATGCGTGAATAGTGGCCTTCCAAACTCTCAATGCTTTGAGTTCTGCTGAGGCTTTTGGCCACCAGGCTATGTGTGGCCTTCTGGACGAACGTTGAGGCGATTGTAGAGGCTCTCATCCTCATCGTGGATTTTGTGTCCATCTTCTTCTGCTTGATGTGTGGAGTCTCTGGTTGAATCGCGCCTCGATCCTTAGTCCTTTGACATGATCTCGACGTGCAGTGACTACTTCGGGAAAAGCGAATATTCAATCCATTTTGCCTGCCCTGTTTCTGATAGTCTGTAGCGGCATCACTGCCTTCTGGAAAAGGTGTGAGTAGCACAGCGGGTATTCCATGATGTGCCGCACTATGGCTTTTATAAATGTAGAGCTTGGTTTCAGTACTCAAGTTGGGGACTGGAACCTCTGATCTTGTTCAGCTGATGTTTTAGCTTTGTTTGCTCTAACAGTGCATTTATGTGAGGGACAAATCCACCCTCTCTGCTGAATTGTTATGCCCTAGTATCTTCCTTTGTCACAGTCGTCCACTGCTTCCTCGTCCACTATCAGATTCTGCTGTCTTGAACTTGGCGCACAGGAATGACTTGGAAATTTCTCATGTTGGTTGAGATCTTCACTGTCTTTCGTATGCGGATTGATGGAGCTCTAGGTCTCGTGGCAGTTTCGGAGTGCCATATCTCGATCGATCTCCCTTCAGTACTTGATATATCTGAGTGATGTCGTCGGGCATACATAAGTGATTGCTGGCCATGTGATGTTCAGGCTAGACTGCTGTACTGAGATAGTGGTAACCAGTGTCGGTGAGAAGGCACTTCGCTTCCCTGTGGAACTCCACTCATGAGGGGAATTGCTTCGCCGACTGTATTGCCGACGACTATTTCTTGCACTCCGACTTTCAACAAAGTCACACAATAGCTTGGTCAAGGACGTCGGAGATTCAGCTGAAGATCTTAGTTTCAGGCCTGTGTGGCCAAAATCTTTGTCTGAAGTCTTTGGCCACATCTCTCAGGAACCCCATTGACGTGGTTCCTTTCGCTCATGGCATTGGCGATTTGTCATAATGGAATTGCAAGGCTGTTGATTATCCTCTGCCTGGTCTGAGCCATGTTGGCCTGGGATTTTGGTAAATCGTTAATCACCAGGTGATTTCGCAATCTTAATTTTCAGTATCTTTTCAAAAGACTTTATGCCTGGGAGCTTCCAGCGAGAGATATTGGAGTCTCTAATTCACCTAGCTTTCTTGATTTTTCCTCGGCTTTGTATCAACACCTGAACTCTTTTCTTCCTTGAGTGGTCAGGGAAGTAGCCAGCAGTGAGAAGTAGGCATTGTATATGTTTTGCCAGTCCTCAGCAACATCTTGTTTAGGAAGATTTGCAGATTGTTTGTTGATGCCTGCTTATTTCCTTGAGCAGTTCTATTCTTGAAACTACTGAATAGTTCTTGACATCCTGTGGGTGTGAAGGCTGGTCATTAGTGGGATCTGTGGGATCGAGTGCTAGTGAAGTCGAACAGCTTCTGATATAGAGTGCAGTGTGCCTTTCCTTATTTCCTCTATGGATGGCTCCTCGAATAGGCGATCACTGTCAAAGTTTCTCTTTCTTCCTTCTCGGTAATTCGGAAAACAAGTATTCTCCAGTAAAGTTCGGAACCGGATTTCATGTTCTTCTCATAAATCTTCTCATCCTGTTCGGTTAGAGGAGTAGGCTACTTTCTGCTTTTCACTTCTTCCCATCAGTTTCTTATGTCCCTGACGCAGAAGGAACGTGGATTCTTTCGGTCCCAGTTCCACTTATCGAATCAAAGTCTTCCCCACTTGTCATTTGCTGCTCTCCTCCAGTGTTAAGAGTTCTCTTTGGCAAGCATCTATATCTGTGGCCTCTCAGGATCTGGTGTCCATCCATGAATCCCGCTGCATAGTGCTGCAGTGTGATTCGAACTGTATATTTAGAAGTCTTACATCAGCTGATTAGCCTTGGATGGGGGATAGTCCTGGTGGTTTGCTCTTGGGTATCATTGATTAGCAAGTGCAGCTTCAACATCGCTGTACCACTTTTCGACTTCCTCGTCAATCTCTTCGAATGTTGCAGTTCCACAAGTTGATCGCAGCAGGCTTGGTACTGAGCTCATTCCGTTGAATCCTCCCCAGTAGCCAGTTCTAAAGTTGAATCTTGCTACAGTTTAGGCTTTTCTAGGATTGTTGGATGATATCTTGAGGAATGGGGCAGGTGATTCACTGGTGCGTTTGCAGGGCCGGTTTCCATGATCACGTTGTGATGGGCTTTTGGTTATTGGCACAGTGAATATCTGGTGTGGTTGGCTGTATTCCCTGTGATGTAAGTAGGGAAGTCTGGTCCTCTGTGGATTAGGTCGTCCATCACACCATCTAGCAATACATATGCCAACCATGTTCTCTTGCTCTTATTTGTTTAGCATTGGATGTTGGGCATTGAGGTCTCCCACTATGTATGTGGGTAAATCTGATGTCGTGCGAAGCAGACTGGTATAAGTCTATGCAGTGTAACAATTGCCCTTCTGGAGGCAGCTACATTGTAGCCACTACTATTGGACTGTCTCTGCTGGTCTCTATCTCCATTGCCAGCATTTCGTCCAACAAGCGTTCGAGAATCTATGTTTGATATTCTCTCTGACTGCTATTGCTTTATTGCCTATCTACTGTGCTTCTCCAGTCCTGTTCCTCTTATAACCATAAGTAGGGGAATGCATTCAGCCTGACTCTGTGTCCTTCAAACCATGACTGTTGATCAGACTACATCTGCAATTAGGCTCTATACGATGCCCGACAGTTTCGTTCCTACGAACCAGAGTCCACTTGAGGACGTTCTGCTGAAGCTACAGAGATGTGTGATTCACTGGATTTGGCGCAGGTCCATCTCATGCTCACTGGGACTCATCATAGCCATTCCTCTCTTCCTGTCTAGCTCACAGGTCGGTTGTAAGTGATAGCCACACCAACGTGATTTAGGAGGCTGCCCTAATTCTCCAATCTGGATACTGGCACATTCATTCAGATTTCACTTCTGATTGTTGTAGAGTATTCAGTCCTGCCATCTTGATGTAATCTGCAAAATCACATCATCATATGCCGTTTGTAACGGTTTTCTCGGTCAGTGTAGCAGGATGCTTCCGACCTGCTTTGCCGCTTTGCTTCGCCTGGCATTCCTTCACATTCTGCACTGTGTGGGGATGGCACCCTCACATACTGGGGGTACTGGTGCAGTGGGTGGCTCTTCCAGTGCGGACATTCTTCTCAAGAACTCGGCCGATTCTTGGCCGATTTCTTCTCTTGCAGGTACTCTGTGGTTTGTTTGGGGGTTTCTGTAGGGAGCATAAACCCTCAGGAGGCTGCCCGAATTTAACATCATTGGAAGGTCCATCTCAGGGAGCTTTATTTCCGCCTCAAGCTAGCTTTGCTTGCTCTGCAAGCACCCTGGGTTGTGCAAGGTTGGCCGGCAGGTGGCATGCAACAAGGCAATTAGGGTCTTGACAGCCAGGTTGTTGGGCAGCTGCATGATGGGTGGCTGTGTCCTTTAATCGCTCGTTTTGGTAATTTTCGGCTGTGGGCTTTGCGGTTTTTTCGATCGTTTTCTCGAACCTTAGCTGTAGGCCTTTGCAGTGTGCTTGAGCTACTTCACTCAGTAGTCTGGACTCTCTCTGGGTTTTTGGATCTCTTGCTTCTTTTCTACTGGCCTTGTGGATCACTTTTCCTTCGATAGGGCAGCTTCCAGAGAGAGTCCCTTTGTTCGCCTCACACAGTTTAGCATTTTTTTGTGGTGTTTCTTACATGTCGTGACTGCTGGGTCCGGTCTGACTCACACTCACTCTGCATTTTTCAGCAGTTCTGTCTGGTAAGGAAGGGGGGGGGGGGGGGGGGGGGGGGGGGGGGGGGGGGGGGGGGGGGGTGGGGGGGGGGGGGGGGGGGGGGGAACATTAGACCTTTGTATAGGCCATATTCGAGCAATTCAATACACTGAATTACTCGAGTGAAATCGTTCCATCTTCGATCTGGTCCGGGTTTATTACTGTAATTATATAGGGATCAGTCTTGGTCTATAGATTCTTTTGGCAGTCTGTATATCATGGAATCGAATCGTAACAATTTCCATTTGTTGGCATTTTGTAGACTTCATCGATTTGCAGGCAGGAGTTGTCTTCCCAGTTCCTTCTTTGATCTGCTTCATTAGATGTGGCTTGATAATGTAGCGAGTCCACTATTTTGACTACGAAATAGTCATCTAGCTTTGTTTCAAGAGGCATCTGTGGGTCCAAAACCTGAGCTCTTAAGCATTTGGCGAATTCTGGTGACATAATCTTTATCTGCATCGGTCAGAGTCTTTTGGCAAAACAATAGTAACCATTCCTGGCATTCGATGATCTCAGGAGAGTAGATTCCATTGGCCAAACATCAGAGAGTTCGATTTCCTGCTTTCGAGTTAAAGTCGGAATGCCATCGAGTTTTACTGTTAATCTTGGTGTCGAAGCATGGTTTCCAAACGCATAGCTCGATCCTACCACTGCAAACAGTCCAATTCTCGCCTGAGTTGTTCATATTAAGTCCTAGTTTTCTGAACAACCTCCTCTTATCTCTTCGTCTGAGGAGCCTACCAGGTTGGTCTATGTAGACGGTGTCAACCTGTAGTTGCATGGAGTGTTTTAAGTGCCTGGCCGCCGTTCCCTATGGCCTATCAAAGGTGGCAACGGCTGCCGAGTGTTTCTTTACAGATCCCGACTAAGGACCCCTTTGAGACCTCCTGCCTTCGCGGGTAAACCGCAGGGTTGGCTACTTCAGAAACAACGGTGTTATCCTATCGCCGGAAAAGTGGTGGAGTAAAACAGTGGGGGGACCGGTGTGTGCCTAACAAGGATTCTCTAGTGAGATAGCACTTGGCGAGGGTGCTTAGGCTACGAGATAAGCTAGTGTCAAAACCCTTACCTGAATGGATCTCTTTTAGTATGCAACACCTCTTAAAGTCATGTTTAAACTTCCTTGGCATAGATTGTTACCCACATGGACTGGGTCAGGTAGTCCCAGGTAATTCTCTTCTTCTTAGTTATAAGTGTTTACCCACTTAGCATGTATGATTATACTCTTCCTTCAAGAGTTCTGTAGATTCATTTCCTTCTTCTTTCAATGTTTCTAAATTGCTCAGCTGGAGCAGTAAAGCTGGAGCAGGTGCTTGTTATCTCAGTGAGGTCAGGGCTGACTCTTCTGTGTGTTGTTTGAGATTCTGATTCTTGCCGAGTGGAGGTGAGTCACTGATCCTGATCTTCTGAGTCACTGATGACTGATCGAGTATATATAATAATTAAATATATATATATGTTAAATATATAATCATTAGTTTTTTTTTCTAACTATAATATTTGTGAGCCATCACGCTCCTCAGTGCTTTGTTATTAGGTCATAACAGCAGGATGGACGGAGAGGAAAACGTTCGAGGCGTACATGTAAACATGTGCAATAATTTTTTTAGGAATTTTCTATATACAGAAGGATTATTGAACTTTACAGCCACATGTGATATAGGAAATAGACAATAGATTATAGGTATTGTTTTGTGAATGTAAAAATTAGAATTCTAGGTTATTAAATCATATAACAGCAGAAATTTGTATTTGGCATTGAAATTATGGTGATAAAGAAAAAAATTAGTTAATCATATTTGTATCATTGTTTCACAGTTAAGATATGTTTGAATTAGAATTTGTACTAGTACAGCGTAGTCATATACGCTCACGCAGATAAGCTATGTTGTAATAAAGTTTAGTTACTTGTGTATTGTTTGATTATATGTTATTTTTTGATAGCTTCATATTTTAGTATTACGAAGAAGAACTTTGTTTATAATGATAGATATTTGATATTAAGTTTTTCATCTTAAGTTCTACTTACGTTATGTAAAATCTGTAAACATAGGACTGAAACAATGTAGATATATTGAGTGAATTATCATTTTTTTTGTACATGTTACTTTAATATACATTATTTCAGGTTGAAATAAATTGATTACGGCAAGCCTGCGCTCTTCTGGTGACCAAGCGTACAATAAATATATAAAATAAATATATAAATATATATAATATATTATATATATATATACATATAAATTATATGTATACATATATATACATATATATGTAAATGATATTATATAAATGTTATATATATATATATAATATACATATATAGACAATATATGTATATATATATAAATGAGGATAGATAAAGACATAAGTATAAAATAATATACACACGACACACACACACATACACACACCCACACACACACACACACACACATATATATATATATCTATATATATATATTATATATAGTATATATACAGTACAAATATATGTGATAAACATATCAAATTTATAAATAAATAAATAAATATATATAAATATATCTATATATTTAATATATATAGTTATACATACATACATACATATGTAGTGTGTATATGTATAATATATATACAGATATACATAATATATTGAATAAAAATATATGCATATGTAATATATATATATATGTACATACACACATATAATATATTTACATATATTATTAAATATATATATAAATTATATATAATCTATATATATATAGTAAATATATATGATATAATATAGCACTAGTATACATGATACATCATCATCATCAGCCTATATCATTCCACTGCAGGACGTAGTCCTCTCTCAAGTCTTATCCATTCATTCCGGACTTGTGTCCTCTGATTCCAGTTTACCTCCTGCAAAGTTCGCTATTTCATCCCGCATCTATCATTGTCTTGCCTGGGTCTCTTTGTGTCGAGTAGTTACCCATTTCTATTGTTCTTTTTGTCCATATGTTGTCCTGTCTCCGATATATGTGTCCAGCCCACTGCCACTTTTTCTTCTGTGATGCTCTTGAGTATATCATCTAACTTTTGTTTTGCTGCCCTGAATCCATGTGGCGTTTTTATTTCTCATAAGCTAGCTCCTAGCATAAGCCTTTCCATTCCCTCTTTGGGCGCTTACTAATTCCTCTCGAGTGCCTTGGTCCGGAGTCCATGTCTCTGATCCATATTTATGACGGGGATTACACATTGGGTCCTAATATCTTCTTTTAGAGACATAGTGGCAGACGACCTCGTATATATTACTATGTTACCGAAGGCACTCCAATCAGCCTGAATTCGTCGTTTTATCTCGCATCGCAGGAAGTATTCGTCTTGAGAGTTGCCTGGTAGACAACTACTCGTTCAATCATATACATATATATGCATATATATATATATATATTCTATATAATATATAATAATATATAATAATTTATGTAATATATATACATACATACATATAATAAATAATATATAATATAGAATAATAATTTATTAATAATAATATATAATATAACAAATAATAATTTTTAGATTATATGAGATTATTCCTCATCTACTATCACCACAACTCTACCAAATCCCCAACCTCCACACACATTCCCTCACACACCACATCAGCCACAACCAACTACCGACCACTCACACAACCCACCGACACCTACACACTACCACTACTTCGCACTCACTCTCAAGGGGGGGGGGGGGGGGGCCACCACTACCACCAGCCACAAACACAACACACCAAACAACCAAACAAACCCCCCCACCCACCACACGCCTCCAACTTACTAACCTCTGACACACCAACCTCGAAACCGAACACACACCACAAAAACATAATCAACACGTCACCCCCCACTCACAACAAACCATCATACTACACCAACCACTAACACCACTCCCCACCACACGTACCCCACCACAACAAAAACACCACACCCCCAAATCCACACACTTACCACACACACACCACACACAACCTCCTCACGACACATCAGAGATACCGTGTTAAAGACACGCAGACAATACCTACTACTATAACATACTACCCACTACACACACAAACCTAACATTTATCCAGCACACACCACCACCCACCAACCACCCAACACAACCACACCACAATCCACCCACCTACACCTCACTTCACACCACACTCACCTACCTAACACACACACCAACACCACACAACCACAAAACCACCCAACCACACACACCACCACAAACACAAACAAACAACCCAAACCGACACACTCTTCAAAACACAACACCCCCACAACCCCCCAACACACCCAACCACACCACAACTCAATCACCACACAACCATCCCACACACCACCCCAACTCACACACAACCAAAAACACCAACCCCCACATCACCCATCTACCACAACCACACACACCAACTCACAACCCTACCCACCCGGACACACCCACACGACAAAACAACCACCACCCCACAGCTACACCACACACACAAACACCACCCACCACCAACCACACCACACCCCCCACCCCCCCAACCACACCCCCCACCCCCCCAGCACACACCAACACACCACCAAAAAAACAACCACCAGAAACAAACTCACCCACAACCCAAGCACCCAAACACCCACCCCCCGCACCTCACACCACACACACAACCAACCACACCCACCACCCACACCCCACCCCCCACACTGCTCCTCACGCCCACTCTACCCCACAACCACAGCAACCCCCCCCGACCCACACCACCACCTCTACACACCCCACCCACAACTCAACACCAACGCACCCCCCACACCCGCCCATACGTACAACACTCCACCAACCCACCGACCACTAGCAACACACCCCCAACCCACACTGAACCAACCAAACCCATACCACACACCACCACTCCACCATCGTACACAACCAACAACCTCCACACCGCACAACACCACCACAACAAACCACACCCCACTTCACTCACACACCCCCACAACCCCCCACACCCACACCCACACACCCACACACCAACACCTAAACCAACCGCCCACACCACACCGCCACCCACCCCCACAAACCCACTCACCCACCACACCACACCTCACACCCCACACCTCAACAACCCACCGCACCCCACACGCCTAACGCCACCCAGCCACGACACACCACCACAACACACAACCACTACCCACCTCACCACCCACACCACAACCACACAACACCACCCACACTACCCACACACAATACAAACCCAACAGCCTACACCCCCACCACAACACCACCAACCAATCACACAACACCACCACACCCGCTATACCAGCTACCACCAAAACCCGACAACACACACAACACCACCACCCCCAACCCACCCCACCCACGCAGTCAACGACCCACCCACCCACGAGCCGCTCCCACACACACCCGCACCGCACACCAAGCCACCACACCACCGCACACAACACAAACACACACGAACCACCACACCACACACTAACACCCCGAACTACCAACCGAACCCACACCCACACACACCACAACACCCACCCACACGCCACACCCCATACAACAGCTCAGCAATAAACCTGTAGACTGACACACACACACACACTGACCAGCGACACCCCCACACAACACCACCCCACACCACACATGACCACCAACAGCAAATAAAACGCACTCTACCACCAACACCACCCACCACCAAGAACCTACGACCTCACCCACACCATACAACACACCTCAACACAACACAACACAACCACACACACACCACACTCACACAACACTCACACACACTCACTCACACACACACAGCACTGCCAACTCAACACTTCCGCGTCCCCGACCATCCCACCAAACCCCAACACATGTCCCATACGTTCTACCGCCCGCGCACGTTTACTACCCGTCACGCAACCCCCCCCTCATTCCCTCATCCCGATCGCCCCTGAGCCCCATATTCTCTCCAAATCACAACCATAATAAACCTATAAAAGCTTCATCTTCAGCCCCAACACAGAATGATTTACAATATTACCCTCCCTCTACCAAACCATATGATATCATTCCGACAATCCGATCGTCAAGTGAATCTGAATATTAAACAACCTGCTACTATAAGCATGGCTTTTATTTTTATTTTCTCAAAAAACTAGTAGTTGAGTTGTCACGATGGGGGGGGAGTAAATAAGATCTAATTTTGCAAGTATAGACTGCAATCCATGACACATCAATACAAAGCAAAATTAATTGTAGGCTATATTCACCAATGAATGCTATCCTTTTCATTAAATTTTCAATTGCAACAAAAGTCCATCCTCGCACATTGTGCGTGTATTGCAGAAAGTCTTTTTAAAATGGATAATCTCACAACACATCATTTAGCTAACATTATAGGTGATCACTGTAGATAAAACTAAACCCAGGTCTTTTATTGTTTATAGAGTTTACCGACTGATTTACTTCAGTTTTCTCCGAAAGAGACCACTTGCTACCCATCACTTAAATACAATCGAGACGTATTACATCTAATTTTGACTATATACTTTATACCTTTATTTGTCAGTCTGCCTGAGAAAAAATATGAAAATACACCCATAAACTTATTGTTAATGTTTAAAGTTTTTTTCATGTCATGTTAAAAAGTACATGTAATCCAAGCCAAACGATTCGACTAATAATTACATCCATTTATTAAAGCACCATAAGGGTGGAATTTGTTTTACGTTTTCATGCATGAACTGGGTCTCTAAATCTGCAATATACTATACATTATAAACGTACTTCCTAGTGACATAAAATTTTGTTATACACCATCATTCTGAGATACTCTTTAAACGGTTGAATGAACGGCATAAAATAAAAATCAGGAACATAATTGGCATTTTCACCATTCGCGATGGTTCGCGCATTCGTGTTGGCGCCCCTGTTGGATAGGTAGTTACCGTGGGCGGTGGAAGCTCTTTGGCAATAGAACTGAAATATGGGCAGCAAGTGATTGCGAGTTTTGGCATTATTCGGCAAATAATTGCCAAAACTCGCAATCACTTGCTGCCATATTTTCAAGTTCTATTGCCAAAGAGCTCCACCCGCCACGCGTACCAACCTATCCAACAGGGGCGCCAACACGAATGCGCGAACCATCGCCGAATGGTGAAAATGCCAATTATTTCCTGATTTTTATTTTATGCCGTCTCA
>NW_028234404.1:11932993-11965493 GCF_977035675.1 Penaeus japonicus
CAGTACCCCAGTATGTGAGGGTGCCATCCCCACACAGGTGCAAGAATGTGAAGAAGGCCAGGGAAGCAAAGGGCAAAGCTGTAGGAGTCATCCTGTACACTGCCGAGAAAACCGTTACAAACGGCAATATTGATGATGATGATGTTGCAGAATACATCAAGAATGGCAGGATGAAATACTCCTACAACAATCAGAAGCTGAAATCTGATGAATGTGCCAGTATCATAGATAGGAGAATTAGGGCAGCCTCCCTAAATCTCGTTGGTGTGGCTATCACTTACCTCGACCCTGAGAGCTACAGGAAGAGGAGGAATGGCTATGATGAGTCCCAAGAGAGGCATGAAGATGGACCTGCAGCCAAATCCAAGTGAATCACACCATCACTGTAGTTCAGCAGAACGTCCTCAAGTGGACTATGGTTCGTAGGAACGAACTGTCGGGCATGTATAGAGCCCTAAATGCAGATGTAGTCCTGATCAACAGTCATGGTTTGAAGGACACAGACAGGCTGAAACTGTTCCCCTACTTATGTTATCAGAGGAACAGGACTGGAGAAGCAAGTGATGGCATAGCAATAGCAGTCAGAAGAGAAATCAAACATAAGATTCTCGACGACTTTGACGAAATGCTGGCAATGGAGATAGAGACCAGCAGAGGTCCAATAGTAGTGGCTACAATGTATCTGCCTCCAAGAAGGGCAATTGTTCCACTGCAAGACTTATACAGTCTGCTTCGACGAAGATTACCCACATACATAGTGGGAGACCTCAATGCCAACCATCCAATGCTAAACAATAGAGCAGGCAACATGGTTGGCAATGCTATTGCTAGAATGGTTGCTGATGGAGACCTAATCCACATGGGACCAGACTTCCCTACTTACATCACAGGGAATACAGCAACCAAACCAGATATTGCACTGTGCAATAACCAAGCCCATCACAACGTGATCATGGAACCGGGCCCTGCAAGCACCAGTGATCACCTGCCCATCATCCTCAAGATATCATCCAACCCAATCCTGAAAAGCCTAAACTGTAGCAGATTCAACTTTAGAATGGCTAATTGGGGAGGATTCAAGGATGAGCTCCAGTCCAAGCCTGCAGCCAACTTGAGGACTGCAACATTGGAAGAGATTGACGAGGAAGTCGAAAAGTGGTACAGCGATGTTGAAGCTGCACTTGCTCATCATGTACCCAAGAGCAACCACAGGACTATCCCCCATCCAAGGCTAACAGCTGAAGTAAGACTGCTAAATATACAGTCGAATCACCTGCAGCACTATGCAGGGATTCATGGATGGACACAAGACCTGAGAGCAAGATATAGAAGCTTGCAAAGAGAACTCTCTAACCACTGGAGGAGAGCAGCAAATGACAAGTGGGAAGAACTTGTTCGAAAAGTGGAATGGGACCGAAAAGATCCACAGTCCTTCTGGTCAGGAATAAAGAAACTGATGGGAAGAAGTGAAAGCAGAAGTAGCTACCTCCTCAACGAACAGGATGAGAAGATTTATGAAGAAGAACAAGAAATCCTGTTCCGAAATTACTGGAGAAATTGTTTCCGAATTACCGAAGAAGAAGAAGAGAACTTTGACAGTGATTTCGAGGAGACCATCATAGAGGAAATAGGAAGGCACATGCACCTCCTATATCCAGAAGCTGCTTCTGACTTCACTAGACTGGATCCCACAGATCCACTAATGACCAAGATCAACCCCACAGATGTCAAAAGAACTATTCAGAGTTTCAAGAATAGAACTGCTCCAGGCAAAAGCAGGATCAACAAAACAATCCTGCAAAATCTTCCAAACAAGATGTTGCTGAGACTGGCAAACATATACAATGCCTCTCTCACTGCTGGCTACTTCCCTGACCACTTCAAGGAAGCAAGAGTCAGGATGATACCAAAAGCCGGGAAAAATCCAAGAAAAGTAGAGAATTACAGACCAATATCTCTGCTGGAAGTCCCAGGCAAAGTCTTTGAAAAGATACTGAACATAAGATTGCGAAATCACCTGGAGATTAACGATTTACAAAATCCCAGGCAACATGGCTTCAGACCAGGCAGAGGAACATCAACAGCCATTGCAATCATATATGAAGAAATCGCCAATGCCATGAGCGAAAGGAACCAAGTCAATGTGGTTCTGAGAGATGTGGCCAAAGCCTTCGACAAAGTTTGGCACACAGGCCTGAAACTTAAGATCATCAGGCTGAATCTCCCGACGTCCTTGACCAAGCTATTGTGTGACTTTGTTGAAAGTCGGAGTGCAAGAATAGTCGTCGGCAATACAGTCGGCGAAGCAATTCCCCTCATGAGTGGAGTTCCACAGGGAAGCTGCCTCTCACCGACACTGTTCACAATCTATACAGCAGATCTGCCTGAACCATCACATGGCAGCAATCACTATATGTATGCCGACGACATCACTCAGATAATCAAGTATGAAGGGAGATCGATCGAGATGATGGCACTCAGAACTGCCAGAGCCATAGAGACCATCAATCGATACGAAAGACAGTGGAAGATCTCAACCAACATGAGAAAATTCCAAGTCATTCCTGTGGCCAAGTTCAAGACAGCAGATCTGATAGTGGACGAGGAAGCAGTGGACTACTGTGACAAAGGAAAGATACTAGGGCTAACAATTAGCAGAAGAGGAATTGTCCCTCACATAAATGATAGAGCAAGCAAAGCTAAACATCAGCTGAACAAGATCAGAAGGTTCCAGACACTGAGTACTGAAACCAAGCTCTACATTTATAAAGCCCTAGTGCGGCCCATCATGGAATACCCGCCAGTGCCTACTCACACCATTTCCAGAAGGCAGATGATGCAGCTACAGACTATTCAGAACCAGGCAGGCAAATGGATTCTGAATATTCGCTTTCCCGAAGTAGTCACTGCACGAGAGATCCATCAAAGACTAAGGATCGAGGCGATCAACCAGAGACTCCACCATCAAGCCAGAAGAAGATGGACAAAATCCAAGATGAGGATGAGGAGCTCTACAATCGCCTCAACGTTCGTCCAGAAGGCACACATGCCTGGTGGCCCAAAAGCCTCAGCAGAATCAATGGCATTGAAGAAGTTGAGGCCATATTCACGGCATCAGGTACAGGAGACCGATGATGTAAGGAGGCAACCATGAAGAGGAGAACACAAAAGAAGATTAAGTCAAGAATGAAGAAGTAAACTTCAAGAGGACCTGCAATCAAGAAATCAAGACTCAAGATTTTTTAACACCTTTTAACCCAGACTACAAGCCAACCCACAGGGCTCCACTTCAACGTCAAGCACGGCACATCATGCATAGCAGTGAGAGGTGACGTGCGAGGTCGGCGAAGTGCAGCGTGGGCAGAGCTTCAGAATGTAAAAATCCAAAAAAAAAAAAAAAAAAAAAAAAAATCCCTTAAAAAATAGCCTGCTAGGTGTTCTGGTTTCTGGCTGCCTCCCGAGGGGTTGACCCGGGG
The DNA here is from genome assembly GCF_977035675.1 of Penaeus japonicus. Classification (NCBI taxonomy): domain Eukaryota; kingdom Metazoa; phylum Arthropoda; class Malacostraca; order Decapoda; family Penaeidae; genus Penaeus; species Penaeus japonicus. The sequence goes on from NW_028234404.1 coordinate 11,936,470, forward strand.
CTTTGTTCAGCTACTAAGGGCGCACATGCAAGCTATTCTCTGACTTCTTTCTCCTGGTCTTACAACTTATATTTTCTCCTTTCTCCACCTTTCTCAGCTTTCCTTCTATCACTTTATCTCCTCGCAAATTTCATTTCCACTATCCCTCCAGCTCCCTTCATCACTTCCTCTTCACTTTACACACTTCCATTATTCACTTCAACTTCCTTCTCCTCAAGACCAACTCCAATAAAAAGCTAATACTCTCTTCACTGTGCTTAACTTTCTAACTCTCACTTTATCTCCTCCCAAGTTTCTTTTCACTATCTCTCCAGCTCCTCTCACCACTTCCTCTTCCGCTTTATCACGCTTCAAAAAAAAAAAAAAAAAAAAAAAAAAAAAAAAAAAACTAATATATTTTTTGGTTTTTACTAACTCTATTCAATGAATAAATAAAAAAGATTCCTTATCCTTAACCCCAACCCAAGTTCCAGACCCCTTCCTCCCAACCCTCTTCAACTTACTCACCCCCACAGATAAGAAGAAGAAGAATCAACAACCAACAAAGACTTTTCACCTTCCGACCTGGCAGGCCTTCCAGAAGGTTCTGAGTGGACATGACACTTCAATATCTTAACGAGTCAGACAGGGAGTTTCGTCCTCCCACTACTCTAACTACGACTTTCTTTCATTTTCCTGACTGTTTTCCTTCACCTGAACTCTTCGTCTAACTTAACTGTCCCCTTCCACTTCGGTGGGAGTTCCAGTTAGTTATATATATATATTGTTATGTATTTTTGAGAAAGACCTCCGTCGAAACGCGTCAAATACATCTCTTGCGTGTTTAGATATTCAGTCTCATTCATACCTTTCTTTTACATTTGTCGCTATGAACTCTGTTCATCATTCACACGGTATGAGTGGCGAGTGGATTGTCCCTCCCAGGGATTTCTTCACAAGACGCAAGATCCAGTGTGTCAAGAATCGATGTTGTTTCCTGATGGACTGCTTGGCTGAGCAAGTACTGCCACCTTCAGCTCCGAACCAGTTAAAATCAGGCGAGCATCTGTTCCCTGATAGCGCTCGGGCCTTCCTTGTGGAGGCCATCAGGATATATATATATATATATATATATATATATATATATATATATATATATATATATATATATATATATATATATATGTGTGTGTGTGTGTGTGTGTGTGTGCGTGTCTGTGTGTGTGTGTGTAAACATATATATATATATATATATATATATATATATAATATACATATATATATATATACATATATATATGTATATATATATGTATATATATACATATGTGTGTGTATATATATGTATATATATATATATATATATATATATATATATATATATATATATACATATGTGTGTGTGTATATATGTATATATATATATATATATATATATATATATATATATATATATATATATATATATATAGCAAATCGCACATGGCGACATTGCACCTCCACATGCAGGCGCCGAAGGAAGAGTCGGAGGAGGAAGGCCCAAAGGAAGAACCAGAGGAGAAGGAAGGACTTAATGAAAAGCCGGAGGAATGCCCGAAGGAAGAGCCGGAGGAAGAATGCCTGAACAAAGAGCCGGAAGAGGAAGGCCCAAAGGAAGAGCCGGAAGTGGAGGAAGGCCCGAATGAAGAGCAGGAGGAAGAAGGCTAAAGGAAGAGCCAGAGGAGGAGGAAGGCCTGAACGAAGAGCCGGAAGAGGAAAGCCCAAAGGAAGAGCCAGAGAAGGAGGAAGACCCTGAGGAATAGCCGAAGGAGGAGGAAAGCCTGAACAAAGAGCCAGAGGTGGAAGGCCTGAAGGAAGAGTTGGAGGAGGATGGCCCGAACGATGAGCCGGAGGAGGAAGGCCCTAATGAAGAGTTGGAGAAGGAAGACCCGAATAAAGAGCCGGAGGAGGAACGTCCAAATGAAGAGCCAAAGGAGAAAGTCCCGAAGAAAGAGCCGGAGGAGGAAGCCCAGAGGAAGAGCCGGGGGAGAAAGTCCCTAAGGAAGGCCAAAGAGCTATAGGTGGAGAGCCTGAAGGAAGAGCCGGAGGAGGAAGGCCCGAACGAAGAGCCGGAAGAGGAAAGCCCAAAGGAAGAGCCAGAGAAGGAGGAAGACCCTGAGGAATAGCCGAAGGAGGAGGAAAGCCTGAACAAAGAGCCAGAGGTGGAAGGCCTGAAGGAAGAGTTGGAGGAGGATGGCCCGAACGATGAGCCGGAGGAGGAAGGCCCTAATGAAGAGTTGGAGAAGGAAGACCCGAATGAAGAGCCGGAGGAGGAACGTCCAAATGAAGAGCCAAAGGAGAAAGTCCCGAAGAAAGAGCCGGAGGAGGAAGCCCAGAGGAAGAGCCGGGGGAGAAAGTCCCTAAGAAAGGCCAAAGAGCTATAGGTGGAGAGCCTGAAGGAAGAGCTGGAGGAGGAAGGCCTGAAGGAAGAGCCGGAGGAGGAAGGCCCGAAGGAAGAGCTGGAGGAGGAAGACCCGAAGGAAAAGCTGGAGGTGGAAGGCCGAAGGAAGAGCCGTAGGAGGAAGGCCCGAATGAAGAGCCAGAGGTGGAAGGCCCCAAAGAAGAGCCGGAGGAGGAAGGTCCAAATGAAGAGCCAAAGGAGGAAGTTCCGAAGGAAGAGCCGGAGGAGGAGTCCAGAGGAAGAACCAGGGGAGGATGTCCCGAAGGAAGGCTGAAAGGAAGAGCTGGAAGAGGAAGTCCCGAAAGAATAGCCGGAGGAGGAAGAACCACCATCTCAGAGGAGGAATGCCTGAACAAAGAGCCGGAGGAGGGAGGCTCAAAGGAAGAGCCGGAGGTGGAGGAAGGCCCGAATAAAGAGCCGGAGGAGGAAGGTCCAAAGGAAGAGCCGGAGGAGGAATTCCCAAAGTAAGAGCCAGAGGAGGAGGAAGGTCCGAATGAAGAGCCAGAGGAGGAAGGCCCAAATGAAGAGCCGGAGGAAGAAGGCCAAAGGAAGAGCCAGAGAAGGAGGAAGGCCTGAACGAAGAGCCGGAGGAGGAAGGCCCGAACGAAGAGCCGGAGGAGGAGGAAGGCCTAAATGAAGAGCTAGAGGAGGAAGGTCCAAATGAAGAGCCAAAGGTGGAAGTCCCGAAGGAAGAGCCGGGGGAGGAAGTCCTGAAGGAAGGCCCAAAGGAAGAGCCGAGCCAAGGAAGTCCCGAAGGAAGAACTGGAGGAGGAAGTCCCGAAAGAATAGCCGGAGGAGGAAGAGCCACCATCTCAGCCCATGGCCTGACTAAGCACCGCCTCAACCCGCAGCTGCCAAGAAGAAAAGGTCGGGCTTAAAGACTTTTCTTTCGTTGATTGTTTTATTGATTTATCAACCTGAAATATTGCTTAGTATATCCAAACGTTCTTGTGTCATGTCATCATTGCGGGAAATATGTCTACGTGCCTCTGTGTGCTATGTATATTGTATATTTGTGTACGTGTACGTTTTTGTGTATATGTGTGCATGTTTATAAGTATGTACATGTATAACACGCATGTATGTATGTATATTCAATAACGGTGTTATCCTCCAGTCACACACTAACCTTCTTAAAGTATTTGATGACGACGTATAAGAAGTGTGCCCTGATACCAGCAAATAAAAGGCCAATGATAGCAGCAGGGTTCATGATGAAAGTTAATATTAAGATGACCAGGATCTCAAGGCCAATGTTGATACTTTCCCAGAGGATCCAGGGAAAGATGAACCAATGATATTTCTGAAATAAAGGAATCTCTGACGTCTCTCTCTCTCTCTCTCTCTCTCTCTCTCTCTCTCTCTCTCTCTCTCTCTCTCTCTCTCTCTCTCTCTCTCTCTCTCTCTCTCTCTCTCTCTCTCTCTCTCTCCCTTGATTTCCACTCCTTCCCATTCCAGGTTACATTCCCGTGTACCCACTGCTGGGAATCACTGATGAGAGAGAGAGAGAGAGAGACAGCATGGACGTTTGGAACACACAGACAGGCCGGGATAGACATCGCTACCATAAACGCCTTATTTCGCCTCCTGCTTATACGTATCCTTATAGTGTTATATGTCTGTGACCATTGTGCTGTAGTGTTTATTATTTCTTGTCTAGTGAGTTACTGAATAACACAGGCCTATTTTGTGTGGGATATAATTCGTCTTTTTCTCACTGTTCCTCTCTTATATATTTTCTTTATATCTGTAGCGTCCGTGAATCACTTGGCGTATTATTTTTTTTTTTTTCGTTTTTTGTTTTTTATTCTTCTTTTTTATCGTTATCGATAATTGTCTCTTATTTTCCAGATGTAAGTAAATTGCGATGTTGATATTCTATTGATCCGACTAATTTTGGTAAAGTCGTATATGATTTATTCGATTTATTATCATTTTGCTTAATACACATGTCTTGTACTCACCTTATCTACATTCCTTGCATCTTAAAAATCCTCTCTCGCCTACTTGACTGATAACTCATTAATCATTTCAAAACAACAGTTTTCACTATGGCCTCATTCATCATTTACTAAACCCACTACACAATGAGACCCGGGGCTTTGATTATCAATAAAACAGACGAGACCGGTCACTTATTTCAATATTCGTCAGTCAGTCCCGATATTCGACTCACACAGCCATGGTTCTTGTTCCACGTAGGAACATAACCTACCATATGGTCACATCTAGAAGGAAAACCTCCAGCAAGCCGCTAGGTTAGCGTACAGGCCTCATATCCCCATGGTCGGCAGATCGAACCCCGACCAGGCTCGTGGTTTCCGATGGCTGGAGGTCAGCTGTTTGCTCTGCCTGTTCTCTTGTCTCTCTGTAATCTGCCTCTGACCTGATCTGCCTTGAGTTCCTTCTGTGTCCTTCTTAAGTACGAACTCGTTGGCACATTCTCTCACGAGCCAGCATACGCTGACACAGGAGGGCTTGCCTCAGTGCCCTGCGACGCAAATCTAGCTTATCCTTATCCCTAACCTCCAGTAGGGTAAGAATTCATCCGGTTTTAGCTAATTAGCCACGCCTCCCTCGAAGAATATGCCTCCCTTGGAGAGTAAGCCTCGTGCAACATAACGACCATGTCACTATCAGTGGTAGTATAAGTGCTTCTTTTTCGATTCCTAAAACTGTTGATGATAAGTTATCTCCTCAGACTTCTGTGAATTTCGCGCATGACCACTACACGTATTTTGTTTTATGCCTTATCTCCTCTTGCACTGGGTATAATCTCCCTTCTTACTCCAGGTCCTTGATTCACACTTCAAACCATCGTTATTGTTCTCTGAAATCTAGACTTTGTATAATCAGTTCTATTCTAAATATGTAGCATACCTATTTGTTATATTGTGGTGATACACTTGCTTGTGTGTCATGGCACCTAGTGGGTGTTCTTGTAGCTTCCCTCTCCTGATCCCCGGCCCTCTAGCGCATCCGAAATGCCGGTCGTGCCCCATGATGCCACATACACATACAGCGGCAACCATCTTTGTAATGGAATCCACGTGTTTGTTTAACCACACGTCACCTCTCCTAGTCTGAGTCATTAACAGATAACAGAATTGCAGAGGCTGGTAACTTCAACGTACAACTTACTCGTCATATATATATATATATATATATATATATATATATATATATATATATATATATATCTTGTTGAATATGTCGGTAAATTAAACTGCATGGCGCATCTTCATGTAGTTAGATCCTAATCATCATGACCATCAACAGAGCTAATTTCCTTTGATTGCCAATCCATCCCATCCCAGGTTACATTCCTACTGATGATGAAAAAAAAAATACATATAACAGGGATGTTTGTAACACAGACAGACCGGGATAGACATAACTACCACACACGCCTTATTTCGCCTCATGGTTATATTAACCATTGTACTGGTGTTTATTATTTTTTGCGTCTTGTACATTATTGAATGAACCTTGCTTTCAATGTACGAAGACACATGCTCTCCCTCTATCTATCTCCTATTCTCTCTTTCCTGCTCTCTCTTTTGCAATTGTGCCTTTGTGTGTGTGTGTGTGTGCGTGTGTGGATGTGTGTGTGTGAGTGAGTCTGTGTGTGTGTTTAATGAATGTAAGCCTGATTCACTTACGTCTGTAACACCGCCCAACAGCAAGGTGGCAGCGATGATTGAAATGGCTCCAAAACCAAGAAGGGCAAAAACCAGGTTTCCCTTATCTGTTGGGGTGAAGCGGGGATCAAACATAGGCTACATTTTCTCTCGTAGAAATTAGAGAATATTTCATGTTCTACTTGCATCCTCTTCGTTAATCTACCTACCTATCGTGTCACCTTGATAGACGACATAGAGGAGCAAGGCTTCAATAAGCAAGGAAACCACCTGTAGATGATATTAAGTAAAATCACATGATTAGGAACATGACATGACCATTATGTAAGTGATCAAATAGAATAATAAGACAATAATAAATGTAAAACTGCATGAAGGACCACTCCTATACGCCTTTTGAAAGCAGAAAATTGAAAAAAAAACTCATCTTTGGTCAATTGACAAAGCAGGTAAACTAATATAGTGATCAAAATAAAGAGTTTCTATCAACCATCACAGAGTAGCAAGTAAGAGCTTTTGACCTTTTTGTTCTGAAAAGAAGAAAGAAAACATCTTCGGTCAACTGACAAAGCAGATAATCAAATATAGTGATCAAAATAAAGGGTTTTATCAGTCATCACAGAATAAAAAGTCTGCAAACTTTAAATAATGTTCGGCGTTAACACATAGTAAATATAATTCAAAGACTGCTTTACCAGGTAGAGGACGCCGATGGCGATGGTGCCGGCCTTCAGAGGCAAGCAGCCGCAGCACCGCACCTCGCCCTTGCTGACCGCTGGCGGAGCTTGCGGGACTCCGGGTGCAGGACTTACTGGGTTCAGCTGCACGGTCTCCGGCTGGTGGTCCATGCTGCATGGAAAGAGGGATATCAGTATGTATATGTAAATATACAGATTTACGTATTTTTATATATATGCAAGCATTTGTGTGTGTGTGTGTGTGTGCATATAATGGGTGTCATCATCATCATGACCTCAGCCGGTTAGGCCGTTGGTGCACCCATGTCTTGGCATCCTTCCTCCATTTCCTCCTATTGAGACTGTGGTGACAAGCTCTCTGAATGTTAAGAGATGTCCACTCCTTTATGTCGTCTTGCCATGTTCTTATTGGCCTACCTTGTTGGCGTGTTCCCTCACAGTAGTCTTGTATGAGAAACTTTGTTGTTTTATTTCTCCTGACCTGGTGTCCAAAGAACTGAAGTTTGCGTTTGGCGATAGTGCGCATGAATGGTTCTGGCCTGTCCTTTTCTGTGGTAAAATGTTCTATTATCTTATTCCAGACATAGCCATTTGTTCGCCTCTCTCTCCATGTTATTCCTAGCAACCTTCTGTAACACTTCATTTCAAAAGCTTCCACCTTTTTCCAGATCTTATCAGTTATTGTCCAACTCTCGCATCCATACATTAAAATGCTTTTTACCATCGAGTTTAGTAGTTTAATTTTTGTTTTCATGCTAATACTTCTCATTTTCCAAATAGATTCCAATCTAGCTAAAGCACTTGTTGCCATTCCTACACGATGTTTAACTTCAATTTCGCTGGTTCCATTTTCTGTTAATGTTGCACCTAGATATTTGAATTCTGACACATGTTCAAGTTGTTCTCCCCTAACATAGACCAGTACGTTTCGATTGATGTTCCTCCCATTGACCATTATTTTACTTTTTTTCTGCACTAATTTCCATTCCATACCTGTGTGATGTTTCATCCAGTCGTCTTGTTATTTCTGCTAATTCTTCCGCATCTTCCGCTATCAAGTCTATGTCATCAGCAAACCGTAAGTTGTTAACTACACGTCCTGTACACTTTATGCCTCCTGAAAAATTTTCAAGGGCATCTTGCATTATTCTTTCCAAAAACAAATTGAAAAGTGTCGGAGACAGAATGCATCCTTGTCTAACGCCCACTGTACTTTCGAACCATTCGCTGTAGTTGTTACCTACCATAACTGTTGTTTTCGCATTCTCATATAATTCTTGGATAAGCCTAGTCATACCCTGGTTGATGTTATACTTGGCCATTGTATGCCATAGCGCTTCGTACCATACCCTATCGAATGCTTTTTTAAAGTCAATAAAGTTGTGGAAAACATTCTTCTGATGATTTCTCTGACTTTCACAAAGGAGCCTTAAATTAAGAATTTGTTCCACTGTGCTTCGATCTTTTCTGAAGCCAGCTTGTGAATCATCTAGAATTTCTTCAATTCCCGGTTTTATTCTATTTAGGATGATGGTGAGTAAGACTTTGCTAGGATGACTTATAAGACTGATTGTGCGATGTTCACTACATTTTTTACTCATTTTCTTTTTTGGGATAGGAATGAGAATGGACTGGGTCCATTGTGTAGGCCATTTACCAGTTTGGAATATTCGGTTGCACAGAAGATGTAAGGTTTTGATAATGGGATCTCCACCGCACTTAATTAATTCTGCTGGAAGGTTGTCATATCCAGGTGCTTTATTCATCTTCAACTTTATAATCGCTGCCCTTACTTCCGATTCTAAGATGACTGGTTCTGGTTCTCCCTCTGATGTAGCCTCTGCTAATACTGTTCTATCAACGTCTGCTTGATGTTGGTACAACTCGCGGCAGTATTCTTTCCATCTAGCTGTCACTTCGGTGTTATTTGTTAACAGCTGACCGGTTTTATCTTCTATTACATTTGTTCTTCCTGTCTTCTCCTTTGTTAAGCTCTTGATTACACTGTAGGCTTTTCTAGAATTGTTTACTGCTAAGCTTTGTTCAATATCCTCAGCTTGTTTCTCAACCCAATTATCTTTTGCTTTGATGATAGCTCTTTTTACCTCCTTGTTTGCCTTTCTATACTGGCCCAGACTTTCATTGTTGGTAAATCTATCTTTATTTAGTTTTCTTCTTTCGTCACACTTTTGTAGGATTTCTGGTGTTATCCATGGTCTTTTAATTGGTTTGGCTTTTCCTAAAATCTCATTTGCTGTGTTGAAAGTTATGTCAGTGAACTGGTCACAGAGCTGCTGTGGTTCTTCATTTGTGAGCAACAAGAGTGGTGCAAATCTCCCCGCCAGTTCACTTCTATACTTTTCTGCTACTTCCCTGTCTTTCAGCTTTTCCAAGTCAAACTTTGTGCGTCTCTGCGAAACCTTCTTCTCTTTAGAGAGTCGCATTCTGAATGTCATCATAACTGGGTCGTGATCACTACCAATATCCGGTTTTTTGAAAGTTCTTGTTTTGGGTCTGTTTATTCCAGTTTGGAATCTTCTGTCCACAAGAATATAATCTATTTGATTATGTGTGACTCCATCTGGTGAATGCCACGTTTTTCTTCTCGATAGTTTATGATTATGGAGAGTATTAGCCACAACTAAGTGATGACTTTTGGCAAATTCTAGTAGCATAATACCTCTTTCATTTCTTGTTCCTACTCCAAAATCTCCAATAGTTCCTTCCCACCCAGTGCTTTCCTTATATCCGATCTTAGCATTCCAATCCCCTTGTATTATAAGAATATCTTTCTTTGCTTTCTCTTTGATGGTTTGTTCTAGATCTTGGTAGAACCGTTCAATCTCTTCGTCCTCGCTGTCTGATGTTGGTGTATATATCTGAATGATTGTCATGTTGCGGGGCTTTCCTTTTAGTCTAATTGCAATTATTCTGTCAGATACAGGTGTACATTCGATCACTGACTTTGCTGTTTCTTTTTCAACCAGCACTCCTACGCCTCTTACATGTTTTTTCTCGGCACCGCTGTACCACAACTTGTGTCCATCTTATGTGCTCGTTTCTCCAATACCAGTCCATCTAAGTTCTGAAACTCCCAAAACATTCCAAGAGATGGTAGAGATCTCATTTACCAACACTTCTAGTTTTCCCTTATCTTTTAGTGATCTTACGTTCCAAGTGCCAATGCATATGTTCTTTTTCGCCAGCTGTTGTTCTTTCTCAGTTTGCCCATCAGTAGTCCACTTAACACCGCCACCCCTGTGAGCATCAAGTGACGGCGCGGCCGTTTTTATCCTGGGCCCCGACCGATCCAGTATGGAAATCGGTTTGGTTGTCATTGTCATGGGTGATTCTCCGGCAATTTTCGAATGGTAGTGCCGATCTCCTCTCCATTAGCGCAGTACAGGGGCCAGACACAGGTTTGCTGGAACTGCCCCCTGCTTTTCTGTAGCAGCCGTTGGCCATTATCTCTTCCGCCTACTACAGATACTAGTGCAGCCGCTGCCCAACACTAGGTCGCAGTACAGGGAACTTGCATCACTGCTGCCTAATGCAAGGTGTGGATGGCCATTTGCTCTCTTTGAGCTCCTCCGCCCTTTAACAGGTTTTGTTTTTAGTCCTGCTGGGTGTCCACACACCCTCCCATAAGATAAGATTCAGCAAGCTGATCTTATCAGATGGGGGAGCCGATTTAGTCGCCGACCACCCGACCATGAACAGGTAGTACTGGTTTACATGTTCACCAGTAGCAGGTTTCTTTGACCTGACCTGACTTATGGGTGTGCATAAGGATAAACGTGTGTGTGTATATGTATATATGTATATGTATATATATATATATATATATATATATATATATATATATATATATATATATATGTAAATATATATGTATGTATATATATATATGTAAATATATATGTATGTATATATATATATATGTAAATATATATGTATGTATATATATATATGTAAATATATATGTATGTATATATATATATATATATATATGTAAATATATATGTATATATATATATATATATATGTAAATATATATGTATATATATATATATATATATGTAAATATATATGTATTTATATGATTATATACATATACATACACACACACACACACACATATATATATGTATATATATATATATATATATATATATATATATATATATATATATATATACATATATATGTGTGTGTGTGTGCATATTATGTATATATATACATACATATATAGATACATATATATGTATATATATGTATATTGCATATATATGATATATACAATTCATATATATATATATATATATATATATATATATATATATATATATAAACATACATATCTATCATATATATACATATGAACAGAGTTCATATGTATATGAATGAGACTGAATATTCAGTCTCATTCATACCTTTCTTCTAAATATATAGATATATATATACATATATATATATATAAATATATATACATATATGTATATATATATATATATATATATATATATATATATATATATATATATATACATATATATATATATATATACATATATGTATATATATATACATATATGTATATATATATATATATATATATATATATATATATATATATATATATATATATATATATATATATATATATTTATTCATTTATTTATTCATATAATGTTATCCTGACTGAATGCAAGGTGCCTTGCGCATATAGCTCAATCTGGTAAAGCATGTTCATCTTAGAGAGGATCACCTTTGTGCATGCATGGAAGATAATTACAGCAAGATTGAACAGGCCTTGAGAAAAGCCTATTCATGTTATAATACATTTTACATCTGTTCGGAAGATATACCAGCAAGTGCATGGTGGCAATGTATTCAATGTATTCAAAGGAAATCACTTAGACATACTTAGACACCACGAACACGCCACTGAACACTGTCAAGTCCCACTGAACTTGGATCGCCTTCAGTGCTGCTGGGCACAGTTCTTCGCTTTCATTAACTGACAGACGAAGAGACAGGAGAAAGAGAGGAGACTAAGAGGGAAGTAGATGAAAAAGAAACAATAATTACTAACTGCAAGTGTCTTTTCCTCCGTAAAGCATTTTCTTACACGAAAAACTCGATTTTCTATACACTAGTACCGCCAATACCCATAAAGACCGCAAAATGGGAAATTTACGTACCTTACACCGTTCAACCACGGAATAAACGTAATCAAATAACACTAGAAGAAACTCGGAAGCTTAGTAGTAATTTTCTCTATATTCCTCTTAGTCTTTAAGAAGCGGCTATTAAAGCAACATACGGCGCTGTAATCCTTTATATAGTCCTGGTTGCGGGAGTTGCCGGACAACAAACATCGAGCTAGTTTTATCTAGATTATGCCTTTATTTTTCTTATTCATTTTGAGTTGGTATTGATGTTTATACATGAAGATCAAGCCATGACAGACACTACCGAATGAAATCAATTGCCTTGGATGAAATAACACTATAACTTAATCCACATTTTGCAAAGCTAGCAATGTGCCTTGTCCGTCTATCACTTTATCTCTAGGAAGTAAGTACTCGATGACAGTCTTATCAAGTTCTTTGGGGAGTGCAGGCTATGATGACATTTCGCTTTCTATCACTCTCTCTCTTTCTCTAGCTTTCTCTAGCTCCTTATTTAGATTCTCTCTCCAGCGCTCTCCCTCTCTCTCTCTATCTATCTATCTATCTATCTATTTATCTATCTATTTATCTATCTCTCTCTCGTTTTTTTTCTCTCTTACACTCTCTTGTTTTCCTCTCTTACTCTTTCTTGGTCTTTGACTATGAACTAGGAAGAGATCAAGACAATTGGGCATTAGTCAAATACAGTTACATATCTCTTGGAATGCCTGCAGAGTCACAAACCCTGCATAATTTGATGCACTTAAAGGAAATGTTCACTATTCATTGGAAGTCCTCTACATGGATGTGTAACTCCTTTCAATGGCTATGTTTCGCATGTACACTTAGCTAGGAAAGGACTTAATACTAGCATAAACTCTCATATGTCCAGAACCATTTGCTTCGATCGACCTTTCAGTTGATCGAAGTGACTATAGGAACTAGCATAATTCGCCCATGAAACATTTATTCTGCTCCTGGCAGGATGAATGTCACCGCATTTCCTCCATCGTCATTTCTAAGTTTAATATACTTGGGGGACTCTATAGCCAGACACCCTGCTCTATGTGGCCTCCCAAATACTGTAAACCGAAACGGAACCCGACTTTTGGATCTCATGTGCCACAATCAATTCACCCGCTGGGATGCAGCTGAAGCAATACACTCTCGGGGAGGTACTCAAGACCATATCCTTACGTCCGGACTTGCTGTGTCCCAGGCTAAGTGTCCATCTGTACCCGCCCTCTTCTCAGACCACTTTGCCTTAAGGCCCTGTTGGACGTCGCCCGTTCATAATCGTCCCCGCATCAATATCCCCTCGAAGTACAGTCCGACATATATTACATATACGTCATCCCTTCTTCACACATGTGATTTAGTGCCCTGAGAGACTGTATACTTCTCTTTTGCCAGATCTCTGCAAACCCTTTTTATCCGGTTACATTCTTCCATCCTTATCCTCCCTAGCCTTATTCGGATATTCCTTTCCCCTTTCCTGTTCCTCTGACCCCCTCTACCTAATCCTGTTGCAGGGCCCGTTTAAAATCCAGGGAGGTTCTCGAGACGTCTCCAGGACAACTGAGGGTACTGTGGGAATTGTGGGTACTGTGGGTACTCCCCCCACCCTCCCCGCAAAAGGGAAGGGAGGGGGTAATATGGTGTTATTTTTCTTTTTTCCCTTTTTAATGATTGGATTAAGAATAGCTTTTGATAGTTCTTTTCTAACTTATACCTAATTGTAGTACTCGTATTTGTGACCGTCCACATTAAGCTGGATTATCTTTTTCTTAAATGATCTCTTTTATTGTCTAATACAATACATTTTGATTATCAGAATTTTGGTCACCTACTTTTATATCTTAAATATCATTTGAGCTATTTTTCCTATGGAACTTTTTTAGCTACGAGAAATGCCACGTGAGTGTATTTTAAGGGCATTGCCCTGTGTATGTAATGCATCTTTATTATTTCATCGGATATCTATTAATTAATGAAAACAAAATATGGTGAAAACATTCACCGCGTTTGGATGTTTTTTGTTTAGTTTTTGTCCATTTTACTTGTATCTATTTTTAATTAATTCATTTACACTTTATCTTTTCATTGTTAACTGATGTTATTGTAATGGTGAGAAAATAACTTTTCGTCAGCGGCTCGCCACCTACGGTTTACTCTGGCGACGCGGGAGTAGCCAAAAGAAAGCCAGTTAGGACAAAGCTGGACGTGCTATTGTAACAATCTTGTTGGGAAAAAATATGCTGACCAACACCAGCTAGAGACGCCCCATTTTTTTCTTTCTTTCTTTTCTTTTGTTTTAACTGAGTATCTATTGTCTTAAGGATTTGGGGGGTCATTTTTATATATTCTGTTCATACTTTTAATACTCTTTATCATCTTAAAGAATAACTAACTGAGACAACCAGGCCCTCTTAAAGAAACATACACCTGGTGCCGGATCCAATAAAGTCGGTCGCAAATCTACCTTGGTGCATTTGTGATTACTATTACATCCAGATCCACGAAGCAGTTTTAACTGTGACTGTGTACGAACGTCATTACACTGGCCGGCCAATGAGAAGCACGCTTTCAAAATACGTCCTCCAATCACCGCCCAGTAATATCATAACACAGTTGTGCTCAATTTCTTGGAAAATACCCTCCTCTTCACCTCTTATCTACTGGGATAAATGGGCTGATTTTGGCTCTGTTAAAACAACAATGGTGTTGAAATCAGTTCATGAAGGGCACGGAGAACTGGAATAGAATAGATCTTCAGAGCTGACACTGAAACCTTAAAAATGCCGTAAATAGTATATGACACTGCCTGCCGATCGTTAAATCCTATTTCAAGGAACTGCCATTATGTTTTTTTGGACGACTGATAAGCTCACATCTATGTTAAGAAAAGATAAAGGTAACAGAGTTCATCCTAAAAGTGTGAAATTTAAATCACTATTATCACAACATTGCTTCCCTTTTAGTGGTTCTACGCTAGCCCCGACCTCCGCACTTGTCGATGCTTTGGCAAAGGCTAACAATTTCCCGATATGGGCTTTCTGCAAAGTGCATGCTGGTTTATATTTACATTTTACATATATTTTTTCTGAGAAAGCCAATAAGAATGATATTCATTTAATATCATTATTGTTAGCATTATTATCATTATTAATACTATTCTCATTATGTAGTGGTGATGAATTAGTGTTTGCCTACGTCCTCAACTACCGAACAGCCCACTGTCCCTCTTAACCATTCGTCCAGCTCGTTAGCGCTTGTTAGACGTCAGTCACTGTGTCGGCTTTTGACTGCGAAGGGATAAAGGTTGTGTCGGCTTTTGACTGCGAAGGGATAAAGGTTGTGTCGGCTTTTGACTGCGAAGGGATAAAGGTTGTGCCGGGACAATGCCGCGGATGGACCACGGAACTCTCGCTTGTGTGAGATAGCAAGTTTACCGAGTAATGTACATATTAAGGAGAGGGTTTCGTATTTTTATTTGATTCTATTTGAATAATAAACCGGTGATTTCCCTTGTCTTCTCTATCAATAGTCATTTCATGGATCACTACCAACCCCTGCATTCCTATAGATTTTTGGTGCCCAGTGGTGCGATTTGACTGGTTCTGTTGAATCCAACTAATGTCCGCGCTCCAGGTTATTTTCATCGGTCCATGGCTCACAACACCATCGCCGGATGGGGCGTCGACGGTGTTACAGCTGTGGAAAAGTCGGGCATTTCCGTGCTAATTGTCCCTTTCCAAGTGGTGACCGGGATGTTATGGAAATTGATGACCGAAATTGAAGTTAATGTGTTTACCACTATATGTGACCGAGGACATAATCAATATATTAAGTAACACTATGTTTCATTTACTTTATTAATCATTAGTAAGACTCCATAATGTAATCAGGAGTATCTGTGTGATTAATATTACTTAGTTTAGTTAACCTCATGTAAGAAAAACAAGAGAGCTGCAACCTAGTGAGGTTACCCATTTCAGTTCAGTTCAGTTCAGAGAGATTTGCGAAGGCTTTCCTTCGCCCGGGCTATATGCACGAGGCGGCCCGGCCTCTGCCAGCTATAAGTGCTGACTCATCTGATCATCATAACTGAATGCTTACCGTGGCGGTTGGATTGCCAGAAGGCGCTCCAGTTGCCACGGGGAAAGCAATAGGCATAGCCGCCTTACCAACCCGGCGGCTGTCGTCTCTGGGCCCTGCCTGAGGAAGCGAGTGTGCTCGCATTCCATCAGATAGTGCTCTAAATTGGCGTCCGGCGCGCCACAATGGCTGCAGCGTCGCTCATCATGCCCAATGGTGGGTATGATTTGCCACGCACAAGGGTAGCCTAATCTCAGTCTGTGAAGACTGACTTCGGCTCGCCTTGGTATTCTGTTAGAGAGTATCAGCGACTCATAGCCTGTGGCGTCTGAGTACCAGCTGGCCGAGGGGGAGGCTCTCGCTTCCTCTCTGTGGCGCTGCAGGGCACCGACCTGCCCTGCAGCCATCAATTTACGCCTTAGCAGTTCTCGGCTAGGATGCACCACAAGATTACTCAAGGGTTTTTTCCTGCCTTCCTCCGCTAGCCTGTCAGCTACATCGTTCCCTTTAATACCAACATGGCTTGGAATCCAGTTGATGATAATGCGTCTACCCTGATCCAGGATTCTCTGAGCAATAGTGAGAATCGTGGTCAGAAGGTAAACGTTATCAAGGGGCGTGCTTTGCTGCAGGCTGTCAATGGCGGCCCTAGAGTCTGTATGTATGACAACATGCCCGTCCTTCTGGGCTGCATGGGCTAGGGCTCCCATAATAGCGACAGCCTCTGCTTGGAGCGAGGAGGCATTGTCGGACACCCGCATAGCTTGTGCTACGTCCCTTGCTGCAAAGCCAGCGCCTGCAGTGTGGGAAATGGGGTCTACAGAACCATCCGTGAAGTAGGTTTTACTACCTGGTGGAGTGATTTCTGCAATGTTCCTCTCCGCCTCAGCCTTCAAAAGAGACGGAGAGTACTGAGTCTTTCTCCTTGACAGGTTCATGACAGAATACTCTATCAAGGATCTTGCCCACGGCGGGGCTGTGGCATAGTCAGGGTGGGGGAGGTCCATGCCCTTGACCAACAGAGTCTCCTTGAGCTCAAAGCGTATCAACACCCTGGCTGTATGAGACAGCCAGGAGTTGTTGGCAAAGAGTTCATGGTTCTGTGCAAGCCGACGCTGCACTTTTTGTCTTAGCTGCGAGTCCGACGGGGATTGTAAGACCTTGGCAAGAAACTGAGCCGCCATCTGATCGATCCGGGTGTCCAGAGGGAAAAGGTTGGCCTCCAAGAGGAGGTTGGCAACCTTAGCCCATATAGGAGCACCCAGAATGATCCTGGCGGCATCGTTTTGCATGACGTCAAGCCTTTGCCGTAGTCCAGGCTTGACCGTAATCAGGGCGACGGAGGCGTTGTCCACAATGGGACGGACAGCGTGCACATAGAAGGATCTTAGTACACGGTGCCCAGCCCCTAAGCGCCGCCCTGACAGAGCTCTCATGACAGAGAGTCTTGCCTTGGTCCGTTCTAGGAGGTATTGAACCTCCGAGCGGAAAGTAAGCTTACTGTCAACCCATACACCCAGGTATTGGAAGACATGAACCCACTCTAGCTCTATCCCTTGGACTCGCAGCCTTTGGTCTCGGACATCCTGTTTCAGCGCCATTGCCTTCGATTTGGCTGCTGAGATCTTAAGCCCGACTCTGCGGCATTCCTCAGACATTAGATCCAGACAACGCTGGGTCTTTCTGATCAAATTCTCATTCTTCCTCCCAACAGAGATAATTGCCAAATCATCTGCATATGAGATGATCTTGCACCCCGCTGGGAGTGGAATGTCGAGGATGCTTAACATGAGGGTGTTAAACAGAGCCGGGCTGAGGACCCCCCCTTGTGGAGTGCCATTCTCCAGGGGTAGATGCCTGGAAAGGTGACCTTGGAACTTCACTCTGGCAGTTCTGTCCCGAAAGTAGTCACCAATCCAGGCAAGCAGTCTGCCCTTGATTCCTTTGCGGATCAGGACCTCTTGAATGGCAAGTGGGCTCGCCGGTTCAAAGGCCTTCTCCAGGTCCAGGAAAACAATGACAGATCTGGTGACGCTGACAGTGCTCAGTAAGGTGGCTATACTGTGAGCAGTGCTCTTACCCCTTGTGAACCCGTGTAGGTGTTCGTGTGGAGGTCCCAGCTTCCATTGGAGCCGGTTCAGTACCATTCTCTCTGCCGTCTTTCCCAGACAGCTAAGTAGAGAGATGGGGCGGTACCGACCCGGCTCCTTTGGTTTAGGGATGGGAACTATGTCAGCCCTCTTCCAGCACTGTGGTAGTGAGGAAGTCTCCCAGGACCTGTTGATAAGATGCAAGAGTGCAAGCTCACCTTCAAGTCCAAGGTGGGAAATGATGGGGTAGGAGATCCCATCACAACCCGGGGCTGACCGCGAACTGGTCTTATATGTTCGCCTTAGTTCCCTCAGAGAGAACATGGCATTGGCATCATCAGGCTCGACCGCCTTTTCTCTGATGAGGGCATGCCTGCCTGGAAGCAGTTCCTCTTGGCATGCCCTCAACTCTGCTGGTAGACCGGCGCTACTTGTTCTTGCAGAGAACTCGAGTGCCAGTCTCTCTGCCTCCGACCGCGGGTCATGGTGGGTCATTCTGGGGGCTGAGCGATTTGTGGCCCGTCTGATGCGGTTCCACAGCTCTGTAAGGGAGGTTTGGTGGCCAAAGGACTCACACCACTCCAGCCACTTTTCCTGCTTTACCCTCTTAGCAGTTTCCTGAGCATCCCTGAGAGCCTCTCTCAAAAGAGCGTGGTTCTCAGGGGTTCTCTGTCTGCGGAAGTGTCTTCTGCACATATTGATTCTGTGGTTGACCTCCTTAACCTCATCATTGTAGTACCAGGCGTCTTTAAAACACCTGGACCACGGACGAGTTTTGGGAATGGTCTCTGAGGCTGCCTCGTCTATGGCATTAACTAGTCTTGCCTCAAGTGTATCCACATTATCATTATGTGAGAATTCACTGGTTCTGAGGCACCTGGCCAGGGCCTCCTGGAAAGCTTTCCAGTTGGCCCTGTCCACCTTCCATCGAGGATTGCGCTGGGGCACAGGGGCCGGGCCAGCATCCAAGATGGTGGTGACTATCCCATAGTGATCGCTCGTGGCAGTGTTGTCCACAGACCAACGAATCCTCTCGACCAAGGCCGCAGTGACAAAGGTAAGGTCAAGGACCCCCCCGCCAACGTGCGTAGGCTCCTGGTTGTTGAGGAGAGCAATCTCGGGGCATGACTCAAGCACCGCGGCTATGTGATAGCCTGCCGCATCCCGGTTCCGCGTGGGAGCCAGGATGGGGTGGTGGGCATTGAAGTCTCCCCCTATGAGAATTGGCTCGTGTGCCGCAGCAGCACAGACTTCACTAATATCTAAGCTCCTACAGGTTGGCCTGCTGTACACATTGTACAGCTTGAGGGGACCCCCAGCCATATGGATCTCAACTGCTAGGAGTTCAACACCTTCTCCACACTGCACAGGATCGGCAATCAGGGAGCAGGGAATATTCGACTTCACAAGGGTAATCAAACCTCTGGTGCCTTCGCTAGAGGGCAACACAAAGGGATGATATCCTGAGAAGCGAACAGTGTCTCCTGTTAGAGTCTCCTGGAGCATGACAATCTCAATGTTCCGAGATCGCACGATCGCGTGGAGAAGGGCATTCCTCCGAGAAAAGCTGTTGATATTCCACTGCAGTATGCTTAGATTAGGAGCCATTGTGCTAATCTGAGTCCATTAAGTCTGCGTCGTCAATGACGTCGACATAATCGGTCTCAGTGTCTGACGCCCCAGTGTGGGTAACGTCAGACATTTCAGAGTCTGACAACTCCTTGGTGAGTTCCTCACTGATCGTGATTTCCTCACTGGACTCATCACTGTCGTCAGGACAGGTCGAGCCATTAGAAGGGCTGGGTCTCCTGGGAGGTGGAGAACCCCTGGTCGCCTTGACCTTCACTCTGGATGGTCGTGGCTTCCTCGCCCTTTGGGGTTTGGGTTCAGGCTCTGCCAGTGTGGTCTTGGCCGCGGGTTGGGTGGAGAGACAAGTCTCGCCCTGGGGGTTTGTGGGGAGAGGAGTCTCGCCCTGAATTGGATTGGGTGTAGAGGCCTTGGGCCTTACATCCCTTTCCTTCAGGGCAGCGACAGTCTGGGTCATTGCCGTGACGGCGACCTTGACTGCCTTCTCCGTCTCTTCACTGGTCCGTCCCAATGCTGACGCAACTGCTGTGACAACTGCCGTCAGCAGGAGCGTCAAGTCATTCTCCGTAAACAGAGTTTGACCCTCCGCTCTTGGGTTGGCCTTTGGTGTGTTCCCAGACCCCTTCCGGGTCTGTTTCCGTCTTGGAACACCCACCAGGGCCGGAAACTCCTTTGTGTTGGAGGTGTCCGGTGGTGGTTTTGTTTTGGGCGGTGCTTCCTTCCTCTTAGGAGGGGGGGGAGCCCTTACCCCTTTGTTCTGCCCCCAGACGTAAGTGCCTGGAGGGGCAGGAACAAAGTCCGGTCGTTTTGCAACGACCTCTTGTCGCCGTAGAGCCTCTTACTTCCTGACGGAACATCCGAGGCTCCAGGCATGGTGCTTTTTGTGGCAGTTGGGACACTTGGCAGTAGTGTCCCGCTTGCCCTCCTTGTGTGCTTTGAGGCACACCTCCGTGCTGTGTGCCTGACTACAGACACCACACTTCGGCTTTGCAGAGCAAGTGGCCTGGTGGTGTCCGTACTTCTGACACGTGAAGCAACGGAGTGGATCAGGGACATACGTCCTGAGGTTGTAGGAGCCCCAATTACCAAGGTCCAAGGACGCAACTGGGGCTCCCTTCAAGGTGACCAGGACTTGCCTGGTTGGGTGCTTCCCTTTGGAAAGTCGGGAAGCTCCCACCACCTTAGGATGGGCAGTGATGACCTCAAGGTCATACATCTGAGGGAAGCCAAGAAGCACCATCTTGGACTTCCTCTCATCAGAAGTCAGGGCCGCCAAACTCACCTTCCGTCCGTCCTGGAGCTTGTCAGTCTCCTGGAGGAAGGTGAGAGTGGACTGGTCCTTAGGGATGATTATCATGCCTTTGTCTTTGGCAATTCTAATCGTCAGACGGCACTGTCTCTGGGTTTCCAGAGCCCGTACCATCTGATAAGCATTGTCGAATCCTTCCGGTTTAGGGGGAACCCTAAACTGGGGGAACCGACTCGGGGCTACAGACTCGCCCTCCGAGTCTGTAGCCGGCCGAGGACGCTTAATGCCTGCCTTCCGAACCGACGCCGGAATTTTGGCAGTGGGGCCAGCAGGGTTGGAGGGTCCTGTCTGGCTTCCATTTTTACTTTGACTCGTCTTCTGAACCGACGCCAGAGACTTGTCAGTGCCAAGGGCTGGTTTGGAGGGTCCAGCCCGAGGCTCTTGGGTAGGCTTTCTCTGAACCGACGCCAGAGCCTTTCCCAACTTTTTACTTTTGTCACCAAGGACCTTAAAAGGTTCCAAGGTGACAGCCTTGGTCATCTTCGTTCCAGGTTCGTCAACGTGGGGGTCAGTCAGGGTTTTTTTAGAGAAAGATGCCATATATAGAGTGTTCAATTCATCCTCCCACGCCCCCACCCACCACGGAGTCCAACAAGGGGAAGCTGTGCACTGAGACCATGCTCAGAAGCCACAGGGGTGGTGGGAGGATATACGCAACCCCTGCCTCGCATTGATGGCACTCGCAAATACATGCGATTGCCTGCAAGACAGGAGCTGCTTGACCCTAGCCTAGCTCAAAAGAGAGACCAGCCGATTGACCTAATCGAGCCAAGATCAGGCCACCCGTCTTGCTGGAATAGAGGACCAAAGAGGCGTGTTGCTAGCCGCAGGGCGTACTCATACACGGCATCGCTCAACCTCCAGGACTCCCGTCTCCCAGCGCACAGGGGCGCCACGCACGGCAAACACGTGGGCAGGTGTGTGCCCCCCTGGGGGGAGGACCAGGGGGGGGTGTGATCCCACCTACTAGATCAGCACCTAGGAACGCTTAGTCGTCCTTCCTCGGAGAATCAACCGCTAGAAGGCCACCTCAACGGGAGGGAGAGACTGGCCAATTCTAGAACGGGCTCTTCCGAGGAAGGAGTTCAAGCCCCCGCGCCACGACAAGGCGGTTCCTTATTGCGGGGGTTACCCATTTCGGTATAACAGAAAGCGCTCTGTCATAAGATGTGAAAAATAAGTACCAGTAGCGGTATATTTGAAAGCCGATAGGTAACCAATGAAATATGATATCATGAATTACTTGGCACTGGATAAGATATTTTAGGGTATTGATAACATCACAAAAATTAGAGAATAGAACCAACGCTCTGTGTAGAAATGACGTGTCATGAATGACGTCACACAAAGGGGCATTTGTGGTCAAGTAAGGGGCAACCGCACAAAGACCAGGTCCAAACATCCCCGTCCCCTCAACCCATACCTCGACCAATCACTAGTGACCTAAGTTGCAAGGGGTCGCATTCACGCCCCGACGTCAGGGCGAGCATCGGGCGGTGCTTGCCCCTGTCCATCGACCAATCAGGTCGCACGCTGCCTCTGACGCACGGTGCACCCACCTCGTGAGTTAGGCCCTCGTGTACCTACCCGGTTACACTGACGCCTGCATACACAAATAGAGCGTGATATCCATATACAACAAACGACATTCACATGTATCAATAACAAAATCGACCTACAAGCTAATCTTGCGGTTGCGACAACGAGTTTACTAAATTAAACCCGCTATAGGTAAGTGCACTCATCCCTGTCATGCCATTAACCCATTGCAGACGGGGATAAATTTGCTTGCCCAGCCTCCAGGATAAGTTTTATTTTAAAGAGAGACTGCTTGAAGCATTATAATTTGAATATTCCCACTCTCTTTCAGTCATTCATTGAAAAACTAGAGCGTTTTTGGTGTTTTTTTTGTGTGTTTTATTGAGTTTAGAGACTTATATGTGCCATATGACAGGCTCTACCAGTGCTGCAGTAGACTAAAATTGTAGTATATTATCCATATTAGCTCATTATTTTCTTTATACTTAGTGTGATAGAAGTATTGCTGTTTTATGGGAGGACAAAAGGCAACTATATTTTTTTCGTATTTTTGTGCTGTCATGAACGAATACGAAACATATAACCACCTACAATAAAGATAACAAGAAGAGGTAGGGAAGAGGAATGAATCCTGTGCTTGTGACTGTGAGTGCCACAGTGAAAGGCATCCATATTGGCACAGGAGTACATTTTAGACACTGGGCATGGATTGAGTCACTTTCCTCTTCCCGTTCTGACTGCACATCCTTCATCGGCGGTACTTTTGAGCAAGAGTTCGTCAACTTAGTGTGTGTCATCGCTCTATAAAGATAGTGCTTGCTAGAGACCGTGGATGGGTACCATCCAAGGCTCTCTCTCCTGCTGGTGCTAGGTAAAAGTGGTGCCATCTAGGTTTTGGACGTTAAGCTAGCACGGTATTACGGTAATTATAGTAATTATGACTGCAGTAGCCATCATCACTCATTCCTTTTTCATAGCAAAATAAAATAGCACAGTGATCCAAAATCCCCGAACGTCATGTACGTCAGGACGCCCGTCGTCAGGCCAAAGCTCCTACGTCATGTATGTCATGACACCCGTACGCAGTGGGTTAATGGAAAACTACAAACTATTATAAAACACATTGAAAAGATAGTACTTAAATTACATGTTATAATTTAATGATAGTAATTGTACGGAACAGGTGTATTGTAAATGCTTTATATTAACAGTGTAATTTGGTATGTAAAACCTTTATAATCTTGTGGATTGATAAATTAGTATCAATTTTTGAACCTCTAACTATGATGAATGTAGTGAAAACTTTCGATGTTATGTCTTATGGTAGTGAGATTGTTGAGTAATCTCTATTACATGTTCCTAAAGTAAAGTTAATTCTCAGGAGCGGGTTCAAAGGCCGGAACTCCAAGATGGACGCCCAGGTCGCAAACGAAGAAGAAAGAAGGATGTAGACGGAAATCTTCAGAGTGTTAGAGTTATAACTCTAATAGATATGTATAACAGTTATTTTTGAGTTATTATGTAATTTAATATACAGTATAAGGCATGATTAGCCCAGTTTTATTATAACTCCTCTTCACAGTAATTAAAACTACAGGTATAAACATATAACCCTAACACATCACGTTACCAATTTAGATTTTTCTATTGAAGGAGTTTATCCTGGTGTGAATTACTCAACAAATTAGTGTCCATACCTTGATTGTTCTTTTTTTAACATCCCCTTTTGGGTAAGCTGAATGAGAGGAATATTAGATAATCCTGGATTTAGGATATAATAGGGAAATATCAAGGTAAAGGGGTGTTACATCCAAGTGTTAGAGACAGGTCCCCTCCCCCGTCTGGCGAACAACCACCAAGGGAAAGTAAAGTGATTCTAATGATTCTGCTGCCATCTTTCCTGGAGATCATGCTGTCTTCAGACTCCCTTGACAAGGTCCCTGCTTCCATCACTGCTGAAGCCTCTGCTGTTCCGACATTGCCAGAAGGTGCATCCTCAGAGTCCCCTACTAACGATTCTGCTGCCATCATTCCTGGAGATGGACCTGTTCTGACATTGCCAGAGGGAGGTGTGTACTCAGACTCCCCTGACAAAGACCCTGCAGCCATCACTGCTGAAGCTCCTGCTGTACTGCATACATTGCCAGAGGGAGGTGTGTCCTCAGATTCCCATGAAAAGTGAAAAGCTTCCTGTGGCCAACACTGCTGAAGCTCCTGCTGTGCTGACATTGCCAGAGGGAATTGCATCCTCATACTCCACTGTCAATAATTCTACTGCCGTCACTGCTGGACGTCGTGCTATCCTGACATTGCCCTGTCAGGAACCCTGATATTGATGTTCAGGGTGTTTCAGTTGTCCTTAAATTACTAAAGGGAAGCACCTCTTCAGACTCGACTGGACAGAACAGGTCCATTGACTGGACAACCAAGTGGCAAGTATCAAAATTCAGTATGAAGGTCACCCCCAAAGGTTTGTCTTTCTCTGCCTGCCTCAGGAGAATAAGTATGATGTTCCTGCTTACAGTCTCCACAAATAGGTTTGGATGATTCAGAGAGCCTAAGACCACTTGACTGGTTGTTCAGTGAACTTGACCAGTATTTTTCTGCTCATATTATTGGCTCTGAAGACGAGTTCTTCGTTTTACCAGAGACGGCTGTCCTAGAAGCAAAAGAGTTGTGTGCATCCTGCTCTCAAGAGTCTGAAGGATCTACCCCACAGGTGGCACCTGTTGACTCATCTCCTGGGATGATCTCTATTGACATGGAGCTTGGGCATCTGTTATCATCACACCGTGACATGCTGTTGGAGAATTTACAACTGTATCCAGTCATATTTAGTGGAGACAGTTCCTCCATTGGCATAGTTCCTGGGGTACAGCAGGAAATACTCACAAACGTTGACCAGCTTGTATGTGTGCAGCAATGACGATTACCCCAGGAAACTAAGGAGATTATCCACCTTGAGTGTGACATTTTGGTTGCTCAGGGGGTCATTGAGCCATCTACCTCCCCTTGGTTGTCCATGGTCGCACTTGTGAGGAAGAAAGATGGTGGAATTAGAGTCTGTATTGACTTCAGGGCTCTTAATGCAGTCACTGTCTCAGATACATTTCCTCTATCCAGAATCGAACTTCTTGATAGTTACTTTGGCCTTTTAACAGCCGCCACCACCTTCCAACACACCATGAGCATTGTACTGTCTCCTGTGCTAGTCCATCACACCTTGACTTAATTAAACCATGTGTGGTCCAGAGCAGGAAGATTCGTTTCAGGCCCTTAAGAATGCTTTCGGTGTCTGTCCCTGTCCTATAGCTTCCAGAATTTTTGCTCTTCTTTGAAGTGCACACAGACACCTCAGCCCAGGCTCTGGGTTCTGTGTCATGCGAGATGAGTATGTGGAACCTGTTACCCCACTAATAATCAAGAGCCCTTGCTGTTGTTGAAGTTGTAAGGGCTTTTAAGCCTTATGTCTATGGGCAACCTTTCATCATTATTACTGACCATCGCCCCCTGACATTTGTTCTATTTCTGGCCTACTTATGTACTGTTTTAATTTTGGCCGACTTTTGTATTCGGTATCATTATTGGCCACTGTTAATTCACAATGAGTTTTCTTGTCTTTTACATTATTACTTTTGTTACTCTCAGTATACTTATCATTTGATTTATGCTACTACACAATGAGAATATCCAGTCCATTCCCCCTTGTCTGCGATACTTATCCTTTCTTCTCCTTCACAGCTGTATTGCAAAACCTAGGCCAGCCAGGTTCATGTCTCTACCTGCCAAAGATGTCAGTTCTTATGGTTGCTCTCTGGATGGTTATCTCCGCAACCCCGGTGTTGGGGAGGGCTGTAGTGAGGCATTAGTGCTTGCCACCGTCCTGAACTACCGAATAGCCCACTGCCTCTTTTAGCCATTTGTCCAGCCATACGCTTGTTTGCGATGCACGGTGCCACTGACCGCCGTGGCTTACTGGACGCCCTCTCTCTCTATGTGACTGTCATATATAGTCGGTCTGTCCTCTCAGCCCCTGACGGCGAGGGGATAAAGGATCTGCCGGGACAAGGCCGAGGATGGATTACGGAACTCACTGTGCGAGCTGGCCAGTTTGCTAGGTTATAAACATATTAAGGAGAGACTTTTGTATTTTTATTTGATTCCATTTGGAGAACACTACACCAATGCTTGTCTATTGTCTTCTTATTTTTTTTATCAATCATTTCCCAGCTCGATACCAACCTCTGCATTCCTACATAACAATCATCATGGAGTATAATGATCAGACACAACAGTTGGACATAATTTTAAACAATATTTTGTATGGTGAGCAGGGGACATAAACTTATGTTAGTTAGGAGACATTATATTTGCTGGATGAGTGGTGATATTATATTTACTTCATAAATCTAACTTAAAAAACGTATACACAAAGAAGCATATGAACACAAACCTAGATGTATGTATTATATATACATTTAGGTATGAATTTGGATAGACATATCAGAGACAGCAGGATGTGTGTCTGTGTGTTTGTGTGTACAACACCAGCAGAAGATACATAATGAAATAACCAGAGCTTTCATAACAAAACGCATCAGCTTTTACAATAAAACCAGATGATGCCAGCGTGAGCCACACATGGCGACATTGCACCTCTACATGCATGCGCCGAAGGAAGAGTCGGAGGAGGAAGGCTCAAATGAAGAGTAGTTTGAGGAGGAAAGGCCGAATGAAGAGTTAGAGGAGGAAGGCCCAAAGGAAGAACTGGAGGAGGAGGAAGGCCCGAGCAAAGAGCCAGAGGAGGAAGGCACCGAGGGAAAGCCGGAGAAAGAAGACCTAAAGGAAGAGCCAGAGGAGAAGGAAGGCCCGAGCGAAGAGCCGGAGGAGAAAGGCCCGGAGTAAGACCCAAAGGAAGAGTCGGAAGAGGAAGGCCCAAACAAAGAGCCGGAGGAGGAAGGCCCAAACAAAGAGCCGGAGGAGGAAGGCCCAAAGGAAGAGCCGGAGGAGGAAGGCCCGACCAAAGAGCCAGAGGAGGAAGGCCCAAAGGAAGAGCCAGAGGAGGAAGGCCCAAAGGAAGAGCCGGAGGAGGAAGGACCGAACGAAGAGCCAGAGGAGGAGGAAGGCTCCGAAAGAAGAGCGGAAGGAGGAAGGCCTAAAAGAAGAGCCGGAGGAGGAAGGCCCGAACGAAGAGCCGGAGGAGGAGGAAGGCCCGAACAAAGAGCCAGAGGAGGAAGGCCCGAACAAAGAGCCGGAGGAGGAAGGCCCAAAGGAAGAGCCGGAGGAGGAAGGAAGAGCCGGGTGAGGAAGGACCGAACGAAGAGCCAAGGGAGGAGGAAGGCTCCGAAAGAAGAGCGGAAAGAGGAAGGCCTAAATGAAGAGCCGGAGGAGGAGGAAGGCCCGAACGAAGAGCCGGAGGAGGAAGGCCCAAAGGAAGAGCCGGAGGGGGAAGGCCCAAAGGAAGATCCGGAGGAGGAAGGACCAAACGAAGAGCCAGAGGAGGAGGAGGAAAGCCCAAACAAAGAGCCAGAGGAGGAAGGCCCAAAGGAAGAGCCGGAGGGGGAAGGCCCAAAGGAAGAGCCGGAGGAGGAAGGCCCGAACAAAGAGCCGGAGGAGGAAGGCCCAAAGGAAGAGCCGGAGGAGGAAGGCCCGAACGAAGAGCCGGAGGAGGAAGGCCCGAACAAAGAGCCAGAGGAAGAAGGCCCTAAGGAGGAGCCGGAGGAGGAAAGCCCGAACGAAGAGCTGGAGGAGGAAAGTCCAAAGGAAGAGCCAGAGGAGGAGGAAGGCCTGAACGAAGAGATGGAGGAGGAAGGTCCAAAGGAAGAGCCGGAGGAGGAAGGCCCAAAGAAAGAGCTGGAGGAGGAGGGCCCGAGCGAATGAAGAGCCGGAGGAGGAAGAGAAGGAAGACCTGAACATAGAGCCAGAGGAGGAGGAAGGCCCGAATGAAGAGCTGGAGAAGGAGCAAGGCCCGAACGAAGAGCCGGAGAAGGAAGGCCCGAGCGAAGAGCCGGAGGAGGAGGAAGGCCCGAACGAAGAGCCGGAGGAGGAGGAAGGCCCAAACGTAGAGCCGGAGGAGGAAGGCCCGAGCGTAAAGGCGGAGGAGGAGGAAGGCCCGAACAAAGAGTCGCAGGAGGAAGGCGAAAGGAAGAGCCAAAGGTGGAAGGCCCAAACGAAGAGTCGGAGGAGGAAGGCCCAGAGGAAGAGCCAGAAGAGGAGAGCCCGAACGTAGAGCCAGAGGAGGAAGGCCCGAGCGAAGAACCGGAGGATGAGGAAGGCCCGAACGAAGAGCCGGAGAAGGATCAAGGCCCGAACGAAGAGCCGGAGAAGGATCAAGGCCCGAACGAAGAGCCAGAGGAGGAAGGCCCGAACGAAAAGCCGGAGGAGGAGGAAGGCCCGAACGAAGAGCCGCAGGAGGAAGGCTAAAGTAAGAGCCAAAGGTGGAAGGCCCGAACGAAGAGCCGGAGGAGGA
>NW_028234404.1:11967993-11970493 GCF_977035675.1 Penaeus japonicus
GGTTCAGGTCAACCTGGTGTCTGCGTGTCGTCGTTGGCGCGTTGTCCCACGTGGATTCCGGTTCTTCATTTTCTATAACCTTCTTTACTTGGCTACTGTTAATCTGCAGGCGGGCCTTCCACGTTATTAATTGAGGCTCTTCTTCGACGGGTGCTACAATCTTGGTTGCTGGGAACTGACAGCCATGCTCTCTCTTCTGGGCGTTTTTGCCGTCGCTACTTCTGAGCTTCCGAACCGTATTGTCTTGGACGACCGCATTCCGGGCCTCGTTTCGTGGTTCTTGGTGTTCCGCATATATGATTGATAACCTTATACATACAGGGCCAAGGAAAGAAAGAAGGAAAGGCTAACGGAGGGTGGGGGAGGGGTGTGTGCATAAATATAGATTTTACTTTTCTTTC
Source organism: Penaeus japonicus (assembly GCF_977035675.1). Taxonomy (NCBI): domain Eukaryota; kingdom Metazoa; phylum Arthropoda; class Malacostraca; order Decapoda; family Penaeidae; genus Penaeus; species Penaeus japonicus. The sequence goes on from NW_028234404.1 coordinate 11,968,395, forward strand.
ATTCTTACTTTCTTTTCTTATCTTTGACTCTGCAGAGTTTTAAGATGATTCTAGTTTTTTTCTAATAAAGATAGATAAAGAAGGCAGTTGCTTGCAGCGACCCACAAGGGACAACTTGAACTACAAGCTTCTCAGGTAGGGTGAGACAGTAGTGGTAGCCTCAGAGTTAACTTGAACCACTGAAAGTCTCAGAATAAATAAGAGAGAATGCTGCAAGGTAATGAAAAGTTGTGCAAATAACTATCAAATTATTGCATCAGCAAACTTAGGGCGATAAAAGAATTATTGTGGGTGGCACTAGTCGTTCTACCGTATTACCATCTGAATTAACTAACTTGTTTTACGCCATGACACAGTCGGAGTGTCAAGTATGTTTATGAACAAAATTGTAAGATGAGTTAATGCAAGAGTAAGAGAATGTATTGCGAGTTTATAGAAAGATAATGCTGATAACTATCCACTTTTACTTTCATCAAACTAAGGGCGATAAATTATTATTATGGGTGGAGCGTCCTCTACCGAATTACTGTGAACACATCTATTTCATGCCATGACACAACCGCAGTGTCAAGTGTGTCTCACTTGAACAGAAGCGTGGGATGAGCCAATGTAAGTAAGAAGGATAGACGATGCATCAACAGTAAGGAATAAGTTCGTGAGTTGAAAGTAAACGTGACTGATACAGAGTGTGAGTATATGTATGTATGAGTAAGTAAGATGTGTTATTTCAAGTTCGTATGGAATTATTCCTTTTAAACAAGAAATTTAAATAAATACCTTACTGAAATTAACATTTAGTGTTAGCGCTTTTTCGCAATAATTAGCTAGTACAATAATATTCACCTCATAAATGATAATGAATTCGCACTTAACATATGCGAATAGTCATATGATTAATGAATAATTATAATAATGATGAACTGATCTGACTCCAACCCTTGGTGTCTGCGGCTGTATTTAGGTCAACGTTTTACGCTAAACTGTGTTTATCATCTTTATAACATATCGTGACCACGTTCTCCTAGCATATCACCACGTGATGTGTCTCACACATATCACCACGTGACTGTGTCTCACACACTCTCTCTCTCTCTTATACTCTCTCTCTCATTCTCTCTCTTTCTCCCTCTGATACTTTCTCTTTGTCTCATATTCTCTGTCTCATATTCTCTCTCATACTCTCTTTCCTACTCACTCTTTATCCAACTTTCTCTTTCTCTCTGTCTTGTTTTCTCTCTCATCTACTATTTTTCTCTCACACTCTTTTTCTCTCCTACCAACTCTCTCTCTTATTCTCTTTATCTATCTCTCTTTCTTATTCTCTCTCTCTCTCTTATTCTCTCTGCCTCTTATTCTCTCTATCTCTCTTATTGTGAGAGGTTACTCACAAAGGGTTTTTTGAAGCCAAAGTCTGGTATTCTTGACTCCTTTATTTGGTGAATATCGGCACGGTTATATGGAAATACTTGCTGGTCTCGATGGCTTCTGTTCTCTGTTAGGCGCGTGTCTCGCGGACGAGACAGGGGTCAGCGGCGGGGAGCTGACGTTCCCTGTGCTTTCTTCAAGGGCTAGAGTAGAAGTGAGATAGAAGGGCATTGGAGAATGACCCGAATGACCTGACGCTAGGTCGCTATGAAGAGTTACCTAGTTTGTTTTTATAGCATCATGATCACGTAGTAATCTTATGTCTCCACGTGGCTTCAACGTGGTCTCACACTTATTCTCTCTCTCCCTCTTATTCTCTCTCTCTTATGATCTCTCTCTTATTCTCTCTCTCTCTTATTCTCTCTCTCATCCTCTCCCTCTCTCTTATTCTCTCTCTCTCTTATTCTCTCTCTCTTAGTCTCTCTCTCTCGTCTACACTCTCTTTCTCTCGTCTACACTCTCTCTCTCGTCTACACTCTCTCTCTACTGCTCTCTCTCTCCTACTCTCTCTCTCTTACTCTCTCTCTCTCCTACTCTCTATCTCCTACTCTCTCTTTCTCTAATACTCTGTGCGTGTGTGTGTGTGTTTAATGAAGGTGAGTATGATTCACTTACCTTTACGGCCCCGTATAACAGCAAGCTGTTAGCGATGGTTGAAATGGATACAATAACAA
>NW_028234404.1:11975493-11977993 GCF_977035675.1 Penaeus japonicus
AAAGAAACATTGAGACCATAAAAGTTCATGAAGTATTAAAATACAAAAAATAAAACTTGGTGACAAATAAAACCATTCAATAAGAGGTCTCGTAACATAAAAATAAAATAAAAGTAATTACAGAAAACTTCAGTTAAAAGGGAAACTAATCTAAAATGACGAACAAATAAAATGAAAGATAATAAATTAAAAAATAAAAGAAACAGGCGACAGGCAACGTCCAGTCCTCCGGCCAGGACAGCCAGAACGGGAGAGCAGAGAGCGCGCCTGCTCGCTGAGAGTGCGAGATGCAGCATCTGGCCACCTTACATTATTAATACTATTCTCATTATGTAGTGGTGATGAATTAGTGTTTGCCTACGCTCTCAACTACCGAACAGTCCACTGTCAATAATTCTACTGCCGTCACTGCTGGACATCGTGCTATCCCGACATTGCCCTGTCAGGAACCCTGATATTGATGTTCAGGGTGTTTCATTTAAGTTACTAAAGGGAAGCACCTCTTCAGACTCGACTGAACAGAACAGGTCCATTGACTGAACAACCAAGTGGCAAGTATCAAAATTCAGTATGAAGGTCACCCCCAAAGGTTTGTCTTTTTCTGCCTGCTTCAGGAGAATAAGTATGATGTTCCTGCTTACAGTCTCCACAAATAGGTTTGGATGATTCAGAGAGCCTAAGACCACTTGACTGGTTGTTCAGTGAACTTGACCAGTATTTTTCTGCTCATATTATTGGCTCTGAAGACGAGTTCTTCGTTTTCTCAGAGACGGCTGTCCTAGAAGCAAAAGAGTTGTGTGCATCCTGCTCTCAAGAGTCTGAAGGATCTACCCCACAGGTGGCACCTGTTGACTCATCTCCTGGGATGATCTCTATTGACATGGAGCTTGGGCATCTGTCATCATCACACCGTGACATGCTGTTGGAGAATTTACAACTGTATCCAGTCATATTTAGTGGAGACAGTTCCTCCATTGGCATAGTTCCTGGGGTACAGCAGGAAATAGTCACAAACGTTGACCAGCTTGTATGTGTGCAGCAATGACGATTACCCCAGGAAACTAAGGAGATTATCCACCTTGAGTGTGACATTTTGGTTGCTCAGGGGGTCATTGAGCCATCTACCTCCCCTTGGTTGTCCATGGTCGCACTTGTGAGGAAGAAAGATGGTGGAATTAGATTCTGTATTGACTTCAGGGTTCTTAATGCAGTCACTGTCTCAGATACATTTCCTCTATCCAGAATCGAACTTCTTGATAGTTACTTAGGGTGGCCCTGATTCACGGTTCTTGATAGCAGAGTGGAATACTTGTCAGTGGAATTGACACCTAGGGATTGGCCCAAGACTGCTTTCGCCTATGGCACCGGCTTTGGCGTTTTCGCAAAATGCCCTTTGGCCTTTTAACAGCCCCCACCACCTTCCAACACACCATGAGCATTGTACTGTCTCCTGTGCTAGACCATCACACTTTGGCTTAATTGAACCATGTGTGGTGACCTCTACTTCTTTTTAGAGCCACATGGAACATCTAGGTGAAACCTTCCAGTTCTTGCATGATGCTGGTCTCAAACTTAACCTCAGTAAGTTTGCTTTGCCCAAGCAGAAATCGACTTTCTTGGATTTATGGTCTCTGGAAATGGAGTGGCACCGTATCTTAAGCCTGCGTGTTTTTCAGAAGGCACATAGGATTTGGCAGTACAGCGACACCAGTTTGACCAGAAAAAATGCTTCTTTCCTATGAGCTCCAGAGCAGGAAGATTCGTTTCAGGCCCTTAAGAATGCTTTCGTTGTCTGTCCCTGTCCTATAGCTTCCAGATTTTTTGCTCTTCTTTGAAGTGCACACAGACACCTCAGCCCAGGCTCTGGGTTCTGTGTCATGCGAGATGAGTATGTGGAACCTGTTACCCCACTAATAATCAAGAGCCCTTGCTGTTGTTGAAGTTGTAAGGGCTTTTAAGCCTTATGTCTATGGGCAACCTTTCATCATTATTACTGACCATCGCCCCCTGACATTTGTGTTCTATTTCTGGCCTACTTATGTACTGTTTTAATTTTGGCCGACTATTGTATTCGGTATCATTATTGGCCACTGTTAATTCACAATGAGATTTCTTGTCTTTTACATTATTACTTTTGTCACTCTCAGTATACTTATCATTTGATTTATGCTGCTACACAATGAGAATATCCAGTCTATTCCCCCTTGTCTGCGATACTTATCCTTTCTTCTCTTCCACAGTTGTATTGTAAAACCTAGGCCAGCCAGGTTCATGTCTCTACCTGCCAAAGATGTCAGTTCTTATGGTTGCTCTCTGGATGGTTATCTCCGCAACCCCGGTGTTGGGGAGGGCTGTAGTGAGGCATTAGTGCTTGCCACCGTCCTGAACTACCGAATAGCCCACTGCCCCTTTTAGCCATTTGTCCAGCCACCCGCTTGTTTGCGATGCACGGCGCCACTGACCGCCGCGGCTTACTGGACGCCCCTCTCTCTATGTGACT
>NW_028234404.1:11982993-11987993 GCF_977035675.1 Penaeus japonicus
TAAGTAATAAACTAGAAAATCATTACAGAGTTTCTGTTACCAACCGACATCTCTGACGGAGTGGGTGAGAATGGTTGACTGACCTCAGGTCGACCTTTTATCTAACCTGCCGGGTCGCAAATAAAGAGATTCTTAATCGGGTTTTCCTGGTTGGACAGTTTCCTCGTCTTTATAGAATATCGTGACCACGTGATGTTTGACTGTCTCACATATTTGTCGACTACTGATATAGGTTTGTCCTCAAGCCATTAAGCTGAAGTCGTCCTTGAAGGGCAAACTTTTCAACTTTGTAAGGTTCAGGTCAACCTGGTGTCTGCGTGTCGTCGGTTCTTCATTTTCTATAACCTTCTTTACTTGGCTACTGTTAATCTGCAGGCGGGCCTTCCACGTTATTAATTGAGGCTCTTCTTCGACGGGTGCTACAATCTTAGTTGCTGGGAAATGACAGCCATGCTCTCTCTTCTGGGCGTTTTTGGCGACGCTACTTCTGAGCTTCCGAACCGTATTGTCTTGGACGACCGCATTCTGGGCCTCGTTTCGTGGTTCTTGGTGTTCCGCATATATGATTGATAACCTTATACATACAGGGCCAAGGAAAGAAAGAAGGAAAGACTAACAGAGGGTGGGAGAGGAGTGTGTGCATAAATATAGATTTTAATTTTTTCTTTCTTTCTTTCTTTAGCTATCATTGACTATGTGGAGTTTTAAGGTGATTTTAGTTTTTTTCTAGTAAATATAGATAAAGAAGGCAGTTGCTTGCAGCGACCCACAAGGGACAACTTGAGCTACAAGTTGTCTCACTCTACCTAAGAAGCTTGAACTAAAAGCTTCTCAGGTAGAATGAGACAACAGTAGTACCTCAGAGGTTAACTTGAACCACTGAAAGTCTCAGAATAAATAAGAGAGAACGCTACAAGGTAATAAAATTTGTGCAAATAACCATCAAATTATTGTCACAACAAACTTAGGGCGATGAAAGAATCATTGTGGGTGGCACTAGTCGTCCTACCGAATTACTATCTGAAATACAGTCGGAGTGTCAAGTATATTTATGAACAAAATTGTAAGATGAGTTAATGTAAGAGTAAGAGAATGTATTGCGAGTTTATAGAAAGATAATGCTGATAACTATCCACTTTTACTTTCGACAAACTAAGGGCGATAAATGATTATTGTGAACACATCTATTTCATGCCATGACACAACCGCAGTGTCAAGTGTGTTTGTGAACAGAAGCGTGGGATGAGCTAATGTAAGTAAGAAGGATAGACGATGCATCAACAGTAAGGAATAAGTTCGTGAGTTGAAAGTAAACGTGACTGATACAGAGTGTGAGTCTATGTATGTATGAGTAAGTAAGATGTGTTATTTCAAGTTCGTATGGAATTATTCCTTCTAAACAAGAAATTTAAATAAATACTTTACTGAAATTAACATTTAGCATTAGTGCTTTTTCGCAATAATTAGCTAGTACAATAATATTCACCTCATAAATGATAATGAATTCGCACTTGACATATGCGAATAATCATATGATTAATGAATAATGATAATAATGATGAACTGATCTGATCTAACTGATCAACGTTTTACGCTAAACTGTGTTTGACCGGCTAAGTTATAGCTTAAGCGATATGTATGAATTCGCACCAAAATCATACACATCACGAAAAATGATAATCATGAAGCTGATCCGAAATGAGAATATTTTGTGTAATAATTGACTCATTGGATAAGACTCACAGCGAAACAAAGCATCTTATAGCAACCCTAGCTCTCTGGCTTTATGTCGGGAAAGTCTTTCACGGCTAATTGCGTTTGTTCGCCATGTAACTTACTTAAGCTTAACTAATGTATATGATACATGAAGGAATTAAAATTCGAAGTTGCCATTTCAATGAGACAATTTAAAATATACCAAATACAAACAATTTGAGAATGATATTAGGCTGTAGCTAATTAATATGAATAACAAACGGAGAAACCATAATTCATTTTTCATATTCCATATGGTTAATGCGAATATAAAAAATGAAAGGAAAGAGAGAATAGTGCGCCTTACTTTATCTCTCTCATAACATGATTGCGAAGATTTATCAAAACCAAATAAACCTTATGCGACTGTGCAACGAATCCCGCACGGGTGTGAAGGAACGTTGGTCTTCAAAATAGCAGTTTTATGGGGCATCAGGAATGACAATGCTGTTCTGCCAAACCTTTCTGAAGGTTTCATCGTCGTACCATGGAGGCCTTGCTTGCTAAACAATAAAAAAACAAATAATATATCTCTAACTCGTGTTTTAACGTCGAGGAGTGAAAGCTTGTGATCTGACATCTGTCCCAAGGGTCAATATAGCGGGGAAGGGGGGTTGGGAAGCGCCGTGGGGGGAAGGGGGGAGGGAATTTATAAATGGAATATTCCTTAAGATACTTAACGAACTTTCAGACTCATGTAGTTTGCATACAGAGTGAGTTGTAGAATTATAGAATTCGATAATACAAACGTGTGATTAACAAATGAAAAAAAATATGGAGCATCATACAAAGAATTGAAACATATGATATAACTTTCTTTGAAGTTATTTTACAGCAAACTATACTATACATTTAATGAAATTATAAAATGATAATTAGTTCGATCACCGATAAGTATGTAATTACTATGTTGAAAGTGTGAGAAAAAAAACTGCCTAACAGGGCACGTTTTTACTTCTTTCACTGTTAAAACACATAAGTACAAGTATATGGGGGACATAGGAAAACAGAGAAATGAAGGAAATTTGCCCCATTGTATGTCCTTACGGTTTTGTGAAGAAATATCGAGCGGAAACATTTTAAAGAGAAGTTTAAGTGCACAGTTGTGGAGGGGTCCATCTTGTCCGTTGATCTTGTTCTTCCTTGCTCACTGTGAAGCCAGGGCCTTACGTTTCTGGGTGTTCCTATGGCTTTACACCCTAACAATTGTTAACATTGCAGGTTGCACGTAGCAGAACTCTTGCTTCTCTACGCTGTGGCAGGAAGCCTGGGGACTGAGGGACAAAATCCCATGTGAGGTCGCGTGGCAAGTGAAGTAGGGGTTTGGTTTTCAGAGAGGTAATATCTCCTTCCAGCTATTTGTAGAGGATCTCGCTTCTGCCACCACTTTGTGAGGGAAACAGAAGGACTTTCCACCGCTGTAATATAGTGACATTTAATTGGGTAGTGATGGCTTGTCGGACGTCTCTTGTTAGGCTGGTGTGTCTCACGGCAGACGCGGGGAAGCGGTAGGCTAGCTGACCGCTCTCCGCCGGAGAGGCTGGAGTTCGTGAGGGAGTGTGTGACGGAGTGGGTGAGAGAGAGAGTGGTTGATTGACCTCAGGTCGATCTTATATCTGACCTGCCATGTCGCTATAAAGAGATTCCTAGTCGGGTTTTCCTGATTGGATAGTTTCCTTCTCCTTATAGCATATCGTGACCAAGTTCTCCTAGCATATCACCTCGTGACATTTGACTGTGTCTCACACACACACTCTCTCTCTCTCTCTTATACTCTCTCTCGCTTATACTCTCTCTCTCTCTTTCTCTTTCTCCCTCTCATACTTTCTCTTTCTCTCTCCCTCTCATACTCTCTCTTTCTCTTACATTCTCTCATGCTCTCTTTCCTACTCACTCTCTCCTACTTTCTCTTTCTTGTTCTCTCTCTCATCTAATATTTTTCTCTCCCACTCTTTTTTTTTCCTATTCTCTCCCTCCTACCAACTCTCTCTCTTATTCTCTCTCTCTTATTCTCTCTCTCTCTTATTCTCTCTCTCTCTTATTCTCTCTCTCTATATATTATTCAGTCTCTTTCCTTTTATCTCTTTCGCTCCTATTTCTCTCTCTCTCTCCCTCTCTCTTTCTCTCTCTTATTCTATCTCTCTCCTATTCTCTCTCTCTCCTATTCTTTCTCCCTCCTATTATCTCTCTCCTATTATCTCTCTCCTATTATCTCTCTCTCCTATTCTCTCTCTCCTATTCTCTCTCTCACTATTCTCTCTCTCCTATTCTCTCTCTCTCCTATTCTCTCTATCCTATTCTTTCTCTCTCTCCTATTCTCTCTCTCTCCTACGTCTACACTCTCTCTCTCCTATGTCTACACCCTCTCTCTCTTGTCTACACCTTCTCTCTCTCGTCTACACTCTCTCTCTTGTCTACACTCACTTTCTCGTCTACACTCTCTCTTTCCTACTCTCTCTCTCCTACTGTTTCTCTCTTTGTGAGAATTATACAGAATGCTTAATACAGCAAATAGATCATATACAAATATCATATGAATATAGCACTCCAACTAGCAAGACAATGGCCGGGTCAGATCAGGTCAACTTTGACTGATAGGTAATTCGCACATAGTTGCCTTCCAAAGTACCTACACCCTCAAAAAGAGCTTAATACCCTCGTCTGCCACGCCTCCTGTATTCCAGACTGCCTTCCCGCATAACCATGGTTGGGGACGGCGGATGGAAACCCCTTCCATATAAGCAGGAAATCTGGAACATGCAGACAGACCGGGAATCAACTGCCTTACCACTGACGCCTGATTTCTCTGCCTGTTTATACGTGTTGTGATAGTGTTTATTACTGTGATCTTTGTGCTGTAGTGTATATTATCTATCGTATACCATAACGTCAGACTATCTGTGTTATGGAATAAACCTGAACTGTACAAACCCTGTGTCTGGTAGCAACTACCTTATTTGTGGTGGGTTATTAGTTACAACAGACTAAGACACCAGTCACACTCCTTACTCTCTCTTTCTCTCATACTCTGTGTTGTGTGTGTGTGTATTTAATGAAGGTGAGCATGATTCATTTACCTTTACGGCACCGAACAACAGCAAACTGGCAGTGATGGTTGAAATGGATACAATAACAAGGGCCACCTTCATCGGCACTGTCAAATCTGAAAATAATTAAACATAAATTGTCTCATATACAAATACATATGAATATAGCACTTGGGGAACTTCCAACTAGCAAGACAG
>NW_028234404.1:11995493-12000493 GCF_977035675.1 Penaeus japonicus
ATAGGATGGTACTTGCATTTTTCTCTATTCCTCTCTCATATGCTGTATATATGAAGGTGAGTATATGTCATTTCCATCATACAGTATATATAAAGATACATTAATATTTGCATATGCAAAGAAAATCACACATACATACACAAACATTATTGAATGTTCAATGCAAGTACATATTTTTTATCTTTCTCTCGCTTTATATCTTTGTATATTCTCTCTCTCTCTTTCTCTCTCTCTTTCTCTCTCTCTCTCTCTCTCTCTCTCTCTCTCTCTTTCTCTCTCTCTTTCTCATTCTATCGTGATTTTAATATCTCTATCTACATTCTCTCTCTCATCTACTCCGAAGCCATTGTACCATGGAATCCCCTTTTCCACTCATGCACTTGCCCTTCCGCTATGCAACTCTGCCATATCTCTCTTTTCTCTCTTACCTTCCCATTCTGTTCTTTACTAAATCCGTATGGCTTTTCCTCACTTATTTTTTCCCTTTACGTTACCAATGATCCTCTTATAAGCATTCAACTGAAGGCCGTGTTACATCACGTTTTGAAATGCTCAACTCCGTACAGGACACTCTCGTTCTCCTGTTACACTAAAAAAAAAAGGATAGCTTCACTCTCGAACCTCTGTGTTTATGTTACAAAAACAAAAAAGAACTCGGTTTATTTCTTTTGGGTGTGCGACGGCGTAATATCAGAAACAACCGTTTGGTGTGAAGATTCCGGGGTTAGCAAAGCGATAGACCAACAAGAGGTACATGAGGGTAAGGAGTCCCGCCTCCTTTTCCCGCCTTTTTTTATCATCGTTTCTTTCTCACTGTCTGTCGTATCTTCCCATTTTCTATCGGTCGTGATGGCTGAATGGAGTAAAGGTTTATTGGTGTTATTTATTCACGCACTATGGAATCACGACTTTCTTGTAGTCATGAATAGACGTGTATTAAGATAGGATGGATAAATGACGTATTGACCATATCCAAAGTAGATAAGCGCTTTCCCAGTTAAGAATACTCACCTGTCTTGTAAGTTATCAGAAGATAACATTCCTATAACTGTATTAAAATAAAAGAAAATTTATGACAATGTTTTCCTAGTATGCTATTCACGTTGAATCGTGACCGCATGGCATACAACTAACATACCAATACATGAATCGTGTATGATCATGAAATCTTTGTAAGTTAAGTAGAGTTTATAGAAGTATGTACATTTCTCTCGATTTGTTGAATTATTAGTATCTATATAAGATGTAAATTTCTCGCTTACTTGTTTTTTTGCTGTCATCTTGTTTCTGAAAGTATCTGATAAGATATATCATTATAACATTGGGGAAACAAAAATCTAGTAGATAAGGAAACACAATCACACATAAAAACAGACACATGCATACATACACTAACACTCACCCACACACACATACAGTCACATAAACACACACTAACACATATAGGCACACAAATACACATACACACGCCATGACGATGTAAATGATAATGATAATAGTAACTACTGTTTTTATTATCATCATTATCATTATCTTTATCATTATCATTATCTTTAACATTATTATTATTAGCATTTTTTGTACTGTTATTATTGTTGTTAGCATTATTGCTGTTAGGTTTATATAAATTATGTTCAGAGTCATGATGATAGTAATATCAATAAAAAAAAGATGATAATATTGATTGATAGCAAAAATTATTGTGATAATAATGATGGTTATCACGTATGTTGTTATTTTTATTGCTATAATTCTAGGGAGCCGTAACGGTTGTGGCAACTGTAAGAAAATTCAGCTTTGGAAAAACGACAAGGAATATATCTGGTGTTATGTAGCAACGTTAATGTAAGTTTTTTTTCTCTGAATCTTTAGACAACACATGAGATGTATCTACATAAAGAGAAAATATGTGCATGCTCTTTTCTCTTTTACATGGTTACAGGTGTTCTTACAGTTATCTTTATATATCAGAGATGTCATATGGTACCTTGATGACTTTTCTCTATATTTTTTTCCTTAATGTTTGAATTACAAGAGGGACAGGGAGATGTTCTATTTCGCAACTTCTCATTTATCATTTACTCAGTCTCGGCCTAACATAGCCTACCTACTAGAATGAGACCCAGATCTTTTCTTATCAATACGATCACCAGACCGGCATATGTGCTTCTTTTAACTGTTGATGATAAGTTATCTCCTCAGATTTCTTTGAATTTCTCGCATGACCATTACACGTAATTTGTTTTGTGATCCATCTCCTTTCACACTGTTCAATAATTTCCCTCCTTGTTCATTCTTCTCATCACAATTCAAAATATTGTGCACGTTCTCTGAAATCAAGACTAAATATAAACATTTTTATTCTATAGATCTAGCATACTTATTTTTCATATTATGGAACTACTATAGCCAAGGTCATGCGCGCTATGCATCACCTTGACGTCGTATTATAGGACACTTACACTTACCCTGCAAAAAGTAATTAACTTTCCTCTACTTTTTCGTTACTGTAACACATATGTATGTAAAGAGTATTGCGAAAGTATAAATGCCTTTATTTAACCATATGTCTCCTTTCCTATTATAAATCTTTACCTGATAACAGAATTACAGAGATTGATGATTTCAACTTACAATTTACTTGTCCCATTCTTTGCCTCCTATATATTTTTGAGTGAGATGAACTACATACTACATCTGTCACCGTGTTCCAGAGGGAACAAGGAAGCTAAGTTACCCATAATTCTTCAGATTTATCTAAACTGAGGAAATACTTTGATATATCTATAATTCCATTATGTAAGCACCCTCTACCTCCCAGCCGACTCCTTTGGCACTGCCAATAATCCATACACTTGCTATGTATTGGGCGCGACTTCATTGCAGGATTCCATGACATAATAAGTATGATACCACCAGAATGATTTGGCAAACCAGCCTTGCAACTCTGATATCTGAGTCTCCATGTGTCTGGTGAAAATTATAGTACCACAAAAATTATTTGTCTCATTCTCTCTTCTTGTTATTGCTCTTTTGTTTGTATATTGATGATGCATGGTCAGTATTTTGAAGTTAAATTTCTTTGCAAGTCGAGGACAACTTGCGTAATAGGTGGCCGAGCGTTGTGAGAATTATACTATATAATACATTGATATGCTTATATCACATTGAAGTACATTTTCACAATAAGGTATCAGGTATCCATCTCTTGAGGTAAGTCATGTCACTTTTGACAGATAATTATTTTGCACTTAGTTATCTATCAATTTGATTGTCTTTGATTGCCACGTCATCCTATTCCAGGCTTCGTTCCTGCATACCCGCTGCTGGGAACTGCTGATGGGAAACCCCCCATATAACCAGGATGTTTGGAACACAGAGACAGACTTGGAGAGACATTGCTATCACCGAGGCCCCTGATCTCGCCTCCTGTTTATACGTGTCGTTATAGTATTTGATTACTATGATCATTATGCTGTAGTGTTTATCTTTTATTGTATTTCATGTGTTATTGAATAAACCTAATTTGTATAAATCCTATGTCTGATATCGCATCCCTATTTTCTGTAGGTCATTAGGTTCAACATACTAAGACACCCAACACAGAGAGAAAGAGTATGGATGAGTGAGTGAGTGAGTGAGAGCAAGAGAGAGAGAGAGAGAGAGAAAGTCTGTGTGCTTGAAAATAAGAAACCAATCCTGGCGGGAGCACTGAAGCAGTTCATGGTTTTGATTGGTCTATTTGGAAAGTTGATCTTGCATAGCACGTGGTGGTGCCAAGAGGGCAGGGTAGCATTTGGTAGCATGGTGGTTGGAACATGTTGTAGGTCGCCAGGGTCTTCGTAGGTAGTATATGTGGGAAAATCATGTGATCATGTGGAGTGTACTCGTATTAGTTCGCCATCATGGAGTTGTTATTTTGGAAGTGTCTGACAGAGAGAGAGAAAAAAAAAACGAGAGGGAAAAAGAGGGAGAGAGATAAATGATGATAAATGTAACTTGGCTGCCGTAACCACCACATCAAATAAGAGAGACAATAATATGATATTGATAATAAAATGATCACCAATAATCAATCTTGTTTTGTATAATTATTCATTCTCGCATGATTATACTTGTAAATGATGATAATAATGTATAAATACACATGATAATGATGTATATAATCCTTCACACCTTTGCAGCAATCAACGTCATGAACGTTAGTATTTTCACGCGAAGGCTAGACCGTTACGAAATTAAATCAACGAATGTCTCATCCTATGCTGAGTTTAGGACGTCACCACCACTAATTATGTATTATGTATTGGAATTATTTTTGCTGGATGTTGGAACTACAATAATTCGATAGAAGTGAATAACTGAAAAAAGGGGTTATACGAGATCGGTCTCTGTGTAGGGAATGAAGAAAAAGGACAGGCGGGGGAAGGGGGGGAGCTGGGAGTAAATTTGATTATCTTACTAGAATTGTTTTGAAAAAGGAGTTGCTAGGTATACGTTTGAACTATTATCCTTTGATACCTCTATGGTAAATTGAGGGATGTGTTAATACTAGTACTAAAGGTGGTGTTGACGATCATAATTATTGTTATAAGTGAGAGTTTACCCGTGTTAGTTATTGGTTATACAATCCAGACCCTTGGATGTAGCTCTTTGTTTTCGAAGTAAAAATATTTCACATTTTCATATGGGATTTCCCAAAGACGACTGATGGGAGGAGCCGAGATGAAATCCCTAGGAAAATTAAGAGCAAAATATATGCTGACACTGACATCAAATTCGGTCTGTTTGTGAAGTAAATACAGTATTATTGGTTATATTGTTACGGTTAGGTTTTGTTCGCGTATGTTGAACTACATATTCAATATATTCGTTTACAAAAGGAATACTGTATTTTCGTTTTTTTACTAGATGATTTTATCAATTACCTGCAACAAACAAAACTATACAAGAATCTGGTATAGCTTCACTCACTGCCTGTGGCAACATTGATCATAGCC
>NW_028234404.1:12002993-12005493 GCF_977035675.1 Penaeus japonicus
CTGACACTCCGTCCCCTCCACCCGTACCCACACCGAGCAACCTGGCTGATACGCCCCCCCCCCCTCCCCGGTCGGTGCCACGCCAGCATTTGCCCAGGAACAACGCCGAGACATCAACAACTAGTATGAGAAACGAAGCCTCTACACAAGTAACACCCAGAAGAAGCTACATTAGAAATAGTAAAAGGTAGAATAAGCAAAAACCTCTTCCACCCAACCGCAACTGGGAAGATGCAACACACCACCACATTCCTGCCCCCTCTACCCCCCCCCCTCCCCCCTCCTACTACACAAGCACCACCGCTCGTCATCAACAACTACGTAGAACAGCAAGACGAGGAAGGTTTCGTCACTGTAGGGAGCAGGACTGCGAAAAAAGTAGCGCCTGTCATAACAGACTCGATCCCACCCCAGCCGCTCTCGTTCGCCCTAACCATGACTAATTCACCTACCACGCTTGCCTTATCTTTTGCCTCCACAACACCACGGACGGGGACCCCCTCCCCTACTCTTCATACTCTCCACGCCCATGCACTTGACCAACGCCTCTTCTGAGAATGTTCTCCCTCCCCCCCTCCACCCTTCCCTGCCCCCCCCCCCCTCCCTCCCCGCACGACTCATGAGTTTATTGACGCGCCAGCTTCCTCGTACACAAAACCACGGAAGCGATTCCCTAACAGCAACTCTCTAATATCTTGAGCCAATATGAGGAATGAAACTTCAACGCAAATAACACCCAGGAGACGCATCCTTCAGAACAGCAATTAGAAATACAATAAAAAAAAATTGATGGAAAAATGCAACATATCACCCTGTGTCTTGAGTCTTTGCTCCTTCTACAACTGCTCTCTTTCTCTCCAAAGCTATCATAATACCTATTCCAAAATCAGCTGGAGTTACAGACCTATATCCCTGACTTCCTGTGTATGTAAAAGGATGGAGCGAATATCATTAAATAGACTAATGTACATGGTTGAAGATAAACTGTCCTGTAGTTTGTACGGTTTTATGAGAGGAAAGGAAACATTAGAATGTGTAATTCACTGTTTATCCATTAATGCAGAAAAGTGTCGAGTTTTTATTGATTCACAGGGAGCTTTTGATAAAGCTAATGGAGAAGTGATTCTATATGAATTGACAAAATTAGGTGTACCAGGAAAATTTCTGAGAAAGATTGGTGACTATCAGACAGATAAGAAAGCTTGCGTATGGTGTCAAAACGGTTTTTCGGAGGAGAAAAGTATTGAGTTGGGTACTCCACTAGGAGGTGTATCAAGCCCAGTGCTTTTTAATGTACTAATGAACGGAATAGCTTCAGAGTAATTTCCTTAGGGTGATAAGCAAATTATATATGCAGACGATATATTGATACAAGGGAACACACAATGGCGCTGGAAAAACTTACTAGCCTTGTTCAAACATTGTTCGAACATTAATGAAGAAAAGACGAAGTTTCAGAGTAAACAAAGAAGTAACGTGACGTTTACCCTAAACAATAAACCTATGAAAGTGTTGACATATAAATATCTGGGTATGTACATTGGCTTCACTGCCTCAAGCAAAGATGCTGAAGTAAATCACGTACTAGCGCAGTGCAAGGCTCGACTGCGGCCGCTCAGGGCACTTGCTTGTCGCGGGATAGGAGCCGGGTTGCCTCTGCTGAGACTAGTCTACATCAATACAGCAAGAGCTCAGGTGGAATTATGCAGCATCTATAGCCTGTCAGGGGAGGCTCCGAAGGCTTGAAACAATGCAGAATGGAGCTATGCGTATTATCCTCGGGTGTCAAAAGAATGCTAGGATAGACATAATGAGAACAGAGACCAGATTGCAAAGTATTGCACAGAGAGCAAGCGAAATTAATGTCAGCAGCCGTCAGGCTAAAGAGAGAGAATGGCGGAAAGAAATTAGTGAGAAATATGGTCAGCGGTGTTAATAACATCAGGACTTTTTATAGACAAGGCAAGCGAGGATATACGAAGCAACTGAAAAATGATATCGAATATCATGGCTTGAAGGACTTTTGTCGTTCGCTTCAGACATCCCCCAAAGTGCCACCATGGGAGGACCAGGAGATTAATGTAGATGTGGATCCCCTTTGTATGAATAAGAGGCTGTATGAACCAATTCAACTTAAAGGATGATATGGTCATAATATGAAAAGTCTAACACGACTTGATGTTGCTCACGTCTACTGCGGTGGGTCAATTTTGAAGGATGGCAGAACAGGATGTGGTGTTATCATCAGACAGTTTACTGCGAGCAATGAGATAAGACTGATTAATCATATATCATCGACACAGGCTGAGTTATGGGCAATATTGCCGGCGTTTAGAAAGATTGAAATCATTAATAAAAATGCGTTCTTCTTTGTGGATAGCAGAGGATCGCTGGACTCACTTAATAGCAAAGGCCTTGTGTTTGAGCCCATTGTTAACGAGTGCCGACCGATTGCTCACAGGCTGCGAGGCCAGGGACGTGAGATTACTTTCGCCTGGAT
>NW_028234404.1:12035493-12047993 GCF_977035675.1 Penaeus japonicus
TAATCATAAATATTACAAACGAAATGTAATATATCTAGACAAAGCTGTATACAAGGTATGTGTACAGGCATTTCAAGCTATTTTGTTCCTTGTCTTAACCCATTGGTCGTGGATGGCATCATTTGCTGTCAAGGAAAGCAATAGGCCTAGATGCGGATAGGCTAGGCCATATATGATAATACCGACACAAGGCTGTATAAACTTATTTAAAAATAGCGCGGCCAAAAGGTTAAGCATTTGTAACATCAATACCAGTGGTACTAAGTATTTGTTTCATAAAGGCTGGATGTTTTGTGTCCTCTACAAATGTGCATTTTTTGTCTCAATTAATAGGGTTAATATTTATGCCTGTTTCCATGCCTTAAGCCTAAAAGTGTGAGATCATTTTCAACATTCACAGGTGGTCATCTATATTCTCACTAGCATCATTGGTGCACAACTTGATACTCAAGTTTTAATGTATATCATATCCACATGCACTGCAATATGTTATGGTGTATGTTTTGCAGTTGACAGACCTTTTGCTTCAATTTGAGTTCTCTGCTTTGGTTCACTGCTGGATTCACTTGATTCACTGATTATGGGCTCACTTGTCACCCAAAGGAAATTTCATCAATAAAAATTACCAGGAAGCTTTGCAGCATCTCCTTAAAATACCCACAACCTTAGCATAATCTACTATTTGAAAGCAAGTGCAAATCAGTCTTAACAATAATCAAATAAAAATATGAGACAACTGTGACACAGACTATCAACAAATATCTTCTATGGAAATTTAAAATTAAGATATATTTGTTTTTCACATAGATATATACAAAAAGATTGTATTAATGCCTTTGCTTTATTCTCTACAACCATCTATTAGGTAGTTTATATGGCACAAAAAACTGTAAGTTTCAGTATTTAACTTGAGGAACAAGAGTATCAAATTGAAAAACAATAATGCATATTCCTGTGCATGTCAATGTTAATGATTACAAAAAACTGTATACATTCAAGTTACTTTTTCATCTAAAGTGTGATGCATGTTATCATAAATATTCTAGTTGCAATGTTAGAAAATGAACTGATTTGTTTCAGTGATATACAAAATATATATAATGTTTTTATGTAATATATAAGCTAAGGAAAGAATTAACCAGTGTTTTCCTTTTTTTTTTCTTTTTTTGGTATTATGCATTCATCTTTATCACTGTTGCCCACGTCACATAATGAATCTACAGAATGAGGATCACATAAGGATATAAGTTACATGTGCTAAAATGGCTATCTATCATTTTCTTTCAACTACTTATTACATACAATTCTTTATATAATTTCAATAATTATTCTTCGGGCATTCAAAAACTAGAAACACAAGTCAGTAACAAAAACATTATTCCACAAAGTGCTTTCTTCATTTTATATAGAACCACAAAATAAGTCTCCATACATTTAAAAGCCAAAGCTGCATTACAGATCATTGAACTATTCTACATAACTCTAAATAGCTTTAATTCTTATGAAAGGTATGCTTTTAAATCTTAACTATAATTTACACAACACAAGTAATGATTTGCAAGCTATTCAGGTTTATTATGACATTAAAAAAAGTCATAAAATATTCATAGAATAATTGCTGAACTACACATCCATGCTTTTTCCTGAGCTAATTCCTCTTTTAACCCATTCACGCCAGGGCTATTTCAGCTCTAAATAGTCGGAATGCCGGGCTATTTGAACACATAAGCCTAACACCTCAGGATTCTCGGGCGCACTAGCCGCAAGCGAGCGTTGTACGCCGCTTACCCAGTGCGCCAGCCTTAACCCATTCGCGCCGGTTGACGTGCTGACACGTAGTCGAAAAAAGCCCCGGACCCAGGTGACGTCCTAGCACGGGCTACATTTTCGGCCCGCGCGCCGGGAGGCCAGTAGCGACGTGCTGAAACGTCCGCATTAGAATGATAGATTATTCTTAGTACAATTCGATTTTCATACTTGATTTGTCTTTGCTACTTTAGTTTATCCTTCTAAATAGTAGAAAATGGGTTATGACGTGATATGAATGACGTCACAGGTATATACGTAATATTGATGACGTCATGGTGATTTCTGTTTCTGATTTGTTGAATAAGATGATCTGAGTCGAAAGACTATCGTAAAATCAATTGTAATTGGCCGAGGAATAAAAAGAAAGAGACAAATCAAAATTATATAACATCTTTTTGTTGCCCCACTAAAAGAAAATGACACTTGAAAAAAACATTGCTGCTACATGCATTCACTTGTATGCACATGTATGGTTGTTCATATTCTCTTTCTTTTCTTTTAGGAAGAAAAAAAAATTGAAAAAAAAACTATGTTTGTTACCTCACTAGAAGAATGCTTCCATTTCCCATTGGTATTACAACATAGGAGTTAAGAATATGGAAAAAGTTCAATAGAATAACATTAAAAAAACAGTGCTGTAACATCTTTTTCGACTGATATACCTCCTCTGAACATAGCACTACTTTCTACACATGTCTACACTTTAGACGCAATCACGCAAACCATAAGGATGGGGTGGGTGAAAAACGCTCTGCGAGCATCAGCGCGACCTCGCGCAGCGGGAAAACACCCCGGGACGAACGGTTGCGCGCTTGAAATCTTCCCGGCATGATCGGGAGTAAGCGAAATTCCGCCCCGGCGTGAATGGGTTAACTAAATATCTCATCTCCCAAAAACCACTGAAAGTGATAGCAAGTCAATCGGCACGAATGGGATAAATAGTAAAGATCAGTAAGCAGCTATCAGTGATTATCATCCAAAGTATTAAATCAATCAAATTTTGTACATACAAAAGGTTGGAAAGACCAGCATAATCCTAGATTACTGATGCATGAACTAGGATGTCCTAATAAAATTCAGTCAGAGCTATTTACTTATTCGTCAGTTTTTCTTCCTCTTAATGCCATAGTGAGACCTGAAGATTAAACTAGAGAGATTCATCATACATTTTCTATTTTCCCTCCCTTTAAGTTGGCCTCCAGACTAACAATTTCCATTTCAGCAAGATCTAAGCTCTATTGTGTATATATAACAGTTAATGAATAATGAATTGCAGTTTCTGTGAACACTACCCTTGAAAATCAACTTTTTAGACAAAAAGCTACAGATGGAAAGCAACTCCCTGTCTACTCAGCCTATTATGATCTACCATTTTGACTAAATCTTAACTTCTCAATATCTTTTATAAAGCATTTTCTCTTCTAGTATTCCATCTCACATCATTCAATAACTGCATAAGTAATGTATTTCAATATCAGATATCTCCCTATTGTAAACACAGAGAAATGGCAGGTTTAACCCATTCACAACTTGACATATTTTCGCTTACTCCAGCTTCCACCAGTAAGATAAAAAGTGCACAAACTTTGTTCTGGAGCGTTTTCCTGCTGCAAAGGGCCACACTGAACCTCTCAGAGTGTTTTTAATCTACCCTATCCTTGTGGTTTGCATAATTGCATCTACAACGTACAGGCGCATAAAAATATTGCCATGTTCAGAGGAGTTATTTTAGCTGAAAAACATGATACAGCAATGTTTTCCTGGTGTTATTCTATTGAACTCTGCCTATATTCTCCATTTTTATGTGACAATAGCAATGGAAAGTGGAAGCATTCTTTTAGTGGGATATCAAAAAAATGTTTTTTGATATCTTATTTTTTTTCCAAATGAAAAGAACAACATACATAATCATACATGTACATATGAGTATATACGTATACCTCATGACATGACGTGACATGATATCACAGGTAATCAACAAATGAGAAATATTATCATATTAGTAATTTTTTTTTTTAATTCTATTTCTTGGCCAATCACATTTGATTTCACAATAGATTTTTGACTCAGATCTTTTTATTCAACCAATCAGAAGCAGAAATTACTATGACGTCATCAATATCATGTAGTTTTCTGTGACATAATTTTTTTTTTATGCTAGATCACATTTTATGACATTCAAACACCTAAACTAAAATAATAGTCAAAGAAATTATGAAAAATAATTATATCTAAGATCAATCTAGCATTCTATTGCTGACGTTTCACCACGTCACAATTGGCCCACCCAGAACTCAGCAAGAAAATACACGATGTCTCAAGACGTCACCCGGGTCCGGGGATATTTTTCACAAATTGGTTTAAAAAATTAGATTTGATAAAAAGATACAAATGTGCAGGTATTAATTCTATAGTGGTCAGAGACATTGGATTATAAGATTCTATGCAACAAAATTTCATAAACTGGATCAACAAGTTGCATTCCATCAAGAATACAATAGCAAATGAAGGTCATCTTTTGAAGAATATCTAAATAATAATCTTGAGATGTATATGTTTAAGCCACTGTTTTATCTCTGGCCACAGACTTAAGTCATGGATTATCATTCTTCTGTCTGACCTAAGCCCAACATATAGGTGAATAGGAGAGCCAACAGACCAATGAAAATCTGTAGTACATGATCTTCTTAGAAATTTGTTTAATGTTATTATGCAGTTATAGTATTCATAAAACATATTCAAGTGTATATATCAAATACTTTTCTACTTGGATTCATGTTGCTGATTACACTTGATCTTAGGAATTGCAATTGTAGTGTGACCACAATAAAGAAGTTTAGGCAGTCCGAAATAGTGAAACTGCAGGTTAAAGTTATAATTTCAAGAACAAAATTCTTGAATCTGAATCCTTTCTGGGAGCACCACAAGGCTATTCTAGTTTAATCCATTGTGGATGGGTGTCATGACACACATGACATTGAAGTTTTTGGCTGATGGCAGGCGTTGTGACATACATAACAATAGTTGTCGTGCAATATTTGATGTTGGGGGAGAGTGGATCATTGTTTCTTTATTGTACTAAGAGTAATAACTCTATTTAGTGACGGATGATATCAATTACAATCATAATTACTATAGTTGCAATAATATTAAGCAAAACGGGTTCAATCTAAAATCCAAAACCTAGATGGGAGCACTTTCTTCCAGCACAAGCAGGAGAGAGAGCCTTGAATGGCACCCATCCACAGTCTCTAGCAAGCACTATCTTTACAGAGCGATGGCACAAAGCAAGACACCGACGTCTTGCTCTAAAGTTCATTGTGGATGGTTATTTTTTTCATATTCGTTTACAACAAAACAGCAATATTTCTAACACACTGAGTATAAAGAAAATAATGAGCTGATATAGACCCTATATTACAATTTTAGCAAACTCCAACATTGATAGAGCCTGTCATATGACATATACAAGTCTCATAATACAATAGAACACAAAAATGGCTCTAGTTTTACAATGAATGACTGAAAGAGAGTGGTTAAAGTCATGGTATGTTGCATGAAGTTCATTCAATCTGAAATAAAACCCATCTGGGTTGCCATGTAGGTGGCACTAGTGTCCATCCTGGTGACTAGGCAAGCAAATCTTTCCCTGTTTGCAAAGAGTTAAAAATAGTACTGTGATGAAGGAAAACGACTCTTGCAAAAATAGCACTGTGATGAGGAAATATGATTCTTGCAAAAATACTACTGTGATGAGGGAAAATGGTTCTCACAAAAATAGGTGGGCACGCCTCCAAATTTTTGTGGGAATTTACTAGTATATAAAAATTAAAGAAACCAAAGAAAGCCTATAGCAAACTTTATGGATGCTGACCCAATAAAGCAGCATGCAAATGCATCAAGATTAAAGCACTTACAATACTGAATCCTCCATACAGATCATATTAATCCAAATTATCATAACACCGAAAGTTGTATTCTGATCTTTAGGAAGTACTGTATTTTCTATACAAGTTACCCACTTCACATATTATATCATTAACACCAGGGTGTTTTGGCTCTGCCAGGACACAAAGCCAGAGTATTTTGAAATGCATTGACCTAATGCCTCTGGCTATTCCCCTGGTTATTTTATACTTACATATATATGAATTAACAAATCTACATACACACACTCAAATACACATGCATACAACCACACAAACACACAGTCATATGAATTGCAACTACAACAAACACCAACCTATTAAGACACAGTCTTGGAAGCAGAACAGGGAAGAACCTCTCTCTAGCAGCTGCCGGGAGTGATACCAGGAACTTCCGAGTTGCAACAGATGATGCCAATCGTACCTGAGGGGAGTATATAGGATTTGAATGACTACAACCTCTACTTTAAAGTGTGTTTACCAAATTGTTATATGAAGGGTACTGACAAAAGTCAAAGTCAAACACTATTATCAATTAACCAGAAAATTCATATTCAATAACATTTATTATCCTTTGTTATCCACATATTTGTTGTTAATTAACCCTATAATGGCAGGGTGGTTTTGGCTCCAGTTGGTTTAATCACCAGTATTTCAAACGCATGGGCCTAACACCTTAGGATACTCACCCACTCTATCCCTAGCTGACCACTGTGCACACAATCAACTGGCAGTGTTAAAATGTAAAGCAAAACTTCCACCATCCCCCTAATCAATTGCAAAGCATTCACAAATAATAATTTGTATAAGTTATAGTATAAATCACATGTCACTTTCAGTCATTTCAGTCCTCTAACAACTAGGCTATGAACAGCCAAAAGTAAAATTCAATTCAATCAAGAATATCCCCTCCAAAATTGTGTAATATAATAAAATCAGGTAAACATTACAATCTTTCACCATTTTGCAAAACAACTAAGAAAGCTCTCACATATATTGAAATAGTTAAAGCATCTTGAGAGTGAAAATAATAAATTTTTCAATATGCAGTACCCACCATCTAATAATCATTTCCCACCATTTTCTTCTTTTCTTTATTAGCAATAAAGATTCTAAGATCAATTAACATACAAGATAAATATTAAAGAACGTCTTGAGTAAAAAATAACAATATCAACATTAAAGTCACTTACCTGGCTCCAATTATCAGCTAATCCCTGGCCCAGGTGGCGGGATAGCTGATCTCCAAAGGTGAACATTGGATTGGTCTCCAGGAACTCTGCTGCCTCTGGAGTGTGTGACAGGCAGAAACTATAAGATTAACTTTATTATATTCAGCATATTCTTATGATCACATTTAAAACAGTTTGGAAAATATTTCATCTCAGAAAAAAAGTAATCTCATTCAGATGTGTTCTCTAAATAAATAACATGTTTTTCCAATGACAATTCACAGAAAAAAAGAATACTAAGGCGATATGTTTTTCACAATTTTACTCACCTCCTCCTCCACATGACACCAAGGCAGCGCACACATTAAATCCTGTCTCTCTCACGAAACGATTAGTGTGTGTCAATGCCGTGAATATCAAGTCCAGCAGATCCTTTGTGAGGAAAAATATAACAACAATAATAACAAAAATAACAATAACATTCATAAATTTGTGGTCCCTTGAAGGCTGATGCAAAAATTTTGGTGATGCAGACATCATGAGAGACATATGTTTAACCTTTTGGCTGTATTGATTAAGCAGATAATTATTCCCAGGAGATGCAAGTTTTCCTTCAAAATACAAAATGGCCAAATTGCCAATCTATATACTGCTGGCCTATTGTAAAAGAAAATCATAAATTTTTTATAAATGACTATAATTTTCAACAAAGACCAAAAGAAAGTCTGTGTTTTGGCACTTTTTTATTGTAAATACTCCTTGAATAAATGATAATATATATGATAATCTACTTAAACATAGCCAGTATAGTACAAGAAACATACATTTTCTCATGTATAAAGTTAGTAAAATTCAACATATAGTTGTGCATATAATAAACAACATCATAATGATTATAATGATACTAGATGTATAAGAGCTGTAAAACAGGGTGTCTACTCTCACATCTCCCTGTTTCAAGATGGCAGCAAAGAGTAGCTTTTCATCACAACTACACCACACTGATGTCACAGGCACACATCCTCAGCGTCCTTGTAACTACTTTAAATGGCAGAGGTCCTGTGACCTCTGGAGATCTGTACCAAGATTTCGTTTTAACCTTGACTGAAGACAAGGTCCCCTCTCTCAAGTGTGCCCTTCACAGGCCAGGCCTAGTGACCTCTGCACGATTATTGGCTTTACCCCTTGATGGTGGTAGGGCCAGCTAAATTATAATTCCCTCACACATATTCACTGTTTCTATCAAGACATCAATTGAATCCTTTTATCTAGCCAAGATGTATCGTACTTCCTCATCAGCAAAACTATGTGATCGCTAGGTTCCTGTTCCATCCAGTTATTCATAAGTTGCTCTCAACAAACCAAGCAGAGTAATCCATTGCAAGGTGCATGGCACCTATGTGAGAGGTGAAGTTGTATGGAGATAGCAATGCAAATAACAGGAATAGCATTACAAGTAAGTTAAGCATCCCAAAGAGACCACAAAGTTTTGTAAAAAAAAAAATGTAAAAGTATGATATATTTTCAGTGTTATTTACAGCACTACAATCATTATGCATGCATCTTTATCCTGAAAACCAGTAATGTGAACATTGTAGCTTTTGACCACATTCAATCCAGTACATCCAAAACAGCAGAGTCGCAATAGGCCCAATCACTCTGAGCATATCCATTGCAGCTACAATGGTAATGATAATGGTAATGATAATGGTAATGATAATGGTAATGTTAATGGTAATGATAATGGTAATGATAATGGTAAAGATAATGGTCATGATAATGGTAAAGCTGTATGTACAAAAGCCTTGAAAGCCAAATAATTGAAAAATTACCTGATCAATATACGGAAGGAACTTTGGAGCACAGCCATTAATCATTTGTTCAAGACATTTCATATTAGTCTCCAAGTTACGCCAACCAGCTGTGTCATGGAAGATCTGAGCTGCATCACCACTGTTTCTCTATTTGTTTTGGGAGAAAAATGGAAAAACATTATTTCTTTTCTAACTCATTGCAGATGGGGTATAGATTCGCTTGCCCATTCTCCAGGATGGGATTTATTTCAGAGCAAGGCAGCTTCACACAACATACTTTGACTTTTCCCACTCTATTTCAGTCACTCATTGTAAAACTAAAACCATTTTTGTTTTATTTTTTGTGTGTTATATTGTATTGAGAGACTTATATGTGTCATATGACAGGCTCTATTAATGCTGCAGTTGACTAAAATTTTAGTATAGGATGCATATAAGCTCATTATTTTTTTTATACTCAGTGTGATAGAAGTATTGCTGTTTTATGGGAGGACAAAAAGCAACTTTATTTTTTTGTATCTATGTACTGTCATGAACAAATACCGAACATATATCACTCTACAGTGAAAATAACGTGAAGAGATGAGGGAAGAGGAAGGAAACCTGTGCTTATGACTGTGAGTGCCACAGTAAAAAGCATCCCTACTGGCACAGGGGCCCATTTTAGACAATGGGCATGGTTTGAGTCACCTTCCACTTCTCGTTCTGTTTTCACATCCTTCATCGGTGGTACTTTAGAGCAAAAACTTGGTAACTTGCTGCGTGCTATCACTCTATAAAGATAGTGCTTGCTAGAGACCATGGATAGGTGCCATTCAAGGCTCTCTCTCCTGCTGGTGCTAAAAGAAAGTTTTGCCATCTAGGTTTTGGATGTTAGGTTTGCTTAATATTACGGTAATTATAGTAAATATGACTGTAATAGTAATCGTCACTCACTCCTTACTCATAGCACAGTCATCCAAAATCCCCAAACGTCATGTACGTCATGACACCTGTCATCAGGCCAAAGGTCCTGCGTCATGTATGTCATGACACCTGTACGCAATGGGTTAATGACCACATATGAAAGATATCATCAGAAAAGGTACTGCAGGAGTTCAATTGGCCCTTAATATTTGTTAGCATTATGTTCCTAAATGCTTTGTGAATATTAAAAATCATGAATCACTAGTACAAATAGGCTAACCTATGGCTAGCCAATGGTAGTCACATCATACCCATTCTATAGGGTTAAATCATAAAAATGATCTGTTTCTATTCACAAAAATGCATGATTACAATAAATAAGTACAATTCTAACTGCTGTACAGTAAATAAGTATGTACATATACATACAATTAACCCATTAGCAGCGGATGGCATGATTTGCTGCAAAGGCAGAGTCGGTCATAGACGCGGATGGCATCGTGCCAGACATGTAAAATAGCCATCCTACAGCACAGACCTTTTTTTAATACCACGACCAATGGGTTAAGTCAGTGTTAGCCTATAATAAGCTATGATCATCATATCATTTTGAACATCAAAAGTAACAATGGAGGGTTCAAATCACAAAAGATCCATCTTACCTTTCACAAAAAAATACACAAATATATCATAACTACATTTTACAGTGATAATACTGATCCACCCTGTTCCTATATATTATTTGTATTCTATATTTATATTTATCATCAACTACTATTCATTATTTATCAGTTTTCTTAACCCACTGCAGACAGGTGCCAAACGGTTTTTGGCCTGACATCAGGTGGCAATACACAGTTGCATATCTGATGTAACGGGTGAGTGGATCACTCCGTTTCTCTATTAAACTATGAGTATTAACTGTATCTAATGAGATATGATGCCAAATGCAATTACAATAACTATAATTGCAATATTATTCACCATAACAGGTTTAGTTTAAAATCCTAAATATAGATAGCATCACTCTCTTCTAGCATCAGCAGGAAAGAAAGCCTTGAAGGGCACTCACAGTCTCTACCAAGCACTATCTTCAGAATGCAATGACGCATAGCAACAAGTCAACCTCCAGCTCAAAAGTACCAGTGATGCAGGATGTGCAGGCAGAATGAATGAGAAAAGGATGATGATCTAGATCATGCGTATTTTCTACAATGACCCTGTGCCAGTTTGGCAGGTCTGTGCTGTGGCAATCACAGGCGTAAACACAAGATTCTCTCCTCTTTCCCATCTCTGGATTTAAATTTTCATTAAGGATGGTTATTTCTTACATATATGTTTACTAAAGTAAAGGCATACAAAAAAAAAAAAATGGACTTATGTCCTCCCACAAAACTGTAGTACTTCTATTACAATGAATATAAAGGACATAGTGAGCTGATATGGGCTCTACACTGCACTTTTAGTCTACTACAACCTTGATGAACACTGTCAGATGGCAAATTTAAGTCTCAAAAGATAGTAAAACACACAAAAAAACAACAACATAAATATGTCTCTAGTATTATAGTGAGTGAATGAAAGTGCAAAAAGTCACCGGTGGCACTAGTGCCCATCCTGGAAACCAGTCAAGCAAATCTATCCCCATCTGCAATGGGTTAAGATATTTTTGTTTTAGATATTTTTTGCTGTATCATTCACATTTTTATCTATGATTATTTTCATGCATTCGTATATATAATTATGTCAAGCTTGCAATCTGATTAAGCTTGTAGTTCCAATCTTACTATATTCCATTTGTTTCTTTATCAATGGTTAAGAAAAAAACAGACAGTGACAAGTTTACCTGAAATCACAAATCAGTGAAGAATACTCACCCTCTCTCTCGTTCCTGCTGTTAGCTTCTCCATCAGTTGCCTTGTGCTCTCATGCTCACTTCTTGAAGCGTCATCATCAGTCACTTGCCGTTCTAGATTACTGCGCACTAGCTCTAGGACCTGTGTCCGGCATGAAGCATACGTAAGCCCTCCATCTCGTTGGCACAGAGCACCTAGCACCTCACCTGGTCAGACGACAGCAGTTCACAAATTGAAAGTAAATGCCTGAGCTACAGTCAAAAGACATAACATCTCTTTCACCTAACTTGGAAAAAGCATTTCACAAATGCAAGTAAATCTATTGAGGTATATGGAGCCCAAATCTCCAGCTTATCTTTAAAGGTAATAAAAGCATATGTTTTTGCATCTTTAGCATTGTCTCACCTGCTGCTTGTCTCACACGAACTTCCTGGTGGGTGAGGAGCCTGAGGGAGGTAGCCCTCACTTCGCAGTGAAATTGGCCTTCAGGTTCAACATCTGTGTTCAACACCACCACACGCAGGCCCAACAGAGATCCATGAACTGTTTCCCATGGACTGAACACATAAAAAAAATATATATTACTCAAAAACATTTAACAAACAACTAAGCACAGGCAATAGTGAAGGGGAAATCTCAGTAAATTAGAATTACATACATCAACCCATTCACGCTGGTTGATCTCCAATCAAGTCAACATAATATTTCACTCCCCCCAGATGACACACTAGAACATTCCAAACTCTCCCTCAAAACATATGTTTTACATTGTTACATATACACAAAATCATCAGAGTTCCATTTGTATAGACACATTTTTATTCACTTGTGAAAATAATGTAAACAAAGAAACCTCTAATCATCAACCTGTTGAAGTGGGTAGCATCTCACCAGGAGAGATCCCACACTTAGTCACTGTGCACGCTTGTTATCTAGCCAGCGTGAGCAGCATTACACAAATATAAGCCCCAGCATGAATGGGTTAAGAAAAGATACTGATCTCTGACTATCTCATCT
>NW_028234404.1:12055493-12057993 GCF_977035675.1 Penaeus japonicus
GTTATTTTTGTATTTATCATTATGATAATAATAATTATTATATAATTTTTATCATCAGATTTCCCCTGATTGCTTTGTCATTATTCTTTATCAATGTTATTATCATCATTATCCTTGTTATTGTAATCTATTATCATCATTATCATTATTAATTATCATTATCATACTACTTTACCTTCTGCTACCACTATTACTATCATCATTCATATCACTATCATTACCATATTCATCATTATCATTATTGCCATCATTATCATTATTTCCATAATTATCATCATGATCACTATCATCCCATTACCACCGACATGCAGCTCCTCGGTAATCGTCAATTTGTAAACAAGAATTTACGAAGTACAAGAATTTACGAGTTTCGTCCAAGGAAAGTCTTTTGACGGATACGCCCTGTTCCGAGGACACAGTGTGGATGAAGAGAACTTGGCGAAGGAGCGGCGTAGAAAATCGATCCTTTCTTCCAGGATGTAGGAGCGCAGAGCAAAGGAGAGGACACGACGTTTTTCTTGAGATGGAGTGGGTGGTCGGAGCAGAGTGTGCATATATATTGCACAAGGATGGATAGAATGTCATTGCACATGACGCGTAAAATGAATCCTTATCCATCTTGATTTAGATGAAGGGACAGGAGGAGGGAGATAGATCTTTAGAAAACCCGGGAAAAGGGCGGGTTGTTAATTGTCAACATGCCTGAGTCAGAATAAAGGACAGGGGTTGATGTAAGGTAGGAGTCAGTTTCGAAAATCGTTATGAAGAGATTAGCCAAAGTCGTAGAGCGGAGAAGAGGTAAGAGGGACTAAGCTAACTAAGAGGCAAGAGGGTTTGACACCGAGATACGGAATGAGATGATGGATGTGGAGGCGCGTTCTTTACTCCATGATATTGTTGACAGCCTTTTAGAGGATGCTTGGAATCAAAACTATGTTGATAGAGATCTTCCTATTGCGGTCATTAAATTTCTCACCAAGTTCATTGTTAACCTATAATAGATTAATCAGTGTATTAAATGTTTTGACGTATTAAAACGCACCGATTTGTTCCTAACAATAAAATTTTCATGAGGCAAAAAGATGCAGAGCAAATTGAAAGTTTCTTGATAAATGTTACAACTTCATCATTATATAGGAGAATCTAATTTATGCGGATATCCTAACCTTGCATTCCAACTTTGCATATTCCTCTAATGAAAATACCGATGTACTAGTGTTATTATTAGCATACTATCACTGGCGTTCCCCTCGTTATTCTACCGTTTTAAATAACATTTGAATGATCTTTTGCTGTAAATTAGTTGGCTTTGTAAGATAAATATTTTTTTTGTAAAATATTGCTATTCATGAATGAAGAAGCAGTTAATCTATACGAAGGAACTGACTATTGGTTTTCAATGTAAAAATATTCAGTCTCAACAAATACATCAACGTTTCACACTTTTTACAATAAAGTTTCACCTGAAACCAGCCTTTCTACTTATCTATCTATATATGTATATATACTGTGTATATATATATATATACATATATATATATATATATATATATACAGGCTTTTTACATTACATTTATTTTTTCGTGGTTCCATGTAGATTGTATAAGAGATCAGAGCTACGGGATGAATGCTGCATTTTTGTAACACTAATCGACTGGTACGTTAGATTTGATTTTTAATAAAATCCAAAAAGTGTATAAGTGACGATTAAGTAAACCTTATAATCAAAGATACGTTTCATGAACCCAAAGACGAATGTCATATCAATGACGCTTTGCAAAGTCTGTTTTACTTGGTTGTATAGCCTATATCCAACTTAATTTCCCCTTTTTAGTTGATCCTATATATCATTTGATACCTTACAAGAAGTTGAATTGCGATTTTATTAGACAATGCAGAATGAAATTAGTCCGTTACAGCAAAAAAGCCCTTCAGGGGTGGGGGGAGGGGGGGACGGCAAGAAGCGAGATGCAGTGATGATGAAATGCGCGAATGTTAATAAGAGAAGCTAGTTAAGAAAAAGTCATCCTATACTATTCTATCTTATGTCTTCCAGAATGTAACCTCCAGATACTATACCGTGAAATATTCTTGGCAATGGCAGTAACACAAAAGGCAGATAAGCTTTACAAGGCTTTCTGAGACATCCTGGTGTTATTCTATAAGATTTCGAACATCTCCCTTTCGTCTTTTTCTCATTATTGTTAAGAATTCGTTGTGAATAAATCGTATCTGTTTTCCCGCGATTTAAAATGAGTTCAATGTAGTAAACACTGGCAGCGAATGTCCGTAGAGTTCCAAAACAAGTGGACGATATTGGTTCAAACTGGTGGTTTCCAAAATTCCAGATAATTTCAACTGACTTCCTCCCTTCCTTAAGAAATAAACGTCAAGAAAATCCTTTATCTCTGAAGACGCTCGGAATAGGTATAAAGGTAGATGGATAGATAGAGAGAAAAAAATAGAATAATAGACAGAGGGAGAAAGAGAGTTTGATAAA
>NW_028234404.1:12065493-12070493 GCF_977035675.1 Penaeus japonicus
GGAAAAGCAACAGCTCTGGGCAACCGGTGACACACCAGTTCCCGGGAATGGAAAGGGTCGTATTGTCAAACGGAAGCAGATACAATGCGCGCGCAGAAGAATCGTTAAGAAGGAATAAACCATTTTTCTTTTGTACATTTTTTTTCCTGTGAATTCGCCGAGTGTTTTTTTTTTCATTATTTTCAGGTGTGAATGAATGTACTATCAAACTGCCGTTGAACGAGAGAAATGGTTTAGTTAATAGCCATAATGATTATTGGGTGTTATTGAATAGTAATAATACTGGTTTTAGCAATGATAGTAATGATAATGTTTATGACAATAATGATATAATTTATGATAGTGCTATTGATAATTATATCGATAATGATATTGGTAGTAATAATGATATCGATAGTCATAATTATAATGATAATCATAATATTGTTCGTAATAGCGATGCTGGTAATAATGATAATTATGATATTCCAATAACTATAGCAAAAATAATACAATATGTAGGGAATCTTGACAAAAATAGTAACAGTAAAAATAATGATTATATGAACAATAGTGGTAATAATGATAACAATGATAATAAGGTCGATGACAATAATATTGATAATAAAATCAATTACAAAGATAACGATGGTGATAATAACAATAATCATAATCATAATGATGATAATTATAACGACGATGTTAGGTATAATACTAATATTGGCAAGTCAAACCGATAATAACGATACAATGACATTAGAACTGAGTGATAACAATGATAATGAGAACATCAAACAAAATAAAATTGAAAAATAATAATGAAACTAAATTCATAAGTTCGTAGTATAAAAGTAATATTCAAATGAATAGATATTGTGTACTGACTGTCTTGTGAGTGGAAGACGGGCGCGGGGAAATGATGCAAGACAAAGTATTCCCCAAATATGGCACATGTGAGAAGTATTATGTAATCAATGGATGGTATCAAATGCATTTACAGACTATACATTGTTTTCACAATCATTCGAAAATTGGAGAGAAACTCCAAAGGGCAGGCACAGTATTCTGCAATAGATCTGGAATACAGAAGTAAAAATTGATAAACATTTATTGCTACGCACGTATATGTTAAGCATAGCCATGTACTTCTCCTTTGCCACTGTACGTTTCTCATATTATTTAATGGTTGATACGAATGAACTGATAACGACAAATTTAGACATGCACAATCTATATCCCTCTTTCTATTTGTTTCGCCGATGAGAACAGTATTGTATAGAATATCAGATTATGTCATTATGCCATGGTATGCCGGATTGACCTTAGCTCCTTATCGATATTCAAAGGAAAGGACATTTATTACGAGGGAATTCCAATCGTGTGATTTTGAGGGTCATTTCCGATTTTGGAAGAAGGTATATGGGGTAAATATGTTGCTCTGTTCGTTTTCGGTTTATATTTATGTGATAAGTTGAGAGACAATTTATTTAACATATCTATTATTATTACGCTGAGAGTTGAGTGACTTCTAAGTATTTTAAAAAGAACATGAATCTTATAGAGTGAACTTAAGCTCTCTATGATTGGAACAACGAGATCTATGACGTAATTCGGCCAATGAGCGGGAAGATATATGACGTCATCCAGCCAATCAACGAAAAGATTCATGACGTCACATAACCAATCAACGAACAGATGTATGACGTCATCTGGCCAATCAGCGGAGAGACGTGAGGTCAAGTGACCAATCAGGGTCCGGCTTTGAGATTCCCGTGTTTACTTCAACATGGCGGGTGAGTGTCGAGTGAGGTTCCCGTGTTTACATTCACAAAAGGAAGAAAATCCCTAAACTGATTGCCTTCTCTTCCTCCAGATATTTACTACTTCACAGACGACGAGGCGGAGAACAGTAAAGAAGGTGAGTAGAACGAATTTCGAGGCTAATTGTCATGAAATTGCGACTTTGTTTTAGGTTGAATCTCTAGGAACTGTTCTCTCATGTAGGCCTATTTCAAGTGCAGTATTATTTTTTTACCGTTGCAAATTCAACCCTTCGTTGCATAGGATATTGCACAGATCCTTGGGCATTCATGAGACCCTGGGGATGAACACGTGGGCTCGAAATGGGTCAGGGAGAGAAGCAGCTCATGGGAAAATGAAGTGTTTGAGTGAATGTTATCATTGAAATTTCATATTTGATTTGGCGTTAATACGTGATGTTATTGTTATGTTATTTCGATGTTCTTGTTTTGTCAGATTTGTTATAACTGAATTCCACTTAATATTTGGATGTAATGAAGAGTATTGAGACCTCAGAAATGTTTGGCCACCTTCATAATCCTTCTAATTATGCTATTGTTTTTGACACAACTACTAATATTTGTGGATATCGCAGTTATTGTTTGGCTATTTGTCGTAAGATCATATTTGATGCAGGGTTTAGGGCTCCTTGTTTCTTTCAACTTTGTGATTTTGTGAAGGTCCTTTGAATATCAGGCTTTTTAATGATGATGTCGTGTCTTGTCGCACTTTAGGTTCAGATATGAATGTTGTTGGATATTGCTTGCGACGTTCCTCCTTGTCTTTGCCTTTTTGCCAGCACATGTCACTTTCCAAAGTAAACAAAGAAGATTTCTTTGTTTTGTTGAGGTGGGGCAGGCTGTTATGTAATGAATTCACCTCAATTTTTATATTTGCTCGTGAGATTTCTTGGTGTAGCTTTAATTTTCCTTTCCTTTTTTCACATTTGATTTTGCTGTTCATTTTACTTAATTTTTCTTCTTATTCATGAGGTTTGCGATAAAGGAGATCTGATTGTTTTGGATGTAGGAATCAAAAGTCCAAATTGTTCTTACAAACCTTTGAGAAAAAATTAACCCAGTGGTTGATTGTCATTTGCAGTGTATTTTATAGTGCCCATTTTGTACTGCGAGAGTTTTTGTGCGACTGCATAGAAATTGAGAAAACGACGTGCGTCAACAACCGTGTACACAGCCCATAACTTAACCCACGACGGTGCGTCACACCCGTTGACCACAAAAACTCCCGTCCCGGGGCGCGCGCAGATAGTGACATTTCAAGCAATATTGCAATCGCCAATCGCCCGGGACTTCGGTACAGTAGAAAGTGCACCCGTCGGGAAAGGGTTAATGGGCATAGAGAAAGTATATAATAATGACAATGATTTATCGTGAAACTCCCTTTACAATTGCGTGAATCAGTGCATCAAGTGTAATCTGGCATGTAGGGCTCGTCTCCCTAGCAATTTATCTTCATTTGTTTTGCAGCCTTGTTAGTCCTCACATGTAGGAGATGTTATTGCTGGTTACCATTCATTTGTAAATAATTAGTGAGTCGAGGAAGTTGGGTCAGTGATTTGAAAATT
Source organism: Penaeus japonicus (assembly GCF_977035675.1). Lineage (NCBI taxonomy): Eukaryota > Metazoa > Arthropoda > Malacostraca > Decapoda > Penaeidae > Penaeus > Penaeus japonicus. The sequence goes on from NW_028234404.1 coordinate 12,068,858, forward strand.
AATGCTCTAACCCCCATACTATTCTGATCTCATTGAAAAAAGAAAGGATGATGTCAATTGTGATCTACAAATTTTGATAATGTGTACAAGTGGAACAGGCAACAAGTGAAGTTAATACATATTATGTGTGAGGCTTGGACCCCCCACACATTTGCATAACCAGGGGACATATAAACCCAAATGAAACCTAATGATCTGAAAATAACTCGGCATAAGTGTTGTGGTGAACTATTTGAAAATGCAAGTTAAAAAATGTGGCCAATTTTAGTTCTTTTGTCTCATGCAACAGCTGCACTAAGGACCCCCCCCCCCCCTCACTAACTCTCTCCCCTAGGGTGTAGAATTTATTTCTATTCCCTGAGTTGTCCTAAGAGGGTAATGCACGAGTCGCCAAATTCAGTTCAAACATCTTTTAAGGTTATATATACTTCTTTAGGGAACTGAGGAGGGTGCCGTCTTGTATGGAATAATTTTCTTCTGAAGTATTAATGTAATTGCAGGTTCAAGTGGAAAGATATACTTTTATTCAGGGTCATCTATTATCTACTCTCTCTATATATTTTTTAACCTTTTGTTTCTTGTTTATTTGGATTTTTAGGCATAATTCAAAAATTACATTTCATCATCATCTTATGTCGTTCACACTCTTTGTCCTCAAACAATTGAATTATTTTCTTGTTCTTTCAGAAATTATCATTTGTGTACTTAAGAAATTGTTTTATTATAATTTTATTTAACCGAAATAATTATATTTTAATTTTAATTATCTGACTCATGTATGTTATATTTACATGAGTAAATGCGTCATATTGTAATTTTAATAGTAGAGACTAGGCTTTAATATTCGTATTAATTAATTTGTAGTTCAAACTGCATCATCTTTTAACAGGTAATAGAGATAAAGTCACTCTGTCAAGTTCCTGATAAGTAATTTCTCAAGAGCTTTTTCATGTGAATGAGTGCTAACTGCCAGTTTTGGTCAGCATCTAAGATAGAGGTGGCCACGCAGATGCCCAAGAGGGTTAAAGTATTTTGATATCTAGGTGTTTTTTGTGATTCCTAGTTTTTAATTTATTTACAAGGGAAAGACATTTTTACAAAATTATTTTTCTTGCACCTGTTAATGCTATCTCTCTTCTAGGAACTTTGTCACTTCATTTGTTTTATTCCTGTACACTGGAAGTTATGCTTGACCTAAAGAGAGTAGAATTAGTTGAGCGAATGAAATAGAGAAATAAAGTTTTCATATGGCACTCTGATATTTAGGTGAGAATAATAATTACTTATTAGAAAATAAGTAAATGATTGTATTCTTTGGTTCTTCTTCAGACGTGGAGTTTGGAGCATGATTTTTGGAAACCTTTTTATGCTGTTTTCTTTCTTTCTTTTTCTTTCTTTTCTAATGGAGGTTTTAATCTTTATAGGTGTGTTTATCTCTCTTTTTAATTTTGAATTTTAAAGATTATTATACCTTTTTATTTACGTTTTAGATTCATGTAATTAACATAATGTTGATTTAGTAGATAAACATTTCTCATTTAAATTTTCATGGCTGTTAAAGTTCAAGAAATTAAATTAATATCATATATATATATTATGTAACTTGTAAATTATGGTCATCATTTTTTCTTTTTTT
>NW_028234404.1:12097993-12100493 GCF_977035675.1 Penaeus japonicus
CTCGTTCATTTGTTTCTGTCTCGTCTTATTGGATCTGTGTCGTTCATGCGTTGTTCGTTCTCGTTTTTTCGGTGCTTGTCGTTCTTCTCATTGCGTGATATGCTTTTCGTTACTGTTTTAGGTGTTTCGGGTCCGTTCTGCCATGCGTCCCTCGAATGTGTCTGCGTTCGTCTAGTTTCGTTCCTCTCGTTCTTTCGTTCTTTCGTTCGTGTTCCTCCTGCGTTTATTTGGGTTCGAACTTTCCTCGATTCCTTGCGTTCAGCCGTTTACTTCTCTTGTTTCTTGTGTTTCGTTGATTCGTTTCGCGGTTTTTGTTTCGCTTTAGTCGTTCTGGTTTGTTCCGCTTTTGTCCACCCGGTTCTTGTTGCAACCGTTTCGTTGTTCAGCGACTGTTTCGATCTGCTTTTCCTGGCTTATGCTATTGGTGTTCCGTTCCACTGTGTTCGCTTCAAATTTTGTATGTTCTTTACGTTCTTCCGTTTCATATTCGTACCACGATTTTCATCAGTTTTCGTTTCATGTTTTTTTTTTCATTTCTGTTGCGTTTCGTTATGTCCTTTCCTGTTTCCGTCTCATTTTGAGTGGTAACCGTTCGGTCCGATTTTTCGTCTTGTCTCATTCCGCAATTCACGTTTCCTTCCATTATATTATCGTTGTACTAATGACATTCATTCTTTTATTATTATTATTTCATTTTATATTATCGGGGTCTCAATATCGCGTCAGTCGCCTCGTTTTCTTTTTATTTCGTTCCGCCGTTATTGCTATCGCCCCGTTATTTTTATAGTCTCCTTCCTTAATTTCCTCTTTCCGTTATTTTCTAGATCACCCCGCTGGTTCCTACTCGTTATGTTGCTTCAGATTTGTTCATTGTATTTATTCCTTCTTTCTTGTTATTATAATTTTTATTGTTGTTATTGCGTCATCAGTTAGCCCCTGGTTCCCTTTTTTCTGCCTCGTTTTCTAACCTGTTCCGCGTTTCCCTTGTTCCAGCGTTCCCGAATCCCCCCAAAAATTCATGCAGTCTCCTTCCGGTATTGGGCTCTCCGTTGTTTCAATTTTCAAGACGCATATCTGACTGATACGATTATCACTACCTGTATCTTGTTGTGTTGCTCGTTTTTTTTTCCTACCGACAAGCCTAATCGGTTCTGCCCCATTCCGTGTTTCCGATTTTCCGATTCTTTTCCCGTTTTTCGTGTCGTCGTCCATTTTATTCCGATGTTGCTCTGCTTAGTCTCCGAGCGTTTGAGATGTTTTATTTTTTATTATTGTTGTTATTTGTTATTTTCGTTCCATTGCCATTCTATTGCTTCTGTCCCACTCCACTTGCCTTTCTTGCTCTACGCAAATATCCCTTGCGGGTTGCATTTCTCATTCCAGTCTCAAAAAAAGAGATCGAGGAGAGGCTTGGTGTGGGTAGGGTCAGGAAAGGTAGAGGGGGGGTTAGAGAGAGAAAATCTTTCCACAACTGTTTGATTGATTGATTTACTGTTGTGCTTCTATACATTTTTTTTTCTTTTACTTGATGAGTTATGTTTGTGTGCGACGCCTGCCCGTAAGCTCACGGGCGGTAGGGAGGATGTGTGTGTCCCAAGTGCTGCTTATCCGGTGGTCGCATTTATAATGTGGATTTTGATGTGTGATATTATTTTCTCGGTTGTTTTTTTTCCCCCGAGATTGAATGTTTGTTATTTTGAGTTTCGCGTGGAAGGTTTCTTTGTTGCGCTTTTTCTAATTATTCGCCTTATTCCCCCTCCTCTTTGGCATCTACGCTTTGCCCTCCCTCTCTCGTCTTCCTCCTCAATTCCTTTCCCCCCCTACGCTCCTTGCTCTCCCTCACTACCTCCCTTTTTTATCTCCCTCTTTTCATCCCTCCCCCCTTCCTCCTTTTCCCTTTCCCTTCTCTTTCCCAATCCTCTTTTCCTTGTCCCATTATTTATCATCATAAATAATGTTACTATTATTATTATTATTTTTATAACTAATATTATTATTTAAGTTGCTATTATTCCTGCTATTGATTAATATTACTATTAGTATTTTGGATCTGTCCTGTTTTTACGTTTAATCGGAGGTAAAGGATAAAGTTTGGGAAAGAGAAAAAGGAGAAGAAGAGGAGGAATAATGATAATAATAATAAGTATAGGTGAAAGAATATAACGAGGACGAGGTGAAGGATTAGATTGAAGAAATGGAAGAAATTTGATAAATGGGAATAGAGGACGGAGGAAACGATAACGAGGAGGAGGAGGGGAGCGGCTTGCAGGCGGGTAGCCAGGCCTACCCTCACTTAATTACCGCACCAGCCCAGTCGCTCCCCTCTCCCGTCCCGCCGTGCTCCCCTCTTCCCTCGTCCCTCCCCCTTTCCTCCTTCCTCTCCTCCTCCTGCCATCCTCCCCTCCTCCCTTCCTCCATCCTGCCTCCTCCTACCCCCGTCCTCCCCTCCTCCTTCCCAGTCCTCCTCTCCTCCTTCCAGTCCTCCTCTCCTCCTTCCCAG
>NW_028234404.1:12102993-12105558 GCF_977035675.1 Penaeus japonicus
TGTGTGTGTGTGTGTGTGTGTGTGTGTGCGCGCGTCTGTATCTGTGTGTTTGTGTGTGTGTGTGTGTGTGTGTGTGTGTGTGTGTGTGTGTGTGTGTATCTGTATCTGTATCTGTCTGTGTTTATGTTAATTTGTGCACTTCCTCGCGCGTTTACGCAAGTGAGTTAAGTGCAGGTAAGCCGCCATCGAGACGACGATGGCGGTGGCGATTTCCGTACGGAGGAAATGGTTCACTTCCGGTCTGGCGATATTTGAACGCGCGTGTTGGTGTGTGTGTGTGTTTGTGTGTGTGTGTGGTTATATGTATGTATGGAAGGTTATATATATTCATGTATGGATGGGTTTGTATGTGTATATGCATGTATATATGGTTGCGGATGTTGGCATTTACATCTAAGTATGTGGATGGGTGTCTGTATATGTGTAAGTGTGCGCACGCATGCCCACGTGTGCGTAAAAAAATGTGTATATATGTCTGTGCGTGTGTATGTGCGTGTCTGGCTTGCGGCGACGCCAGGAATTCTATGGGAGCGAAGGGGAGCGGAGGGTAGAAGGGGGTGAGCAGAGGGTCGGAGAGGCGTGAGGGGGGAGGGGAGGGAGGTGCTAACCATCTTTTTCCCATACGGACCGGAAAAAGGCGCAACCGTCCACCCACACCAACCGGAAGTCGGGATATCACTTTCATGACCTGTGCGCTCTCGGCGGCGGATATAAATGTGTGCGTATGTATGTGTGTGTGCGTGTGTGCGCGCGCGCACACAACGTACTTGCTGACTTTCATGTGTGAGTGTGTGTAAGTGCGTGAGAGAGAGAGAGAGAGAGAGAGAGAGAGAGAGAGAGAGAGAGAGAGAGAGAGAGAGAGAGAGAGAGAGAGAGAGAGAGAGAGAGAGGAGGGGGCGGAGAGATGGGAGATGAGATGAGAGGAAAGAAAGACGAAAGTGTAGGGCATCCAGTCTCCCTCTTTCCCTCTCTCCTTCCTTTCTCCCTCTCTCCCATTTCCCCCTCTATCCCTCTCTCCTCCCCTTCAGCTTCTCTTCACCCTTAATCTCTCTCCCACCCGCCCACTTTCTCTTCCTTCATGTTGCCCCACGCTTACCCTCGTCACCTTCCACATGATACATCTATTTCCTCCTTCTCCTCTTCCTCTTCGTCTTCCTCCTCCTCTCCTTTCCTCCCTCCCTTCCTTCCTTCCTTCTACATACACCTACATTGGGAATTAGGCATTCTTTTTAGTCTGATTTAACCCCCCCTCTCCCTCGCTCTCTCCCCTCTCCCCTCTCCCCTTTCCCCTTTCCCCTTTCCCCTTTCCCCTTTCCCCTCTCCCCTCTCCCCTCTCCCCTCTCCCATCATCCATTATTTTGTACTCATTTCTCTATACTTTTGGTGTGCGCGTTTGTTTCGCATCCGAAGACTGGCGCGAGAGGCGAAATGGGGAAAGGGAAGGGAGAGAATAAAAGGAAAGAAAGAAAGAAAGAAAAAAGTGAAGGGAAAGGGAGGAGAGGAAGGCAAGGGAAGCAGAGGAGATGAGAGGAGAAGAGAGGAGGGACAGAATGAGATAAGAAGAGAAGGTGATGGGGGCGGTAAGGCGGAGATATGGGGTGAAGGCGATATGGGGATAGGAGGAAAATGAGAGAGAGAGAGAGAGAGAGAGAGAGAGAGAGAGAGAGAGAGAGAGAGAGAGAGAGAGAGAGAGAGAGAGAGAGAGAGAGAGAGAGAGAGACTGTGTGTGTGTGTAAGAGAGAGTGAGAGTGAGTGAGTATGACTTAGAATCAATACCAGGTTTGATATGAAGGTCTTGACAACAACGCCCAAGTGTGTGTTTGTGGTTATGTATATTCACCGACGTATATACATGCTTCTTTATGCACACACGGACACATAATACATATGTGTATGTATTTAATTTAACGTAAACGTGAGTGTAGTTTTGTTGCATGTGAAATGGCCGATGTAGTGTGCTCTCACGCATACGGCGTTTGAACGAAGCCGGGTACTGTTTGAGGAGAGTTGACATGCGGTGACACGCAACCGCGCCGCGGGTTTCTTTAGCGGCGCGTAACTCCCTTTCCTGGTGCGGTTAGTGTGCATCTATAATGGGAGAATATGATCGTGCGAGTATGTAGACCTTAATAAATGTTTAGATTTATAAATTAAAAGATAGATGGGTGCCTCGTAGGTTCAGGTATACCCAGAAGTGGATCTTTCTGCTTTATTTGTTATGGTATTGTAAACCTCACCCATCCACACACGATCTGCGAAGTGTGTGATTTGATTCGATGGAACGATTTCTCAGATACAGAGAACACCTTCGAGAATCGAAAGGCCCTCGAGGGTTTGCAGTGCGTCTTGGAAAGGGAAAGGGAACACTGAGAGTTTGCAAAGGGAAGTACTCTCTGATTTTCTTCTTCTGGCAATATTCGTGGTGATTCTGTGGAGTATAATGGAACGTTATGGTTGTTAAGATAGAGAGGGAATGTATTTGTATGTTGATGGGCGGACCTAGATCGATGTATGCTGTGTGTGTACCCGGGGCATGTGTGTGTATTTATTTTGGTTGCGTAGTAG
>NW_028234404.1:12113158-12115658 GCF_977035675.1 Penaeus japonicus
AAGATTCTCGGGATTAGGAGCACTGAACCGACTCGGCGTGTATCCTTTCCCCTACTTGCCGCTTACTTTGCTCACCCCGCTACGACTGCCGCTACGCCGCCGCCCCCCTCACCCCCAGCGCGACAGTTACCGCGTAGTAGTCTTCGTCGCGGTCGTAGTTGCGTATGTTCCCGGGGAGCGAGCCGCATTACGCAAAACCTCGTGGGAGCGAGCGAGCGCAGGCCGGCGGCGTCAGAACCGGCCTCAACGTGTCCCGTCCATGCGGAGTAGTCCGGCTCTCGCGAGACTTGTAGTATGGGGGACATGCCTTTTGTGGGTCTGTGCTGGCGTGGTTCTTCATGTGGTTCTCTTCGTTGCTATGGTTCTTTTATGTTGCTCGCTTCTGTTTAAATGCTTTACTTACCTACCTGTCTTTACGGTTCGCTTGGCTCTTAGCTTGTCTTCTCTATATTACTTCATGTTTTGTTTTTATATCTGTCTTTATGCCTTTACTTAATCCTGTAATGCTTTAACTACAGTCTTATGTACTTTGTATGTGTTCTTATTTACCTCTGGATCTTTCAACTCTTCTGTCTGCATAGCTCCTCGCATACCGCTTCTTCCTGTCCTGGCGTCTTTCACTTACGCTTTGCCTTTTCCTCTTTCGTTCTTTCGATCTCCTTTCCCACCGATCACCTGCTTGCCCCAGTACACGGCGTTACGCTTTAACTTCATGAAACGCGAGTGGTGATTGGCCGATGGATTTTTTTAAGGGGGGGGGGGGCAGAAGATGGAACAGGCTGATTGGTCAATAGCGATTTACATTTGAAGGTGATTGGCAATTGATATTTTTTCTACCTTTCGTTTGAAGCTGATTGGTCAGCGGGGAATCGTTTACCTCCAAGTGTTCTAACGTGTAGTTTGGCCCTGTTGATGGTGAGTGCGTGGTTGGGAGTGCAAATGAGGATTATGATGATCTGGCGTCGAAGAAGTGTTATCATTTGAATTATTCGCACGAACAGTTAAAGTTACGATTGTCGTTGGGTGGTTAATGGTTTGTTGTTATCGGTCCACCACTCGGGTCTTTTGACTGACAGCTTTAAGCCCCTGGCGTGGACCCGATGATAGTAATGGTGTTGATGGTGTTCGTAATAAATAATTCGATTGTTTGTTTATTATTGTGAGCTTAGGCATATGCTGTTTGAAAAGTTGTGGAGGGCATTGAATTCTCCATGACGAATTGCATCGTATTTCTTGAGTAGTGAATTAGTACTTAGTTATTGCCCTTTCTGAATGATAACAAGACAACGCAAAGGCAGTTTCAAATGAAAAAGTTTCAGTCGTGATAGCTCTGGTGATGGCGATGAAACAGCGGTAGGTCGAAAGGCTTTCATAGTGGATGGAAATTTAAAATATAATTATTATTATTTTATTTTTCTTGTTCCTCTCCTGTGTTATAGGTCGTCAGGGCGATAATGAGTTGTAGTGTTGTTATGATAATAATAATAATAATTGTTATTGTTATTATTATGGCTAGAAGTATTAGTAATTGTATTACTATTTCTATTTTTATTGTCATCATCATATCATCATCATCATCGCCATGATTATTGATTATTATTAGTATTACGATTATGATTATGATTATTATTGTGTATTACTATTCGATAATTATTATTTGTTATCAGTATTATGTATCGTTATTTCGTATTATTATTATTATTATTATTATTGTTACTATTATTGTTGCTCTTATTGTAATTATTAATGTTATTGGTACAGCTATTGACGTCTGCGTTAGTCATTACTGATACTTTATATTCAGGGTCAATATTACGATTATTGGTGATGATGTTTGTGGTATTTCGATTGCTATTCGGGTTCAGTTTTTGTCAGTGTTGCTATTCAAAACTATTTATATTTTGAAACGTTATTTTCATCGCCTTCGTCATATCCTTTACTGTGGAAATTCGTTTTCTTGATCTTGTTCTTTTTAATCTGATGTTTTATTTTGCTGTCATTGTTGCCAAGTGGCCATTTTGTATTGCTATTATTATATTTATTATTTGTTATTATCATTGTTATCATTGTTAGGGCCATTATTATTGTTGTTATTGTGATTACTATCATTTTATTATCATTATCGTTATTATTGTTTTTGTCATTATCATTAGGATTTTTAGTATTTTGTATAATCATCTAATCCTAACATATTGAAATGCTTATTCAGCTTTTTATTCAACGTTTTATTTTTACGGGTTCTCCATTTTCTTCATAACGAAAGTCAACACTATATCCGGTTTCGATGTAGGTCTATGTAGTCAGTCAGCCGAGTACCCACATGATACTTCATTATTTTTTTTTAATCTTTAAACGAAGGGGTATGTCTTGTAAAGTCTGTCTTTTGCATGTTTTGTAATGGGGCTTAGTGTAAGGTAGATGGCGGCTTGGAGATACCATTGACAATAGTTTCAGAGACGTGTGTGTGTGTGTGTGTGTGTGTGTGTGTGTGTGTGTGTGT
>NW_028234404.1:12120658-12123158 GCF_977035675.1 Penaeus japonicus
GCCTGCTGTCCTTAGTTCGGCGTTTAGAGTTGCAGCAGGGGGCTGTTTCATCGTTTGATTCCATTCGACGAGGTCTTTGGGGTAGCGTTTTAATCCGTCTTTCCTGCGGCGTGAGCGTTTCCGAAGGTCAGCTCGCCACTCGTTCGGCGGCCGGGGTTGTCGTCTTGAACGGCGTCCCCAAGCGCGAGGGGTCGTGTTCTCGATTCCCCTTTAAGCTTCGTAGGTTAGAAGCCTCCTTAGCCCAACCCCGACCCAAGATGGGAAGGCTTGGATCCCACTTTAAGAATCTCGACGTCGCTGCGGTCTTTGTATGATCAATCAGAGGCTCTATCTGAGTCGGTTGATAAGTTTCGGGGGCGGCCGGCTTGAACTCGTCAGTCTTAGGAGTGGCTTCGTCTTCCCAGGGCAGCAGGATTCGGCTACCGCCCGGGATCAGTCGTCAGCGGTCGGAGGGCAGGCTTTATCCTTTCCGCCCTGCGCCCCACAGCTCTCCTGTTGCCTCTCCTCCGTATCTGGCTCATTTGGCCTTTAACAGCCATACTCACGCGCACACAAGCACGCACACACACACACACACACACACACACACACACACACACACACACACACACACACACACACACACACACACACACACACACACACACACACACACACACACACACACCCACACACACACACACCACACACACACACCACACACACACACACACAACACACACTCTCCACTCTCCTCTCCTCTCTCTCTTCTCAAGTCACACATCTCTTCTCTCTCTCTCTCTCTCTCTCTCTCTCTCTCTCTCTCTCTCTCTCTCTCTCTCTCTCTCTCTCTCTCTCTCTCTCTCTCTCTCTCTCTCTCTCTCTCTCTCTGTGTGTGTGCGCGCGCGCGCGCGATCCTTCTCTCCCTCACTCCCTCTCTTCCGTGGTCCCTTTCGTCCGTGTCCGTGTCCTTCGTTCTTCCCGCCGGTGGTTTCCCCTTGGGCGGAGGAGGAGAGCATCCGGGAGAATCGAGGTGGCCCGAGAATCCTGCAAGAACGAAGCGTGTTGTTGTCATTGTGAGCGTTATTAGTTGTTGTTGTTGTTATTATGATGATGCTGATAATGGTAGTGATGATCTCTGTCATTCCCTTCGTAGTCTCTCTTTCTCTCTCACTTACTCTCTACCTCTCTACCTTCCTCTCTCTCTCTCTCTCTCTCTCTCTCTCTCTCTCTCTCTCTCTCTCTCTCTCTCTCTCTCTCTCTCTCTCTCTCTCTCTCTCTCTCTCTCTCTCTCTCCTTCCCCCGATATCCTGCCCCCGCCCCCCCCTCTCTCTCTCTCTCTCTCTCTCTCTCTCTCTCTCTCTCTCTCTCTCTCTCTCTCTCTCTCTCTCTCTCTCTCTCTCTCTCTCTCTCTCTCCTTCCCCCGATATCCTCCCCCCCCTCTCTCTCTCTCTCTCGCGCCCTGCCATTCTTCCCCCGCTGGCCGCCGTTTCCTGTCGCCGCTATCTCGGGCGCTGATTTCCCCACCTCGCCCCCGACCTTATTTCCTGCTTGCCTCCCCTCCCTTCTTCGCTTCTCTTTTCTGCTCTTCTCTTCCCTTCCTTTCCTTCGTTTTCCTTCCCTTTCCTTCATTTTTCTTCCATTTTCTTCCCTTTCTTTCCTGCCACGTCCCTTCCCTTCCTACCCGCAGTTTCCCTTGCCTTCCTTTTCCTTCCATTATTTTTGCCGACCGTCATTTCTCTTCTCTTCTTTTCGCTCCTCCTTTCATCGTAACGGCCTCTGTTCTCTCTTGCATTTTTGCGGTTATTGTATTCCTCTTCCCCTTCTTATTCATCCTACACCTTCACCTTTTCCTCCTCCTCCGCCTCGCCCCTTCCTCTTCCTCCTCCTCTTCCTCCTCCCCCCCCTCTTCCTCCTCTTCCTCCTCCCCCCTTCCACCCCCTCCTCTTCCTCCTCCCCCCTTCAACCCCCTCCTCCTCCTCCTCCTCCTCCTCCTCCTCCTCCTCCTCCTCCTCCTCCTCTTCCAACCTCTCCTCCTCCTCCTCCCACCTCTCCTCCTCCCCCATCCTCTCCTCTCCTCTCCTCTCCTCTCCTAAGTATCGCCACCTCTCCTGCTCGTCCGCACGGTTACATTCCGCTCTTCGCGACTCATCCTCCTCATTTTCCCATCTGATTCGACGCCTTTATCGACCTGATTCATCGACTCATTGACTCGGCAACGACTCGGTGTAGCGTGTTACCAGGCTCCCCCTCCCTCCCCCCCCACATTTTTTTCTTTTAAAGGCGTGGGATTTAGGGGAGATGGGGGATGGGGATGAAGGAGGAAAGGAGGAGGTTCGTAGAGGGAGAGAGAGGGAAGGAGATAGAGAAGGAAAGGGGAGGGATGAGGTACCGTTGTTTTGGCTCTTCTCTCCTTCTTCCTCTTCTTCCTCCTCTTTTTCGCCCGGCTTCTCCACCTTCTTCTTCTTCTTCTTCTTCTTCTTCTTCTTCTTCTTCTTAACCCGCCGCCCCCTCCATCCTT
>NW_028234404.1:12128158-12130658 GCF_977035675.1 Penaeus japonicus
ACTCATTCACACACATTCATACGCACATTTCACACACACATGCACATACACATACACATACACGCTGAGTTGACTCACATGTTAAGTCGCCCAACGAGGTACAGGCGCGGTCTCTCACTCCTTCCCTCTCCCTTCCTTCTCCCTTCCTTCTCCCTTCCTTCTCCCTTCCCTCTCTCCCCTTCCCTCTCCCCCTTCCCTCTCCCCCTTCCCTCTCCCTTACCTTCCCCCCTTCCCTCTCTCCGTCCTCCCTCCTCCCCCCTCCCCCCACCACCTTCACGAGCACGGTATTCTCCGACATAAAGGCGGCTAGAGATTGTGCTGTGTAAGTCTGTATGGGACAGAGAGAGAGAGAGAGAGAGAGAGAGAGAGAGAGAGAGAGAGAGAGAGAGAGAGAGAGAGAGAGAGAGAGAGAGAGAGAGAGAGAGAGAGAAGGGAAAGGGAAAGGAATGGAGGAGGGAGAGTGAGAGGAATAGAATGAATGAGTAGACATGACGTCATAAACGACGTTGCTGCTGCCACACCGGAAGTTCAACAACTTGCAGTTGATCCCTCGCCAGCATCCCCCCCTTTCTCTCTCTCTCTCTCTCTCTCTCTCTCTCTCTCTCTCTCTCTCTATATATATATATATATATATATATATATATATATATATATATATATATATATATATATATATATATATCCTCCCTCCCTTCCTCCCTCCTTCAATCTATCTATCTATCTCAGTCTCTCCCTCTCCCTCCCTCTCCCTCCCTCTCCCTCCCTCCTCTCTCTCTCCTCTCTCTCTCCTCTCTCTCTCCTCTCTCTCTTTCTCTCTCTCTTTCTCTCTCTCTTTCTCTCTCTCTTTCTCTCTCTCTCTCTCTCTCTCTCTCTCTCTCTCTCTCTCTCTCTCTCTCTCTCTCTCTCTCTCTCTTTCTCTCTCTCTCTCTCTCTCCCCTTCTCTCTCTCCCGTGATTGTGATGCGGCGAGTGTAGTGTCATCGTAATGCCGCGGCCATTCCTATGTGCGCTGGAGCGGCAAGAGAATCACCCTGAGAGAGTTGTCGATTTCTGTTGCCGTGATGCTGACGCAGGTGTCGATGTCGATTGTTTATGAATGGCGGAGGCGGCGACGGCGGTGACGACGCCGACGGTACATGTTGTGCAGGTTGCCAGGCCACGTTGCTGTTGCTTGCTGCTGTTTGTTGTCGCTCTTCCTGTGGGATTTGTGCATCCGTTACGTTACGATCTTTGTTACCGAGCAGTTGTTGCCTGTCGTGCCTGCCTGCCTGCCTGCCTGCTGAGCTCCGCCGGAATGTACCCGGTTACTTGGTTGTTTTGTACCCTGTATCGGTCGGTCGGTTGTCGGTCGGTGGCTGTTCGGGCGTACCCAGGGCGATCGTCTGACCAACCGATTGACCGTTATTTCCGACTACGTGTTTCGTTTTTGCTTTTGTTTTTTGTTTTTGTACTTATCTCTGAACCCGACAGACTTGTCCCTGTTTGATGTAACTGTTGCGTCTTAACGTAATGCGGCACTTTTAAGATTTTAAGATTGCAGTCCATCCTTCCATCGCTTTTTCTCTATCCCCCCCCACCTCTCTCTCTTTCTCTTTCTCTTTCTCGTTCTTTCTCTGCGTGTATGTATGCGTGTTCTCGCGTTGTGCGCTAGGAAAGCTTATAATCTGGTCTTGTATTTGCGAGTTCTGTGAATGATGAAAGGTTACATTCTTCCTCTATCAATCTATCTCCCAATTATCTATCTATTTTTCGCACGCGCGCTTTAATGAACTTTTTCATAAGATACCTTCGTATGAACATCTTGATGCATGATGTTCCTGATTCGCAGGAAGGAGAGGGGGGACATGGACAGGCTGTTTTATGCGATTATCGAACCGGCGAAAGAAGCTCATTTGTCCAAAGGAAAGGAAAGGGATGGGGATGGGGATGGGTGGGAGGAGGGTCATTGACCAGGGGACGATGGGAGGAGGAGGAGGAAGAAGAAGAGGAAGAAGTGGAGGTGGGGGAGGGGGGAGGAGGAGGAGGCGGAACAGTTTTAGGGATAGGAATAGAATAGGGATAGAAATGGAAAGTGGGAGTAATTGAGCTGGACAGATCAAATACTGGGATACTAGTGGATCGCTCGTGGAGACACAGCGATAGAAAGGCAGACATGGAGAGGTAAATCATCTGCTATCGAGTATGTCTATGTTTGTGATGTGTGACCTTGAGCGGCAGTGCCGTCCGCAAGCGGAGTTTCTTCGTGTCTCCGAGTGTCTCGCCGCGGAATGTCGTCTCAGTGCCTAGAGTGCCTCCCTCGCCGGTGCCATTCTCGCGAACCCATGCCTTGCGCAGCGGCGGCAGCGTAGCGAGCGAGTGAGCGGGCGAGCCGGCGGCGTAATTACGGCGAGCGAGTGGCCGGACGGGGCTGGACGGGCGCGGGATGGTTGGCATTCCTGACATAACCAGGTTCGGCATAAAAACCCGAGCGGCGGCAGTGGCGGCGGCAGCGGCGGCGGTGG
>NW_028234404.1:12143158-12153158 GCF_977035675.1 Penaeus japonicus
TAGACTGGCTTCAGGTTGAGTATTTTGGTGCACTTTGCCAACTTGGGTTCAGACAGAGTTGGTGGTTGAGGAGGGCCCCTCCTCTCCCGTCGCATCTCTCTCTCTCTCTCTTTCTTTTATTCGTTCTTCCTCTCTCGCCCACGTCTTTCTTCTCCATATCAGCCTTTCGTCATGTACACATTTCACGCTCTTTGTTTTTTAATTATTTTTCTTTGCTTGTGCGTTCGTCTCTTAGCTCCCCTTACTTAATTCCTTGCCCCGACGGCCATGTGTTTCATGGTCTCGGCGACGCGGCCGGCCCTTCGCTCCCCGTCCCTTCCTTCGCGGGGTGGCCCTGGCACCTTCGTCCCTTCCATTCCTGTTGGGCACTGCCCCACTCGTCCACCTCCTCTCCCCCGCCCCCCTCAGCTCTCCATCTGGCCGCCCTTCAGTCTCTTCCTAGTGTAGACGGCTTCGGTGTCTGCTTCTCTCTCTCTCGGGTCTCTCTCAACCTTCCTTTATCGCTCTCCAGTTATCCTTCTTTCTTTTATCCCTCGAGTTCAATTTTTCTTCTCACCTGAGAGTGGCGGGGCATACAGGTTTCCCCGGGCACGGTTGCGCGCGCGCGCGCCTCTCTCTTTCTCTTTCTCACTCACTCACTCCCGGGCGACGCTAGACTCGCCTATTTTGGGCTCATTAGTACTGACTGATTCATGGCGCAGCTTAAATATTCCACTGTAACAGTAGTACCTGTCGCGGGCACTTTTGAGTGTGCGGGGATGAGTGGGGGGAGGGGGGTGGGTATGGTGGAGGTGAATTTGTTTGTGTTCGTATTGTGTTTGTGTTCCGGGGTATCGTGTTTGTGGAGAGGAGCAGACGGATGAGCAAGAAGGGATGAACGGATAAAGAAAGAAAAGAATGGTTGTGTTTGAGAGAGAGAAGGAGAGAGAGAGAGAGAGAACGATCGAGCCAGAGCCAGAGCCAGCCAAGGAGAACAGATTGTGGAGGTTTTACGTGGGCGCGCGAGAGCCAGACTCCCGCCAGACGGCTGCATTCCTCGCAACTACCGCTGCCACCAACTAACTACCCCCACCCTCCTTCGCCCACTTCCTTCATTCGCGCCTTCTTTCCTTCCTCCCTCCGTGCTCTTCCACCTCTCGCCGCCCCCTTCCCCTTTGCTCAGTTTTTTTTCTACTCGCACCTACCATATCTACCTCTCCCCTATTTTAATTTATTTACCAAATTACTGGTGTGTGTGTGTGTGTGTGTGTTGATATAACACACCACACTATATATATATATATATATATATATATATATTGTGAGTATTTTTATATTCATTACATGCATTTATATATGTATATATATATGTATATATATTTGTTTATATTTATTTGGATATATATTTACACATACATATATATATATATATATATATATATATATATATATATATATATATATATATACATATATACATATATACACATTTACACACACACGCATACACACATACACACATGATACCGTCCTAACACCTGGCCTGGCTTCGGCTAGTTGGCAGGCTTGCTGGCAGGAAAGTAAACAAACAAAATGAGGAGGAGGAGGAGAGAGGAAAAGAAGAAAAAGAACGAAAAAATAGAGAAAGAGATAGATGGAGGATAAGGAGAAGCTGAAGATATAAGAGTGAATGGGTTGGCTGTCGTTAAGTAGAGGGAAAATCTGTATGAGAGAGAGAGAGAGAGAGAGAGAGAGAGAGAGAGAGAGAGAGAGAGAGAGACTGAGACCGAGACCGACTGAGACACTTTTTTTCATCAAAGCCAGACGATGGGGACGGGCTAAGCTGAGTGTGGAGATATGTTTGGACTTTGTAGTCTGCGAATCTGCTGCGTATAAATAAAATGCCGTCTGGCCGGCTGTGGTATAGGGGCGATGTTTTGGGAGAGGTGGAGACGGGAAGAGCACAGGGAGCAGTGACTAATAAAGAGAAGGAGAAGATGGGGATGGAGGAGAAAGAAATAAGACGGGGAGCGCGGAGGGACTGGCTTTCGTCGTAGAAGAAAGGGAAGCAGAATAATGAGATAGAAATAGGGAGAGAGAAAGAAAGAGAGAGAAAGAAAGAAAGAAAGAAAGAAAGAAAAAGAAAGAGAGAGAACGCGTGAGATTGGTTAGTTTATTGATAGGTATTGTTTATTCATTTGTTTACCACTGGGTGTGAGTGTGTGCTAGTTGATTTTTTTAAGAATGAGTTTTTAAAGGTCGATGAAACATCCTTATTATTAATGTCATCACCGGTATTGGTTATCATTGGCTATCTTACGCTTACCTTTATTGTAGGCGTGAAAACATGTTTTAGTTCACGCATATCAGATGAATCACATGATTTGCACCTTCAGACGGTCTATTTTTCATTCATTCATCCATTCATTCATAAATGTTCTGGTAGAACTCGGTTGGAAACCCGGCTTCTACTCCCCCCCCCTCCCGCCCTCCTCTTTCCTCCCCTCCCCCCATTCCTTACTTCCCTCTTCAACACGAATTCTTTAAATAATTCTTGGAAATGTTTCTTTCTCAGTGTTGGGGGACGGGGGAGGGGGGAGGGCTAGATGGGTGGGTGTGGGGAGGGGGGGAGATTATGATCGGCGGCGACTGCGGAAGAAAAAGTCAAAGAGGAGGTGGATGGTAGTGGTGGTGATAAAGAAGACATAATAAAGAAAAAAAAGAGGAAGATGACGATGATGGCGGGGAGGTTTTTAAAAAGAGGAATATAGATACTGTACCTTTTGGTGTTCTGGGGGAGGAGGAGGAGGAGGAGGAGGGGTGAGAGGGGGAGAGGAGTCTCCTTGCGGTGTTGGCAGCAGAGTGCCAAGAGGAACTCTTAGGTCTTTCCACCTCCTCCGCCTTGTTTCTTTCCTTTCCTTCCATTTCCCAACTATCGCTTCCTTAGAGAGAGAGAGAAAAAGAGAAAGAGAGGGGGAGAGGGAGGGAGAGAAAATAGAATTAGAAATAGAAATGGAGCCCGGGAAGTGGGCCTGGCGGTCGGGCCCTCCCATGTGCCGATGTCTGGATCTCATGAAGGCGTATATACCTTGGTGACTCAACCGGTCTTATCTTGATCAGTGGCCACGACAAACTCGGCGTCAGCGGCGGCAGATCCCAAGGGCGCCGCCGCCTGCCCTCGTCTTCGGCCCCGTCCTCATCTTCGTCCTCGTCTTCGTCCTCGTCTTTATTCTACTCCCCGTCCTCCCATCCCCCCCCCTCCGGGTTTACGAGTGGCGGGACCGACATGGACAAGTTGGAGGTGTCAGGGGCTAGCGGGCGGCCACCGCCTATGATGATGATGACGATGGTGATGATGTAAGGATGGTGTCTCAGACCCTGGCTGTTTCGTCGCCCTAAAACCTCGCCTTCGTAACCCGAGCTCTGTGAGCCAACCCAGTGTATGGTGGGAAGGAAAGGCTACCCGGCTACACACGCCTTGGCCGCCCCCCCCCCCCCCCACACACACACACACACACATTTCCCCCCCTCCTCTTTTTCTCTCTCTCTCTCTCTCTCTCTCTCTCTCTCTCTCTCTCTCTCTCTCTCTCTCTCTCTCTCTCTCTCTCTCTCTCTCTCTCTCTCTCTCTCTCCACTAATCGGCGAGCACAAGTCTTAGGCGCGTGGGCGGAGGGGCGTCCTCGACCACGTGAACCCTGAGTACGCAACATTCCGCCGGGCACTTGTGGCAAGCACGGACGGACGCACGAACGCACACTTCAGTCTAGAGGAAACATTGAGGTAGTTTGGGTCTGTCTGTGTGTTGCATTTTTTCCCTTGCTAGATCGGACGCTGTAACAGACACTTGGATTTTCATGCTGTCATTGTTTAGTGTGTACCGATTGTTTTATTTATCTTTTCTTTCTTTATATTGTATAGTGATGTATTTCTCTCTCTCTCTCTCTCTCTCTCTCTCTCTCTCTCTCTCTCTCTCTCTCTCTCTCTCTCCTCTCCTCTCCTCTCTCATCTCTCATCTCTGCGTCCACATCTCTCATCTCATCTCCTCATCTCTCTCTCTCTTTCTCTCTCTCTCTCTGACACACTCACTCATTCACACACACACACACACACACACACACACACACACACACACACACACACACACACACACACACACACACACACACACACACACACACACACACTCACACTTACTTTCGAGCCCGACTGCAGTCTTTTGTGCGCGCGCATCGTCATAGCAAGTTTATGCACGTGATATTTATAGTCGGATGTTTGAATGTGACGAATACTTGGTCGTGGGTTTTAGCGGGGGTGGGGGAGTATCAAGGGAGGAGGGGAGGTTAGGGAGAGAGAGGGAAGTAGTGGGAGTTGGGGAGGGAGGAGGGGGGAGGAGAGAGGCCCAAAGACCGGGCGCCCCCCCGGTGAGGAGAGCCAAACCACAAGAGGACCCCACCACCGACATTAGGGACTGCACACCGTGGAGGTTACGGTGCGGTGCCGTCCTGCTCCCCCATTGCTGCTCGTATGAATGGGAATGGCGGACGAGGCCCCTCCCTTCCCGTGCCCTGACTCCTCGTAATCGTCTGGTAACTTTGCGCTTTGCCTCTCCTCTCTCTCTCTCTCTCTCCGTACCACTCTCTCCTCCCCCCCCATCCCCCCCTCCTCTCTACTATATAAATTATATAATAATATATATATATATATATATATATATATATATATATATATAATGTGTGTTCATTTATTTATTTATTTATCAAATTATATTATATATTAATACGTATATGCGCATTGTGTAAAGGAGAAGGGAGGTTCGGAGACAATGCATAAGGGGACTACCCCGGAGATCACGCGAAAGGAAAAGGAGCAAGTAGTGCCATCGCCGAGAGAGGGGAGGGGAGGGGGGCTTGTGGCGAAGGGGAGCGAGACTTTACTCGTGGGCGGGGTTTTGTAAGGCGTCGCCATGTGGTCGTGGTCAGGAAATAAGGGCGGGAAAAGAGAGTAGGGGGTGGGGGGGATAAGGGAGTAGGGAAAAGAGAGCCGTGCCATGATCCCCTTCGCCCCATCGCCCCATCGCCGCCGCCGCCTGACGGAGCACCGGTGAGGAAGGGGTGCCACCGAAACCGATCGGAAATGCCACTGTTATTGCCACCGGATCCGTCGCTCTCCCTCACCTCCCGCCCTTCCTGCGTCTCTCGCCTTCTCTCTCCCTCCCTCTCCCTCCCTCTCCCTTCCTCTCCCTGCCTCCCTATATATATATGTGTGTGTGTGTGTGTGTGAATATATGATAAATAATTAATAATAATTATCTAACATATATATATATATATATATAATAAGATAAAATATATATAATAGTATATTATATATATAATATAATATATAATATATATATATATATATATATATATATGGAGAGAGAGAGAGAGAGAGAGAGAGAGAGAAAATACTAATCCGTACCCTGTGACCTTCTCCGCGAAGAAGTCGGTCCCTGCTTGAAGTGTTCTAAATATTCCTAGCGACTCGTGAGTACATTCCTCCCCCGCCCCTCCAGTCCCGCCGGATGTGCCTCGCTTGGCCACGAACCTGTTGTACAAGACGGACGGCGCGGCGGCGGCGGCGGCAGCGGCGGCAGCAGCGGCACGATGTACACCGAGCTCACGGCGCCGTACCCTTTTGTGCGCGTGGTGGGACTTGCGGTTTGCGCTGGGGTCCCCTTTGTGTGCGTGTCTGTCTGTTTCTGTCTGTGTGTTTGTGCGGGAGAGAGAGAGAGAGAGAGAGAGAGAGAGAGAGAGAGAGAGAGATTGACTGACTGACTGTTAGAGACTGTGAGTATATGTATACACGTGTGCGTGCGTGTGTTCGATCAAATGAGCAAGCAAGTGAGCGAGCGAGCGAGCGAGCGAGCGAGTGAGTGAGCGAGTGAGATCGTGCGTGGGTCGCGAGGCACTTAAGTGTTAATTGAGGGGCCGTTCGTGGGTCTCTCGGTGCGGCTCGCGATGATTCACACCAGAAACATCCGTATCATTGTGGCCGACGTTCCTCTGCTCCCCCCTCTCCCCCCCTCCCTTCGCGCCCTTGCCTCCTCCCCCTCTTTTTCTTCTTCTTCCAGTTCTTGCTGTTCCTCCTCCTTGTTCGTCGTTTTTTTTTTTTTTTTTTTTCGCTTCCTCCTTTTAGCCGCCTCTACCTTCGCCTTAGCTCCGTTTCCCTATTTCCCTTTCTCCCTCCCCCCTCTCTCTCCGTCCCTCCCGGCTTTATCCCATCGCATCTTCCTCTTTCTATTTTCCTCTTTTTTTCCCGTTTCTTCTCGTTGTTTTCCTGCTCTTATCCATCTTCGGTCCGTCCCTTTCACCTCCTCTTTTTATCTCCTTCCTGTTGCTTCTTAATTTTTCTTCTTTTTTCCCCCTCTTCATTTTCTTCGTTTCCTCCTCTTCCCTCCTGCTCCTCCTCTTCAGCCTTCGCTTTTTTCTTTCTCTTCTTTTTTTCTACTTCTTTCTTCTTATTTTTTTGCCTTATGATTATTATTACTTTTTTTTTCTTCCACCGCGGGAAAAAAAGTAAAATACTCAAAAAGAATATGAAGGAAGGAGAAAGCGAAGATCAGGTAGAAGAGAAACGAGAGAAATGTAACGATTGCGGAAGGGGGTAAGGGGGACTAAACGAAATACGAAGCAGATAATAACGAATAACGAATAAATAGAAGGATAAATAATCCGGGAATACCGCGTGGAGGAAATGCCATAGGTGGATTGGCCAGGTGAACTCAAGGCCGGGTGGGGGTGGGGGTGGGAGTGGGGTTAAGGTGTTGCTAGCCTCCTTTTCTTGTGTTTTATTGGAGGTGTGTGTGTGTGTGTGTGTGTGTGTGTGTGTGTGTGTGTGTGTGTGTGTGTGTGTGTGTGTGTGCGCGCGTGCGTATGTGTATGTATGTATGTATGTATGTATGTATGTGTGTGTGTAAGTCAGTGGCGTGGTGGCTTGACGTAGCAGGGTCATTGGGCGGAGAACGTGTGAGTGCATTGCCCATATCATAATCACCAATACCCATACTGTGCTGTGCTCTGTACACGAAAGGACGGTTTGTACGTGTCCCTCCGTCTCTCACCTTTCTCTTTCTCCTTCTCCTACTCTTTCTCTCCCCCCCCCTCCCTCTCCCTCCTTCCCTCTCTCTCTCCCTCCCTCCCCCTCCCTCCCTCCCTCTCCCTCCCTCTCCCTCCCTCTAAGGGGTTGTAAGGGATACCAGTGATTCGAATGATGGGGGGGGGGGGTCAGGTTGAGAACCATGCATTGGATTGAGGTCTTTAATCTCAATGCTCTAAATTGGGATAACGCTGGATGTAAATGACGAAGACCCCCTGGGTGTTGCTGACGTGGGGTTGGGGCACCTGGTGTTATAGTAGTAGTAATAGTAGTAGTAGTGAGAGAGAGGGATAGGGTGGAAGCAAGGGAATTATGGAAGGAGAGAGGGAAAGAGAGAAAGAGGGGGAGAGAGAGAGAGAGAGAGAGAGAGAGAGAGAGAGAGAGAGAGAGAGAGAGAGAGAGAGAGAGAGAGAGAGAGAGAGAGAGAGAGAGAGTGAGTGTGTTTGAGAATGACAATGAGAATGAAAAGGAGATGATTCAGACATGAATGAACACATAGGGGAGACGAGCCGAGGAGAAGAGTCGAGAGAATAGGAGGAGAGAGGACTTGGGGAGTGCATGGGGAGAGGCGAGTGAGTGAGTGACTGAGCGAGCGAGTGAGCGAGTGAGGCTTCGGGAGGAGGGAAGGGAGTTACCATTACACGGGTAACGGTTGCCGGTAATTGCATGGTGACCGCACCAGGCAGCAACAATTACTGTCCAGCTGTTGCACGTCAGGCGGTTGGCCGGGTTGGGATGGGATTGGATAGGATAGGAGAGGACAGGATAGGATAGGTTAGGATGGGATGGAATTAGATAGAATGGGACGGGACGTGACATGATGGGATTGGATGGAATTTGACGGGATAGGATAGGATTGAGTGGGCCAGGATAGGATACTATGTGGGATGTGATAGGACGCGGCGCAGCTCGGGAAAAAAAACAAGCCTCGGGTATCGGTTTTCTATTCCTTTTATGGTTGTACTTTTCTCCGTTTTCATTTGAATTCAACTTCGTTTATCCTTATTGAATTCTTCGCATTTGCCCCCCTTGATTTTATTCAGTTTCTTGTTATTGTGGATGGTTTGTTTATATATTTAGTGGGTTGTTTATTTAGTTGTTGTTTTTCATTTATATTTATAGATATTTCCCTTCGCTATTGGTGTGTGTGTGCGTGCGCGCGCGCGCGTTTGCGTGCTTGAATGTGTGTGTCTGTTTGATAATGGATGTGTGTGTGTGTGCGCTCCTGCCCGATGAACACGGCAACAGCGACCAGGCGCGACCCAGGTAGCAGCCATATGGGTTGGCGACGGCGACAGCGACGGCGACCGCGACGGCGACATGCCTCGCTGGCCGTTTCCTCCGCGGGGCGCGGAAGAGTCGCCGGTCCTGGTGCTTTTCGCGTTGACTTGCATGCCGCCGTTGATGGTTCCGTTTGCAGACATTGCTCGTTGTTCCTGTTGACTCTCCTGTTGTTTCCGTTGACAAAAATTGTCATTACTGTTCGTGTTGCCTGTCTTACTGTTGCGATCTATGTTGGTGTCCGTTGTCGCTGTTATACTGCTTTTGTTTTATTATTATCATTGGCGTCGTCATATTTTTTGTTGTATGAATAGACAGACATTTTAGTTAATCTTGTATTATTGTGTTTTATTGATATAGCTACAATCTTTTTTGTTGCTATTATTATTAGTAGTGGTACTCTATCATCGTTATTACTATTATCATTACCTTAGCATCATCATTATTATTATTAGAATAGTTTTTGCGATTATTGTTGTTATTGTCGCTATTATTATTACGAAAACTGCCGTTGTTATTAGTATTGTTAATGTGATCAGTAACATCAACATTGTAATTATCATTAGTATTATTATTTCTGTATAATTGTTTTCATCATTGTTCCCATTAATATTTCTTATCATTTTTTTTACTCATCGTTTTCCCTTTCTCTCTTTACAGGTAAGTTGCGGACGGAGAGGAGAAAAAGAGCTGCTTAGGAGGGAGGAGGTAAGAGAAAGGAAAGAAATTTTGGGAGTTTTTTCGGATGGGGGGAGGGTTGCAGAAGACGATGTAGGAGGAAGAGAAGAAGAAAAAGAAGAAATAGAAAGCAAAAGAGGAGGAATAAAACAAGAAAGAAATGAACAAGCACTTAGCAGGGATGAATTGACGTTTGTATTTTTGTTTTTTGTTTGTTTCCTTCTAGGATTGGAAAGTGGGATGCGTCCTCGTACATAGAATAAGAGGAAAAAAAGACAAAAGAAAAAGTGAGAGCATATACAGGAGAACACGAAAGTGTAGGTCAGGCTGCTATCGTAAAGGGGAGTGGATGAGGAGTGGGCGTGGGGGTAGGAGAGGGGGGTGGGGGGTCGTGCATGGCAGCCTTGCTGAGCGCGGTTGCTGCCTCAAGGTGAGTGGCTTCCCATTCATTCTCTATCCCCCCCCCCCCTCTCTCTCTCTCTCTCTCTCTCTCTCTCTCTCTCTCTCTCTCTCTCTCTCTCTCTCTCTCTCTCCCTCTCTCTCTCTCTCTCTCTCTCTCTCTCTCTCTCTCCTCCTCCCTCCCCTCTCTCTCCCTCCCCTCCCCTCCTCCCTCCCCTCCCCACCCCCTCCCCCCTCCTCTCTCTCCCTCCCCTCCCTCCCTATCTTCCCTCTCTCCCCTCCTTTCCTCCTCCCTCCCTCCCTTCCTTTCACCCTCCTTTCCTCCCTTCCTCCCTCCCTCCCTTCCTGCCACCCTCCCTTCCTTCCCTCCATATCCCTCCCCCTCTTCTCCCCTCCTGTCCCTTTCCTACACTTCGGTTTTGCCTCCCTTTTACCTTCCTCTCCTCCTCCTCCTCCTCCTCCTCCTTCTCTCCCTCTATCCTCCGGCCATTCTTTGACGCGGTCAGGATGTGACGTAACTCCTTGG
>NW_028234404.1:12170658-12188158 GCF_977035675.1 Penaeus japonicus
CACCCTTTCTCTCCCTCCCCTTCCCCCCTCTCTCCCTCTCCCTCCCCCTCCCCCCCTCTCTCTCACACTCCCTCCCTCCCACCTATCTGTTTGTATTAGGCGGGGGAGGGAGGAGAGGAGGGCCATGAGCGTGTCCATTTTCACGTGCATGTGTGTGTGTGTGTGTGTGTGTGTGTGTGTGTGTGTGTGTGTGTGTGTGTGTGTATGTATGTGTCGATGTGTAGGCGTGGGGTATTTAGATGTTTGTGTATGTGTCGATGTATATGTTCATGTACGTATGTGTGCGTGTTTTAGTGGCGATAATAATCGGCCCGTTGAGATGCTCCGTAAGAAATAACTGGCTCGGCTTGTGGTTGCGTATTTATGCTAAAAGTTGGGAAAGTCATGTGCGCTGAGTGTGTGTGTGTGTGTGTGTGTGTGTGTGTGTGTGTGTGTGTGTGTGTGTGTGTGTGTGTGTGTGTGTGTGTGTGTGTTTCTGCGTCTGCGCGTGCGTGTGCGCGCGCGTGTATGTATGTATGTATGTATGCGTGCGTTTGTGTGTATGTGTGTGTGTGTGTATGTATGTGCGTCTGTGTGTTTATGTCGTATATGATTACGGGGAGGGAGGGGGGAGGGGGTATGTCAAAGGCAAAGAGAAAGGAAGATGGAGAGAGGAGCGAGAAACAGCGAACAGCGCGAGTCTTGAGGAGCAGCACGCTACGTCCAGCTCGGCCGGAGAAAGCAGGGAAATGTGAGGCAAGAAAATCCGGACGAGAGAGGAATCAGCAATGAGAGAGGGAGGGTGGGCTGGGGTCCTGCTGGATTGGGGGGGGGGTAGAGAGAGGGGGAAAGAGAGAGAGAGAGAGAGGTGGGGAGAGGGGGGGGAGGGAGGCAGGCAGGGAGGGAGGGCGGGCGGGCGGACGGGCGGGCAGTGGTGTAGCGGTGTACTACGACGCGCTCTGCTAGTGTGGTGTTGGACGCCGTGCGAGGTGGACCGCTGCGCGTTGCTCCGGCAGTGTAAGCGCGGGTTGCGTGGCCCAGATGGCTCGCAGGTGGTGTCCTCCGACGGGACCGAGAGTGTGTGTGACGGGAAGTGTGACAAAGGAGCCACCTGGGGAACGCCGTGGCCGCTATCAGTGTGACGCGAGTGGAACTTGTAGGTCTGGTTGGAGAGGAGAGGAGGTGGAGGAAGGAGAAGGAGGGGGAAAGGGGGGTTGGGGGGCCGCGCGCGCCCTCACAAGCTCCCGAAAATCCTGGCCATGTTGTGCTGCTGCTGCGAGTGGCGGAAGTGTCGACCTGGGTCCCTTCAGGAGGCCGTCGCCGCTCCTCGCCTCCTCCCTCGAGCTCTCGCGCCGCCGCCAGGAGGAGGAGGGAGAGGATTCGGTGATTGTGGAGAGGGGAGTGACCTAGCCTGACCTCACCCCCGGGGGCTATAAGGAATAGTGGAAACAAGAGAAATCAAAACGAAAGGATATCCAGTTCTAACCACCCACACTCACTCACTCACACGCCCCAAACCGAAGCCCGCCATGAGGCGTGGGGTCTCGGGAAACCAAGCTAACCTCTATACCCTACCCCCTCCAACCCGCCCCCTCCCCCCATTCCCCAACGGTCCACTAGGCCTATGAAGTTTAGTGGCTGTGGTGGGTTGGTACTGGGACGGCTGGGGTGGGATGGTGGGGGGTGGAATGGGAGAGTCGAACAGCGCTACGCAGGCCTACCTTTCCTCCTCCCCCTCCTCGCCCTCCTCCGCCTCCTCCCCTACTCCCCCTACTCCCCCTACTCCTCTTCCTCCTCTCCTCGGAGCCGCTGTGTGTGACCCCCACGCTGCTGTTCTGCTGCCTGATGCCTGCCACGCCTCCTAGCAGAGGGGGGAGGGGGACAGGGAGAGGGGTGAGGCCTAGAGCAAGATGCTTCGACCTCAATCCCCCTCCTTCCGTCGCCTACTTTTCCAATGCATTCATCTTGGTCTGCGTCTTTTCTTTCCTCTCATCTGGTACATCTCGTGCGGAACGCCTCCCCCTTCCTTCTTCCTACTTCCATCCGTCCTCTCCCTTCCCTCTTCCTTCCTTCCCTCCAATTTTACCACGTGGCTCAGCGCTGGTGCAGCGGCCTGGCCTCACTCAGCACACCGACATTTCACAGAACAGCGCAGCACACCCCGCAAGTAGAAGAAGAAAAAAGGAGAATGTGGAAACAATTGTCATTTATTTGATCTTAAATGTGGCTGTTGCACTGGGGTTGCGTTCCAACCTTTTTTTTTATATTACACGAATATTCATAAATTGCGTCGCAGACAGTGTGACCGAGATGAAGCCGTATGCCGTAATGAGTGATTGTGAGTGCGTTCCACCCGTCATCATGAGGAGGGTGAAGAGAAGTAGGATGATGAATATGCGAAAGATGAGAATCCAGAGTGTAGAGAAAAGGAGGGACCTAACGGAAGATGGAGGAGAAGGAGGAGGAGGTGGTAAGAGACGAGGATGAAGCTTGAAGAATGAGGAGACGAGAGCGCGAAGAGTCCCGCCTATGGGATATCATCCACCAACGTTAAACCACGACGACCAGGTTAGTAGTGGCAAGTCCCGCCGGAGAGGTGGAGGTGGAAAGGGGGTGAGGGAGGAGGAAGGAAAGGAGAGAAATGGAAAAGGAAGAGAGGACGGGAGGGAGGGAGTTGGTGGGAGAGGAGGATGGGAGATGAGGGACTAGGGATGATGGGTAAAGGAAAGGGAGCGGAAGGATGGGGGCGGGGGAGAGGGAGGAAAGGAGGTTGGGCAAGGGAGGCGGCGGCGTGGCCCAGGTGGCTGCACTACTGACCACCACAAGGCGTGTGTGACCGTGACGAGGCTGTACGTGTTGGGGGAGGGGGATAGGAGAAGGGGGGGGTTGTGTCCTCCTCCTCCTCACCTCTCCCCTCTCCTCCCCTCCCCTCCCCTTCCCTCCCCTCCCCTTCCCTCCCTTCCCCCCCTCTTCCCCACCCCCTACCCTTCCCAAAGATGGCAATGAAGGTTCCCCATTTGCCTATGTACGTGATGGAGACTTTATTCTTTTCCGGAGGAAGAGATTAAAGGGGGAGGGGAGTGTCTGCTGACATCATGTGCCCTTTATGCTTGAGTTGCTGAGGCAGCAGCAGGGAAAGAGTCTGGCACAGAGTGACAAACAAATAACGATAATATCTATGCAAACACACCAAGCTACTCCCGCTACTCTCCTTGCTGCTTGTGGAGGGGAGTGGAGTGGAGGAACCCGAGCAAGTGGCCAATAAGTCAGGCGATGAATTTTGGATGAGTCACGTGATGAGTCCAATATTCTCCTGGCACGAAGGCCTTTTAGACTGGGTGTGCGCGCACGTGCGAATGAATGAATGAACGGCCGGACGGACGAACAAACGAGAAGAGGGGGTGGAGGAATAGAAAGGAAAGAGAGAGATAAAGAGAAAGGGAGAGAAAAAGAGAGAGAGAGAGGGAGGGGGGAGCAGAGAGAGAGAGAGAGAGAGAGGGAGGGGGAGAGAGAGAGAGAGGGAGGGGGAGAGAGAGAGAGAGAGAGAGAGAGAGAGAGAGAGAGAGAGAGAGAGAGAGAGAGAGAGAGAGAGAGAGAGAGAGAGAGAGAGAAAGAGAGGGAGGGAGGGGGGAGGGGGGAGCAGAGAGAGAGAGAGAGAGAGAGAGAGAGAGAGAGAGAGAGAGAGAGAGAGAGAGCAGAGAGAGAGAGAGCAGAGAGAGAGAGAGAGAGAGAGAGAGAGAGAGAGAGAGAGAGAGAGAGAGAGAGAGAGAGAGAGAGAGAGAGAGAGAGAGAGAGAGAGAGAGAGAGAGAGAGAGAGAGAGAAAGACCTTGGTATCTAATCGCATTCCGAGTTTATTCTGGAACCGTCGTATGTACTCTTTAAGCAAAGGAAATGAACTATAGATTATCTCGTACGGAAGCGAGTCTTGCATTCTTGCTTACTTATATATACACACATCTTTTTGCTCTTGTATTTTCTTTTTCTTCTCTTTGTTAATAGTTATATTCTTAGCATTTATTATAAAAACGTCGACAGCTCGTGAGCTAAAGGTGAATTTGTAATGTTAAATAGGCAAGAAAGTAAACACAGGTGGGTGATAAGAATAACTTCAATGATTTTTTTTTTCACAGCTCGATTTTTAAACACACTCATCACTTGAGCTATTGAGTTCAACGTAATTATGATAACAGATTACCCACAGTTGAGGACGTTGATGCTAGGGAGATTTCCCTTTGCGCTCGACTGGTACATCGCATTGATAATGATAATGAATCTACTGTGCGACATGGTAATGATAATGATAATGACGATGTTGGTAGGAGAAGAAAAGATTCATGGTGAGGATGTTCGTTTCATATTTTCATGAACTTATAGCCCTGAGATTGATTGCACTGATTGCAACGAGAGTTAGACCTGTTATTCTATCCCGCCTGGAATGAGGAGGAGTCGCCAAAGGGGGGCTAGTTAACTGCAAGGCGGTGGTCCTAGCTGACTTTGAAGGAGGTAGTTCGCCCGGCCAGCCTGGAAGGAAGTCGGTTAAAGAATGGTGGCCAACTAGAATGAGGGGCGCTCGTTTGAAGGATTCAGTTCACCCGTTCGACTGGGAGAGAAATCGACTGGGCTAGCTTTGAGGAAGGTGATGTTCATTTTTTGGTAGGCATGCACAATGGAGTGCACGTGAAAATACAGTGGTTTGATTTTGGTGCACGGTGATGTTGAGCGATTGGTTCAAGACACAAGAAAGAGGAGTGGAGGTTGAAGGGAAAGTAAGGGAAAAGGGAGAGGGCGAGGGGAAAGAGCACCTTTGTAGGTGGAAGGAAACGGAGTAGAGGAGAGTGGAAGGTGGAGGTAATAGGTTGGTAGAGGATAGAAGAAAGGCATAGCGGAGGGAGGGAGAAAGTTCCGTGGAGGGAGCTAGCGGGAGGGAGGGGAGGTTAATAAATATATATATTGGAGAGAGAAGAGGACGAGAAAGATCCACACACTGATGATTCTGATTCGGTCTTCGCAATTTAGTCTGGGTGTGGGCCGTCTGATTAAAGGGTGGGGTGTCCTTCATCTTCTGCAAGGGCTACTACTCGCTTTGCAACAACTACTACTACTCTTTTAGTGTGGCCTCCAATACTGACATAATAGCCGTGCCTTCTCCACCATTTATCTCTGGAACATGTATTTTACATTTTAGTTCTGCGGGTATTCACTCAATGAATGATTTTTATGCTGTTTCGACTGCTGCTACTCCTACTACCAGTACTTTCATTATTATCATCATCATCATCCGTGTGTTGTTGTGTCCGTTGTTACTTTTTTTTCCTTGATTATCTTGTACACGTTTGCAAGATGACTTCAGTGTCAAAGGTTATGCTCAGGATTTCTAGGAATGTCGGAGTTTAATTCGCCTTCCGTTTTTCGTAAAACTTAATGTATGAAAAAAAAAGTGAATTGTTCGAAAATTGTTGTTTAGATCGAACATTCTGTTTAAAGTGGAAGTGGCCAGAAAGACGACGAATTTAATTGTAATTTATTGATTCCTCCAAGTTCATTTGGGCGAATGGAAGGGCAGCGAGGAAAGTGTTCCGTCTGCGTGTTATTTCGGTCTCCGCCGTGTGCGGATGTTTGCCTCTTATAGTTCTCGTCTTCGATATCTACAAACGTTGTAATTCATCTAAAGTGTTTATATGTATGTGTGTATGTATATATATATATATATATATATATATATATATATATATATATATATATATATATATATATATATGTCTGTTTGTGTGTATGTAGGTATGTATGTATATGTATATTTGTAAATCATATGTGAACAAATGTTAACCGACCGACAGCCGTCAGCTACCGAAATAAGAATTATTGTCGCTCTTGAGGAACATATATGCGTCTGCGTGTGTGTGTGGTTTGGTTCTCACTATAGCCTTCTTTAGATTTGAAAAATCTAATGTCATGAACGATGGTGATGGCGATGACAAATGTAAATTGTGATGAAAGTGATGATGGCATAAGGTAGACGAAGTGTTGGTAGTGGTGGCAGAAATTGGGGTTAGTGGTGGTTAGCGGGGTAGGGGAGCGTCCCTCAAATTCCCCTTCCCTCCCACACCACACCCTCATCCCTCTAAATAGATAGATAAAGAAATGAGTAGATAGAAATGGAAAAGATAAATGGGTTGGAATTAATGGATAACACATGTGGCGGGGCATTAGGCATTAATGGCGCTGATGTTTGGGGATTTCATTGGAATAAAATTTTAGGGGGGGGGGGAGGAGAATAGAATAGAGGGAGGGCTGATGTTTACCAAACGCTGGAGGAATACGAAAATTTCATCTCGAGTTTTTGCGTAACCTCTCTTTTTATACGACGTTTTATAGAGATATTATTAGTATTATCATTATTATTATTATTAAGTTGTTATAAAGCTTGAGCTTGTTTGGTCCCATCGTAGTAATTGTTCGGTAGTGGTAGCCGGGGATTCGGAGCGAGGCGTTCGTTGACGGTTGCTTGTGATCGCCGGTAGCATCGTATAATTTCATCCATTTTTATCGGTTCTGTAGCTGGAAATTTGCCAACCTAGCAATAGTAGCGACAGAAACAGCAGCGGCATTAGTAGTAGTAGTAATAATGATGGTAATAATAATGGTCGTACTAAGAATAATAATGGTGGTGGTGACTGTAGTAGCAGCAGCAGAAGTAGTAGTAGTAGTAGTAGTAGAAGAGAAGAAAGAATGAATGTGAGAAAGGCTAGGGGGCTAAGAGAGGGCTAGAGGTCTGGTGTGGTAGTGTGACTAGGGTGTAGGCCCACGCACACTCACACCCTTGGCCCGGCGTAGGGGAAGGCGGCACGCAACGGGTGAGGGGGGATGGGGAGGGGGGAGGGGGGTGTTGCCGCTGCGTACGGAGACAAGTGAAGGGAGATTGGTCCAATGTTAGGGGGAGGGGGAAGGGAGGGGACTGGGTTGTTTATAAATATATATGTATTTTTGTAGATGGAAAAGCGCGCGTTTGCACGTGCGTGTATGTGTATGTGCGTGCGTAGGGGAATACGGTTTCGTTTTTGAAGTTTTAGAAGTTTACTAAGGATGAATTTGAAAATTGACAGAATATTGAATGAAACGGAACAAAAAGGAGAGAGAGAGAGAGAGATATGAAGGGAGGGGAGTGAAGGAAGGAAGGAGGGAGTGAGAGAGAGACGGAGAGAGAAAAGGGGAGAGAGGGAGAGTCCTGACCGCGCAGGATCGATATGGGGGGGGAAGGGGCAGAGGGAGTAGACAGGGGTGGGACAGAGTTAGGGGCTTGAGGGAGCAGTGAGGAGATAGAGGGAAAGGGGAAAGGGAGAGGGGGAAGGGGAGGGAAGGGAAGGGAAGGGAAAGGAAAGGAAAGGTGCCCAAAGATACACCGCGTGCAGGTAGAAGGGGAGTAGATGATAGTAGAACAGGGTAAGAGTAGCGACAGGGGAAGGCAGAGGACTGAGGGGGGGGAGGGGTAACGGATCACTAATACCGGAGGGGAGAGGGAGAGGGGGAGCGGAAAGGGGAAAAGGGTGAGGTAGCATGAGGGGCGGCGAGGGGAAGGGGATATAGATAGGACTAAGCTACGCCGGCGACATACGGACGGATAGGCGGACGGACCAGCGGATACGCACAGTTGCTCATGCGCGTGCGTGCGTGCGTGCATACGCGTTGGGACTGACTTGACTGTAGAATATTTCCTTGTTATTACGATTGGTGCGAAGGAGGAGGAGGAGAAACATCTTCAACATCTTCCATTCCATCTTCTACTTGTTATTTTCCTACGAGAGGGAGGGAGGGGGGGGGTAGGCGTAAAGGGTACTTTGTTTCCCCTTCTTGTTCCTTTTTCGTCCCGCTGTTCTTCAGTTCCGATGAGAGAGTCGTATGTGAATGGATGGATGGATGGATGTTAGCAGTTGCGTGGTTAGGTAATTGGCGGCGTTGGGAGTCTCGGCTCTGGATTTGGACGGCGGTGGAAGCGGTGGCCACGGCACCAGTATACGGAACATACGTCACCTTCGCTGTTCCATAGTTAATCAATTGCAAGGCGCTCGCTGATGCTCGCACTCGCCGTTGCACTCCCTCTCCTTGCCCCTCCCTTTCCCTCTCCCTCCCCCTCCCCCTCCCCCTCCCCCTCTCCCTCTCCCTCCTCCTCTCCCTCTCCCTCTCCCTCTCCCTGTGATTCCCTTCTCTCCTCCCCATATAATACGCCCCCTCCCCCCTTCATTATTTTCTTCTCCCTGACTATCAAAAAGAGGGGGTGGGGGAAGGAAGGAGGGGGTTAAAACCCTCACCTGCCGCTCCCTCTGCTTCCCCTCCCCTCCCCTCCCCTCCCCTCCCCAAGAGTCGTTAATTTAATTGATTGTAAAACTGTTTTTTGTTGTTCCATGCGCGGCGCCCAGGTTAGGGGTTGAGGGGAAACGGGGATCATGGACGAGGGGAAATAGGGAAAGGAGGGGAGGAGACAGAGGGCAACTGTGATCGATTTATTTTCCCTGTCATGGGATGAAACTCGCACTCTCGCTTTCTCTCCTTTCTCCTCTTCTCTCATCTCATCTCATCTCATCTCATCTCCCCTCCCTTCCCATCCCTTCCCTTCCCCTTCTCTCCTCTGCTCTCCACTCTACTCTCCTCTTCTTTTCTCTCAGAGATCCTCTTCCCCTTTCCATCCTCACCCCTTCTTTCCTTTTTTCCTCTCCTTTTCATAGAAATGCTAACACACACGGCCGCATACATTCTTTTATCTTTTTCGAATTTCATGGTAACAGGTTGAATATATATACTATATATATAGTCTATGCATACACCGTATATATCATATATACTATGTTTTATATAACCAGCGATGCTATATCTGTCTGTCTGTTGAGTGCGTGAGTGCGTGCAAAAATGCGTGTGCGCGTGTTGTGTATAGTGCAGGTAGTGATGGGCGGGTTATTGACCTCTGATCTGGGTTACGGAGGTCCCCCTCGGCTCAGACGGAGACGTTAGGGTGTGGGATGGGGAGGGAGGGGCGCAGTGTACTCAAGTACGGCTTCTGCACGGCTTCTGTGGTGTTCTTTTTTTATTTTTATTATTATATATATATTTTTTTTTTTTTTTTTTTTTTGGGGGGGGGAGGAGGAGGGGCGTTCCTCTGGTGTTATCACTATTATCAGTATTACTTTTGTTATTATTATCAATAGGATTATCATTATTATTGATATCGTAATTATTCTTGTTATCATCATCGTCATCGGTATAATTTTCATTATTATAAATACCATTATCGTTGTTATTACTTTTGCTATTATTGTTAGTATTTTCAGTGTCATCATTATCATTGTGATCAGAATCGTTGCAATGCATTGTTGCTTTTAACATCACATTGTTGCCATCACCATCAACATAATTTTTAAGTGTTTACAATCCTGAGAATTTTTCCCAATTATTTCAGTATTTCCTGATCTCCCTTGTTATCTTACAGCCATTATTACTTATTACCTTTTGATTCTTCGTTTATTCCCTTACCTCTATTCATTCGTTTCTTCTTTCTCTATTTGCAGGTAAGACGCGGAGAGGAGGAGGAGTCGTAGCGATGTGTTGCGAGGTAAGAGAGAGAGAGAGAGAGAGAGAGAGAGAGAGAGAGAGAGAGAGAGAGAGAGAGAGAGAGAGAGAGAGAGAGAGAGAGAGAGAGAGAGAGAGAGAGAGAGAGAATATATATATATATTAACATTCATTTTTGTTGTTGTTGTTTCCCTTAAGTTTTCTTCTTCCTTTTTTACTTATTCTTTAACTTCTGTAATTTTGCGATGCGTAAGCTGTTTCTCTCTCGTTAGTGTTAAGCTGGCAATGTTGTTGAAGAGATGATAAAAGTAGTGAAGAGGGAAGAACGGAAAGAGCGAGAGAGTAGAGAAGAAGCAAAAAAAAATGAAAGAGGAGGAGCGAGAGAGCCAGAAAGCGAGAGCGAAGAGAAGAGAATACAAACCAGAAACGAAAGAGCGGAGAAGAGCGAGCGAGAGGGAAAGAGAAGCCGCACCTGCTGATTGGCACGCCGCGATTGGCGGGCCCGTAATTCTCGTGCGTAATTCGCGAGATCGCGACACTCGGCGAGGAAGCGAGGAAGGAAGAGAGGAAGGAAGCGCATCGGGACCGCGCGCATCCGAAAGGGGGAAATTGCGGCAGATTACGCCAGGAAATGATCCCTTACGAACATTTCCCAAGCGAGATGAGGTGCAGATCGCGCGCGCGGAGGGAAGAATGGGCTACAGGGGAGGGAGGGGGGTCGCTGGGTGGAATGGGTGGTATAGGGGGAGTGAGTGGAGTGGGTGGAGTAGGGAACGGAGGGAGAGGGAGACACGTACATGTCAAGATAGGCATTAGGGCAAATATAGACAGAAAGCGTTTCTGCTTACCATGGATTTGCAATACTAACCTTGATTTAATAATATTGTTAGGGTATGTCATTGCTATATTCAGTGTTGTCATCACTATGCCGATTTCTTTTCGTGAGATCCTCATTTCCCCATACCTATTACTATTACAGCGAAAGGTCATTCCGAGGACGTCACATGCGGCACGTGGGGGCACTCTTACGCCACAGCGGCCGTCTTGCTTGCGGTCTCTAGTCTCGCTCAGAATCATTGTCGTCGACCGCGTCCATTCTGGAGACATGACAAGCGATCGCACCTTGAGGGAACAAGGTCGTGTGTACTAGCGTGTGTACGTGGAGAGAGAGAGAGAGAGAGAAAGAGACAGAATATATATATATGATTGGGGGGCAAGAAGGAATACCAGGTATTCGCTGATCTTGATCTTCGGGCTGTGCTTTACGCCGGACGTCTCGTGTATGTCTTGCAGGAGATGGGGTTGTCGTTATTAACTTTATGATCATTGTTGTGGCTGTTATTGTTAGCAGTAGTAGTAGTATTTTTATTATTACAATTATTATAGTTATTATTATTAGATTCTTTTTGCCTTGATTTGACCCAGGCAGACGCTGCATATCATTGCTAGAAAAGAGTATGCTTGTATAAATGGAAGACCTAGCCATATGGCCTTCTTGCGCAATTCTAGATTTGCATTTTTTCCTATTGAACTGCCGAGATCTAGGAAGCATACAGTCTATCAATAAAACAAAAACAAAAAAAGATAGGTAAATTATAGATGAATAGGCACGTGGGTTGAATGGAGGAATAAGTAGGAAAATAAATGAGGGGGAGGCTGTGTTTTGATACCTCTTATTTGTGATAACTTTGAAGTGTTTAGGATGAGGTGTCATGATAGCATTGTCGTTCCTTTGTTGCTGTTGTTTAGAAAAAATGTTTTTGTTGATTGTGTCGATTTTGTCGTCAATGTCTGGAGGCCGTTTTGCTATTGATTATTGTTATTAGCATTGTTGGTGATATTGTTGCGGCCAATGGTGATGCGGTCGTTATTAGTGTTATTACTATTACAATACTCGCTCCTGTCATCTTTAGTATTATTGTTGTTGTGATTTTATGGAGCCAAATTGTTTAGGTTTAGAGAGAGAGAGAGAGAGAGAGAGAGAGAGAGAGAGAGAGAGAGAGAGAGAGAGAGAGAGAGAGAGAGAGAGAACTAACTGATTTGATTAGATTTTAAATATTTATTTACTGAACAGGTAACATGCCCTGCCAAAAGCCAGGGAAAGGTGTAAAAACATTTACCCACTCGATTGACTCAAAGAGCCTTAGTCAAACATTCAATATCCATGCCTGAAGAGCTCCACTGTAGTACTAGCAATATCTGGTAGCTTTTTTTTTTATCTTAAAATGAAAAATAATACATATAACTAACCATGCGCAACCATAATATAACAAGTAATACCTGTACATTTAAAGTCACTGTGGCCCATCACTTGTCTGCTGATGGTTCTCAAGTTCCACTACAGGATGCTGTGAAGTAATCTGTTGTTGTCCGAAGACAAGTGCAAACATCTTTTCCTGGAACTGTAGTTACTGAACAATATTTTGCTACATCATGTGCATAGTCTGTTCAATCCTCTGGTGCAAAATTTGCAGCAGGGCCTTTACTCCCCTGTGGAGTAAAGACGGGGCTGGTGCTGGCTGTGGAATTATTATTGGTGCTGGCACTGAAGCAAGTGCTGCAACAGGTGCTGAAGCAGATGCTGGCGCTGAAGCAAGTGCTGAAACAGATATTAAGACTGGAAGGGCCTTCTGCTTCGGGGCAATATGTCTAGCCGCACTAATTCCTCCCAAGTTGGGGGAATTCTTTCTCGTCGTTAAGCCGAGGAGGTGGGATAGGGGTTCCGAGAGGGGAGGGCAGCGTCTTGTTTCTTCAGTAATGTCGGATGATATGCGCTTAATGAAGAGTTTGCAGTATTTTCAAGACTTCAGTTACCATATTTTCAAGGCATATGATTACCCTGAGATTTATTTTGGACGCATTCCTTTTGTGTGTGTGTGAGTGTGAGTGAGTGTGTGTAAGTAAGCAAGCGTGTATGCGCGCGCAGCCGGCAATGACAACAACGCGAGGACATACTCGTACCATTTTGAACAGCTAGACCTAAATGGAGCAAGTAAGGTGCCATGTTTTAACACTGAATGGTATGGGTAATTTTCTACCCTTCGTATGTTGTGACACGCTCAGTATGTAAGGTAGTTTCATTGTTGTCTATTATCTCATTGGTTTCAATTTCCCTCGGGACATCCAACACAACGAGAGTGGGAAGGTGCCTCTTTCCATATAGCTTTTCATTTACAGAATTCCTCGTGCTTCTCCTGTCCTAGTACATTTACAAGGATTTCGTCATTCTTACACCATACATGGGCAAAATTCCGACCTAGTTTTAATTCTAGGAGTCCTTTAGCTTTACGACTTAGGAACATGCAATGATTGTTATGCTTCCACGCATTCCTAGCTATCCAATTTGAAATAGGCACATAAGTGACTAGGTAATATAGCTTCTACAGTCGAGAGAGAGAGAGAGAGAGAGAGAGAGAGAGAGAGAGAGAGAGAGAGAGAGAGAGAGAGAGAGAGAGAGAGAGAGAGAGAGAGAGAGAGATTGAAGGGAATTAGCAGCTGTGGGAAGCCCTGCCGACATCAGACCGTATTATAACCTTCCCTTTACTCTCATGGCCTTTCCCTCCGTCTCCCTCTTTCCCTCCCTATTTCCCCAATATTTCTCTTTCTCTCTTTTTTTTGCCCATCTTCCTCCTTCCTTACCGCCCCTTAAATATCCGCACCACATAACACCCCCGCCCGCTACCGATACTACCGCCAGCGCCTCCGCCGCCATCCTTGTTACGACATCCGTTACGGGAAAGTGTTGGGTGTCTGTCGGTGGAAGGGGAGAGGGAAGGCGTTCGTGACATATTCTGGTGTGGAGATGGCTTGGTGGATCTAGTGCTTCCTTCAGTGTTTCTCTTTTTGCTCTTGATGTTCTCGTCTGTTTAGAACTTTTCCTAACCATAGACACGGATGTATGTGTGTATAACTGTATTAATTGTTATTCGCGTGCCTGTATGTATATACTTGCGGTATTTAACTTTTCTAAAGCTACACTTCTTTTTTCTTTCTCCCTACGGCTGTGGTCGCCCTTTCTTGGCGGGAAAATGGCGACGCGTTCGAGCCGGCGCGAAAATTAGTTTCTCGCGTTGTCACAAAAATATAACAATGATAATGGCCCGTTTATCGTAGAGAGTATTGCGTATGTATTTGTTTTACATATATTGTGATATAACATGAACGGGGTAAAACAAAAGCTGTGTAAGTGAGGGTGTTCAGTTTACGCTTCAAATTGGCGGGAAATAATGTCGGCGGAGATCGGTCTTCACACCACAAGGAAAAAGGTTCGTTTCATTTTGTGGTGCTGGCGACATTCATATTTGTAGCAAGGCTTAGTCTAACATATACTGGTAAACTTCTTTATATTAGAAATAGAAATAGGTACCATCGTGAATTAAGTAAAGCTGGGTGAAGTAAGTTATCCATATTGAATTTGGATGTATATACACCATATTCCTGCGAGTTTCATGTAACACCTGATTGCCAGGTGGTTGTCATTTTTATATTTATATACTTTTTTCAAGTTTGAATCTTTGTATTGAGGTGAAATTTGCGCATCAGTGAAATATCAGTCCGTACACCGTGAATTGTCTCGATGTTTAGCCTAGCGTGTCTATTGCCCTAGCGTCACTTGCCCTCATTTATGGTCGTTATATTAATCTCTCTAATCTCATTTCGATAGTTTTTATTGTCGAGGGACCATTGCCGCGCTTTTTGCTAGCGTTCATTCGAAATTTCCCTGGAAGTGAATAAGTGACCATATAAGATTCATTTCATACCGTATATCATCCAGTGGCGTCTTACTTTTTTGTATTATGTGAATGTTTCACCAAAGTTAGCAATTTCACCCATCATATTATCATTGCCACTTAATATTTTACATATGGTATATACTGACATTATGAATATGGTTAATTACATTTGCCGTATTTTCTTGTGAGCGTTTTTGTGTAGTTACCCCTGCCGCGTGCTATTTATTTCTCGCGCGCCATTTTCTCTTGTGGATTTTACGTCGGTAAATTTCCCCTCTTCCCGTTTTCTATGCATCGGTCGTGCTGCTGAAGATGATGATAATGATGATGATGAATATGATAACAAGTTCAGTGATATGATATGTTTATAGTGATGGGAAGACATGGCAAACGAATTTTTTTTCTTGTTTTGAGAAAGATTGTACATCATGATGTGGTTTATTATGTTTGTTTCTTAGATTTCTTCCTGATACGTAAATATGCATTTTGTATGTCAAATGATCTCGTCTGTTACCTGGGACAATGTGCATTCCTCTCCTTTTCTGCTGTTGTTGCTCCTCCTTTCCTCTTCTCCATCACCTTTTTTTCTCCTCCTCCTCATCTTCCCCCCCCCCTTCTTCTTTTTTTCTTCTGCTTTTCATTCCTATTCTTCCTACTTCCTATCCGATTCTCTCTTTGCGTTGTAACCGAGCGAGCGTCAACGAAGAGGAGGTTTCTACGCTATGTCACATTACGTATTCCGGGAACTGGCGCGATGATCGTAATTATCATCCTCGTCGTCGTAATTCTTTTTTTTTTTTTTGGGGGGGGGAGGGGGGAGAGTTGCCGCTTATCCTCGTCGAGTGCTGCCCGATGAAGCCCGGTGTGCGATTGTTGGGCCGCGTTATCCGATGATACCCGGTGCCCGATTATGCGCCGTGCTTTTGTTCATTCGGTCGGGATTTTCTCTCTCCTCACCTCAGATCTCTCTCTCTCTCTCTCTTGCTCTCTCTCTCTCTCTCTCTCCACTTTTACTGTTTCTATTTGTGCATATTTACCAAGAGTGAATAATGCCTACGATCAAGAGTATGCACGCGCTCTTACGTGTAGGTATGTCTGCGCGTGTATGCTGTGTGTGCCTGGCTGGCTGACAGGGCGTCTCGAATGCCCCGTTCCCTTCGGTGGAGGAGGTGGAGGTGGAGGTGGAGGTGGAGGAGGAGGTGGAGGTGGAGGTGGAGGTGGAGGTGGAGGTGGAGGAGGAGGAGGAGGAGGAGGTGGAGGAGGAGGAGGAGGAGGAGGAGGAGGAGGAGGAGGAGGAGGAGGAGGAGGAGGAGGAGGAGGAGGAGGAGGAGGACACCAATCGATAGGTTGAGTGAGTGAGGGTTTTCCCCAAGAGTGAGTCAGTCAGCCGGGCAAGGCAGGCAGGATGGTTGACTTTGGGGATGGTTTCATCCGTTCGGTGGCCGGTGGTTCGTGGTTGGTTTGGTTGCCTGGTAGATGGCACTGCTGATGGAGTATGATTGGCGGAATATCATCCACTGTCATCCGCCAAAAGGAGATAGGAAAAGAGGGAGAGGGGGATTGCTCTATGGAGTCTTTTTTCCCCTTTTTTTCTTTTCTCTGATTTATCTCTTCTTTTCTGAGTAAACTGCGTTTTCTTGTTTTTAGGGCCGTTCTTTGTTTACCAGTTGTTAGGGTCATTATATTTTGAGAAGTTGCTGGAACTCACTTTTTGATAATTCCGGTAGACTTTTCTTAATATTTTGTTAACGGAGGTGTCTATCAGTATGTCTGTCTGTCTGTCTGTCTGTCCTTTTTTTAAGAAGGTGTACAGTCAGTTACCCTTCTTCACTTTTCATTCGAAGTGTTCAGTTTTGCGTTATTGTGTCGCCGAGTGTTTTTAAGAGTCATTACCATTTTACTGAAATGTATGTATGTTTTTTTAAGGGCAAAATCAGGTGCAAGACTTGTGAACTGAGTGTAGTTCCTAAATTGGGTGATAATTAAACCGGTGAATAGTAGTTTAAGAATAAATTTGTGTATATTTAACTCTTTAAGTTAACGATTAGCTCGTGTTTGCGCAATGTGTTAAATTCTCATTCCCAAAGCGCAAAATTGTGCTTGTTTACCTACGGGATGGTGTTTCTTTAACCCGTTAAGCTGTGCATTATTTCGAGAGAACCCTCGACGAAGGAACGCATGACGCTCACCCTGTGCCTGACGGGTGTTGCTCACCCGCTTACTCAGGCACTTACTCACTCGCCTTCCCAGCCGCTCATTCACGCATTTAGCGAGAGAGTTGTTGTTTTTTTTACTCTCTTTCTCCTCCTTTCTTTCTCCTACTCCCGCTCTTCCTCCCCTCTCTATTTTTCCCTCTCTTTTTCTCCCCTCCCCCCCTCCTCTCCTCTCCCTCTCCCGCTCCTTCTCCCTCTCCCCTCCCCCTCCTCTCCTTTCCCTCTCCCACTCCCTCTCCCGCTTTCCCCGTGTGCTTGACTAACCTCCCCTTCTGTATCCATCTATAAATTGTCGATACTTAAAGAGACACTTCGACCAAGCATTGTACTAAAGCGGGCGTGGTTTATCCTCCGTGTGTGTGTGTGTGCGTGCGTGCGTGTGTGTATGTGTATGTGTATGTGTGTTTAGCGTTTGTGTTTGCGTCTGCATTCATGTTTTTTCTTTCTTTCTTTCTTTCTTTTCAGGGGAAGGGTATGCATGTATGTGTGCGTTTTTTTTTATATTTGCAGTTTGAATGTACACAAGCAAGCATTTGTGTGCGAAGTTGACCCATTTGCCGACCGTGATCTATAGATTGCATTTCTTTTGGGGTGCATGTGGATATGTATGTGTGTTTGTTTGTTTGTTTGTATGTGAGAGTGTTTGTATGTTTGCGTGTGTGTGTGTGTGTGTGATAGAGAGAGAGAGAGAGAGAGAGAGAGAGAGAGAGAGAGAGAGAGAGAGAGAGAGAGGGGGGGGGGGGGCACTACCACTGACCTGTTGGATTGACGCAGGGATCCTTGCAGTGAGGCAGTGTCGTGAATTCGGATGCTTGCAAGGATTTTTTAAGCGGGGTTGGTGGGTGGGGATAGGGGGATAGCTTGCAACGAATGCATTTAGAGACGGATAGAGGTGCTTTCCAAGAAGTGCATTAGGGGGAAAGATGCTTGTGACGAGTGCATATTTCGACTGATATGTTTTCGGTGAATGCATTTAGAGAGAGAGAGATGCTTGCAGTAAAGGTTTTTGTGTGATG
>NW_028234404.1:12190658-12193158 GCF_977035675.1 Penaeus japonicus
ACCAAACACACACTCTGGAAGTGTAGTAGCGAAGCCAAACCAAGACATCCAAATGATATAAAATAGCAGTGTCGGGAAGCCAGTGTAATGTAGCCGGCAATGACAATCCGTGTCAAGACAGCAGTGCCTCCATTAATGACTGCCAGTGTAGGGGTGCTAGTGCTGGTCACTGTGAAAATAGCACCTGCATTTAAAAAGCGTTCTGCTTTTCATATGTAACTACAACTATAACAGGTCTTTTAGCTCATGTAAAGATAACACCCCCGCATGAACTTTTAAGAACACCGACGCTCACTTTCGTCAATTGAAGATTCAGACTGCCTTTGGGTCCTGCCCTCTGTTTGATGTACATGATGGGTGCTCTAAATTTCTGACCCGATCCCGTAACTACTTTTCTTAATGAAGTTACACTATGCTTGGGCACTTTGACACTTTATACACTGTGGATACTACTAGTATACTAGTAGGTATGGGGGAAAATTCAAGCTTCAATAGTAGATCGCTGGCAATATACGGTACATATAGACAGCCATTTGCGAGATTGCAGACTAGACTACGTACATGGGTCTTTGTACTAGTTAGAGAGCCAGGCCGTAGACTGTAGACAGCAGCACATTGCTGGACACATATCCCTTTGGAACAACACTTCGAGATATTTGTATGTCTTGTAAAACACTGCGTAATAACGTTTTTGGTAAAGTTATCAAGTGGATGGTATCACTGCCAGTTGTGCTAGACTTTTACCTGCTATTTAAATGGCCAGTGACTGATTTTCATGTTCTACGCCCTATAGCATATACGGAATCAGAACTGGCCAGACTATAAGTCGTACAGAATTTAGCTTTCAAAATCAGTCATTATATTCCTAAAGCAAGGAGGATTGCGAACTTGAGAATGAAAGTCAATTTGCCCATTTTATGTTCCAAACGAAAAGTGTACACAGTTACTACACTTGGTGTCAGAGGACTTAGAGAACATATGTATCTTCTAGATATCCAGTGGTAATGATAGATTAAAATAGTGAAGCCAAACTTAAGACACGATACCAGCTCAGTCTCATATTCACTATTGTAAATAACGTATAAATACACATCCCAAGCTGATAAAGCCATACGTTAGGCCTTACACTCGCATTTACTGTATTTTATGCAACACTCCCTCTACTATACTTTTGCGCTTAGCTATTGCAATCATCAACCTATTTGAATGTTCCTGATGAATCCATGCAGTCAGGGAACAGAGCAGAATACGATTATATTGTGCCTAAAAAGCGTGCCCAACCACAGGATTACACGAGGGTTCATGACTGGGCTAGTGTTACGCAAACTGAGTTGACAGGGATACTTGCAGTCACAAAATTCCTACTAAATCAGGTCTCGGGAGTCATTTTCTGCGATTCACAGGGTGCTTTCCAGGCCCTGAATACCCTCGGTAAAGATGCTGGAAATATTGCCAGTGGTGTCAGAATGAGCGTATATCGCGGGACTGAATAGGGCCATGCTATACATTTTGGATGGAGGACCATTGGAATACCCAAGTATCATGTCATTCACCTAGCAAGGTCAGCTTCTGATACCAGTGGGTGGATATAGACTTAGGGAGTACCTCTTGCTAGGATCATTGAAACTCCTTGCTGCAAGGAGGACTTACAGAGTAAATAAGTTTTCAAAGGACTGCAAGCTTAACATTAGATGAGACTAGACAGTGTGACGTGATCGCGAGAATTAGTTGTAGACACAAGCAGGTGGAAGAAACAAAGGGTGAATTTTGCAGTGGAGAACCTACGCGAACACTTGTTCATTACATATCAGAGTGTGATGAGAATATGCCTCTCAGGCCATATAATGATTTCATCCCATCTCTTGTACTAGAATATAAATTTATGCTATACCCTAAACTCGGAATGTAATATTATAGTATGACTG
The DNA here is from genome assembly GCF_977035675.1 of Penaeus japonicus. Classification (NCBI taxonomy): domain Eukaryota; kingdom Metazoa; phylum Arthropoda; class Malacostraca; order Decapoda; family Penaeidae; genus Penaeus; species Penaeus japonicus. Next base: position 12,192,584 of record NW_028234404.1, read on the forward strand.
TATATCAAATGTAACAAAGCTTCTGTATGTATGCCTGTGGAGGTAATCAGGGTGGTAAGAAAGGACTGAACAGATCAGGGTTTTTTTGTTAACTACGGTACTTTAAAACAACAACGAAATATTGAAAGTGGGTTCATTGCAGTTTTTTATTGTTTCGTTTTGTTTAAACGCGCACTTTCTTAAAATGAGTTGAATTTAAAAAGGGTATTTTCACTTGGGCGCGTCAGAGGCTCATCAAGTCTGAGGTGTTGATATCGCGATCCCGCAGAGGATTATGGGAGGCGGCCTTGCTTCGCTCATTTCGCTTCGTGATAATGCAAACGGAATCCATGGCTAGGATATGATGCTGCATATTGACGTAAGTGTCATTATACGTGTCCGCAATACTAGAGAGAGTTAGAGCGAGAGATCATTATATATACGGAGCTTAAACGGTGAGAAAGGTGAGAAAGAAAGATTTTTTTTCTCCCCCCCCCCCTATTTTTGCTCCCATCGGAAGGGAGAGCAAAGAAAAAGGAAGAAAGGGCTGGCGGGGCGTGTTGGGGGGGGGGGATATCTGCGAAACTAAGATTATC
>NW_028234404.1:12198158-12225658 GCF_977035675.1 Penaeus japonicus
CCCCTTATGAAAGGCTATTATTAGAGAACACGTAATTGGGTGATATGTGGAGACATTCCTCCAATAGGCGTCGAGCCCCCCTGCCCCCCACTTAGCCCCTCCCCTCCTCTTCCTCCCCCCGCTGTCAGCTAGTTTCCCCTCCAAAAATAAACCCATGGGCGGATGCCGCGAAAAGCGAGCATCCCCGCCCACGCCGTCGCCAGCCAATCATGACTCGTCTACCCACGCTGCCATACACGTGTCGACCAATCGCAAGAGAGGACCTGGGTAGAACTCGGCCAATGGCAGTGAGATGCTGTCCTGCCAGCCACGCCCCCTTTTTTGATGTGTGAAGCCAAGCACAGGATGACAAGATGTGTATTTGTATTATATTCCTTTTTAAAAAATGATTTTTCCATAATGTCATAATGACGCTTAGAAACAAACAAACAAAAATGATAATGATTATGATAAAAAAGATGACAACCACGTGTTTGCATTAGGAGGGGGAGAGGGGGAGGGGGGCTGAGGTGACGTCACACCTGTAGCTTGGCAGTCTCGTGGTGGGCACCTCCTGTGATTTCGCTAGGTCATGGTACCATTTTTTTTATCTCGATGTAGGGACGTAGATAATAAACAAAAGTCACGAATAAGGCGCAAGGGGGCAAAGTAAAGACATCAATTCTAAAGGCCATGTAAAATAGATCAATAGATAAATAAAATCCTGAAGGGGGCAAGTTCGGGCGGGGGGGGGGGGATAGAGTTAGGGGTCCACGCGCAAGACCTTTGGTGACCTAGCTTCCCGCCACACGAACCCCCGCCGCCCACTGCTGCTTAACCTCTTGGCCTTTTCTTAGGCGTGGTGTTGCAATGGCGCCCGCGGGTTGAGAAGAGGCAAGTCATGGGACACGGGGGTTGTGGGTCGGGCGGGGGTTGGAAGGTAGGGGGGGGGATAAGAGCTAGGGCTGGTTGGTGGGTAGGGGGTTAGTTGCAACGGGTGTTTTAGTTTGTTGCAAGTGTTGCTATAAAGGAGGAAGGTGGATATTTGATTGCATTTCGTTTTGTTATGGCATTCGATGTTAGTCACTCTGTCCTTCGATGTGTGTATGTGTTTCTATGTGATTAGTTTTTGATATAACTCGTTAGATATGTTTTCGGAGTAGAAAGGTGAAATCTGCGATAACCTGTTGCGATTCGATCTGGCTTCATTCATATCGATGGGGATTGATTAACTAAATTTATCTAAGCTTAATTTCATCTCAAGATCAAGGCACACACAGATATGTTTGTGCGGGTGGGTTTATTATGTATGTGTACAGTATGTTTATTTATGCTTGTGCTTAGCGTGTTTGTATTTCTATGATGGTACAATGTGACCTTTTAGACTTTCTTAAATTGCGTCATAAGGTAGAATTGATTTTTTGAAATAGTTTACTTTGAAGAGAGGATGTCTCGATTTCTCTTTTCCTCTCTTCTCTTATTCTCTTTTTTTATTCCTATGTTATCTCTCTAATTGCATATTCTCCCCCCCCCCCCCCCCCCCCTCCCTCTCTCTCTCTCTCTCTCTCTCTCTCTCTCTCTCTCTCTCTCTCTCTCTCTCTCTCTCTCTGTGCTTTCTTACTCTCTCTCTTCATCTCCCTCTCTCTCTGTTTTCTCTCTCTTCTCCCCTCTTGTCTCCCCTCTCTTCTCCCCTCCACTCCTCTCGCCTCGTCTCCTCTCCCCCACAAAGGGATGGAGAGGTTTAGAGTTTATTCATTACGCACCGATACGTACCATTTGCAGCGCCTCCGCGGGGAAGTGTATGCCTCGAACACATCGGGGAAACGCCATTTTTTTTCCTCTCATTCTTCGTTGGCAAATTTGTGGCCCTTTTTTGTCTGCTGAGTCTGTTGCGAGCTGAGTTTCCACTTCCTCTCTGCCTGGTATTTCGGTAGTGTGTGTGTGTGAGAGTGAGACTTGAGGTGTGGAGAGAGACTTTTAGGAGTATTCTCTCTCTCTATCTATCTATCTATCTATCCATCTATCCATATCTCTCTGTTTCTCTTTCTCATTCTCAGATATTTGTCCCGTTTCCTTTATCGGTCTCCCCCCTTCCTCTGAAAAGAGGACGAGGAGAGATGTCGCTCGGCTTCCCGTTGCTGTTGTGGCGTTTGACACGTGCAGGGGAAAGGGGGGGGCAAAAGAGGGGAACCGTAGAGACCCCTTTCCCTGCACCTCCCTGCCTTTCACTTTATTCTCCTCCCCTGTCTCCTCTTCTGCCCCCCTCCCCCCCTCCCCTCTCCCTCCCCAAGTAATTTTAAGAAGTGTTGTCCCCCCTTTTATTGTTCCTTAAGTAGTAGCGTGCGTAGTGGCGTCGTGTGAGAGGTAGGCCGCGAAGGAGGGAAGGTACGAAAGAAAAATGGCGGAAGGATCGGTTTCCCCTTGTAGCTCTGCCTTCTGGGTCTTGTCTGTCTGTCTGTCTGTCTTGCTATCGTCTTGTCTTTATCTGTCTATGCGGGTAGATGCCAGCGACTACGTTAGTCTATTAGTTCGGAAGAAGCAGATGTTTGGTCTGTTATTTATCGTATCGTCAGACTGATTAAAGGGGGGAGATTCACTCACTCCATCTGCCCCGTCCCCCCCAATCCCTTCCCTCCTTCCCTCCTTCCCTCCTTCCCTCTCAGCATTCTTACCCCTCTCAACCTTTCCACCTTTCCACCTTTCCCCTTTTGCACCCCTAAACCTCCCCCGCCCCCCTTCTCACACTCACGCCCGCGGACCCCCTCTTGTCTTTTAACGATCAGCCGCTAATTTTTGCTGAACATTTTCGTCGTGGTTTTGCGGGCACGGGAAGTCCGAGCGGCTTTACCTGTGGCAAAAACGCTAAGGTAACGAGGTTCTCTGATCCCGGTGAAGGGAAGGGGGCGTTAGGGGGCAAAGACCCCCCTTTTCTTTTACTTCCCCCACCCCACTCCCCCACCCCACTTCGCGGCTCTGTTCCACGGCCTTCGTCCTCATTGGCTGTTGTGGGCGTAGTAATGCCGTGGGGATCGGCGTCGAGCGGGGCACCTCATGCCCGCCTACGTTTGTTTGAGTGTGTCTGCCTGCCCCTCCGCTCGTCCTGTGCCTCTGTGTCCTCGCGCCTACGCCCGTGCCCACGCACTGCCCGCTGCTTCCGTATCCGCTGGACCGCCTCCTCATGGCCCTTTGGGCGCTTCGATGTAGTGTCATGCCCTCGAAACCGCCGACGTCGCCATGCACTCGCTCACTCGTGCTCGAGTTAGCGACATGGCGTCTATGGGTCATGAAAAGGTGTGGCGGGGTTCGCTTCTGAAGGTCCTTTGCGCCGCCTGGATGGGCGATCCCGCAGGACACGCGGAAAGAGGGCGTCGCGGAATCTTCAGGACAATCGAGGTACAGTTGAGCGTTTCAAGGTTTCAGCGTTGATTTTCGGTGGAAATGCGTACTCCCGTCAGCCATTTTCTTTACTTTTATTGTGTTTCTTTCTTTATTTATTTTAGGCTGGGCTTTGGTGAAGTAAAATGTAGACGAGAAAATTCTCCTGTGTGTCATTGTCGCTCTGTCTGTTTAATTCAGCCGTCTGTGTGTGTGTGTTTTAAAGCCTTTACATCGTTTGCTTTATTTCATGCGATATCTTTCAGTTACTTATCTGTCATTTGTCTCGTAGAGAAGAGAGGAAAAAGAGGAAAGAGACAAAGAGGAGAGGGTGGAGGGCAGGTTGTTGCGATATTTTCTATTATTTATTATCATTTATTGATTTCAGTAATTTTCAATGACGTTTATTCTCTTGTTTTAGGTTAATAATGTGTGATTATTACCGTTCAGGGTGCTTGATGGATCGTCTTTTCTCTCTCTCTCTCTCTCTCTCTCTCTCTCTCTCTCTCTCTCTCTCTCTCTCTCTCTCTCTCTCTCTCTCTCTCTCTCTCTCTCTCCTCGGGCCTCTAGATTATATATATATATATATATATATCCCTCTTTCTCTCCCTATCCCATTCTCTCTCTCTCCCCTTTTTCCCCTCTTCCCCTTCTCTCTTTCTCTCCTTCTCTCTCTCTCTCCTTCTCTCTCTCCCCTTCTCTCTCTTTCCTTCTCTCTTTCCTTCTCTCTCTCTCCTTCTCTCTCTCTCCTCTCTCTCTCTCTCTCTCTCTCTCTCTCTCTCTCTCTCTCTCTCTCTCTCTCTCTCTCTCTCTCTCTCTCTATGTGTATATATATATATATATATATATATATATATATATATATATATATATATATATATATATATATCCATTCTTTCTCTCCCTATCCCCATTCTTTTTCTCCTCCCCATTATTCTCTCTCTCCTTCCCCCCTTTCCCAGTCTATTTCTCCTTCCCTCCCTTCCCATTCTCTCTCTCCCTCCCTACCTCCCCATTCTCGCTCTCCCTCTTTCTCTCTCTCTCTCTCTCTCTCTCTCTCTCTCTCTCTCTCTCTCTCTCTCTCTCTCTCTCTCTCTCTCTCTCTCTCTCTCTCTCTCTCTCTCTCTCTCTCTCTCTCGCCATTCTTTCTCCATTCTCCCTCTGCCTTTCCCCATTCCCTCTCTCTCCCTTCCCATTCTCTTTCTATCTATCTATCTATCCATCTATCTATCTATCTATCCACTCTCTCTCTCTTTCCCGTCCCATTCTCTTTCTCTCTATCTATCTATCCACTCTCCCTCCCTCCCTCCCTCCCCATTCTCTCTCTCTACCTCTACCTCTACCTCTACCTCTACCTCATCTTTCTCACCAGTCTCTCTCTCCTTCTCCCTCTCTCTCCCCCCTCTCTTTCTCCCTCTCTCTCTCTCTCTCTCTCTCTCTCTCTCTCTCTCTCCTCTCACTCTCCCACTTCTCCTCTCACTATCACACCTCTCCTCTCACTCTCACACCTCTCCTCTCCTCTCCCTCTCTCACATTCTTCTCGATGACACGAGGGAGAAAAGCGGCATCGAGGCTGGCATATAGTATTCCTTGCTTTGCTACGCCCGTGATTGCCAAGATGCTGGGACTCGTGTGGGCGGCTCTCAAGACAGATGGTTTGCTGTCGGGGGTATGACGGAGGCGTAGCTTTGTGATTCCATTTTCTGAATTGGTTACGTCTCCTTCGCCTCTTGCCTCTCCACTCGCTCCTCTCTCTCCTTTCTCTCTTGGCGTTTTCTTTAGTGGCCCTCTCCTATTTCCTTTCCCGTCTTTCTTTCTCCTCTCTTTTTCCCTTTTTTCTCTCTATTGTCTTTCCTCTCTCTCTCTTTTCTCTTTTCTTTCTCTTTTCTTTGCTTTCTATTGTCTCTTTTCTCTTCATTCACTTTATTCTCTTTCCGAATTACTCTCCTCTCTCTCCCATTCTCTCCCTCCCTCCTCTCATTCTCCTCCCTCTCCATCTCTCTCTCTCTCTCTCTCTCTCTCTCTCTCTCTCTCTATATATATATATATATATATATATATATATATATATATATATATATATATATATATATATATATATATATATATATATATATATTCTCCCTCCCTCCTTCTCCCTCTTCCCCCTCCCTCCCTCTCTTTCTTCCCTCCTTCCTCCCATCCTTCTTTCCTTCCTTCCTTCCTTCCTAGCCTTGGCCCCCTCCCCCCTTCTCTCTCTCTCAAATCACAAGCATTACTGTATCACTGTAACTAGTGGGGAATACCCGTTGAAACCAGTACTTGATCAAAAGGTTGCAAGGGAGCTTCGAGATGGGATGTAGATGGCTGAAGTTTTTCTTCCCGCGATATTGCTTGCATGTGGGTGTGCACCACGTGGGCGGCTCGTTTGAGTAGTGGCGTCGGAATAGTGTGTATGATTGTGCATGTGCGTGGGAGACAGAGAGAGAGAGAGAGTGAGAGAGCGAGCGAGAGCGAGAGAGAGAAAGGGGGGGGAGAGGAAGGGAGCGAGCGTGTGTATGTGTTTATAGGTCTGTAGGTGTAGGTAAGGGTGATTGGAGGTCACGTGACGACAGCCAGGTTGGTCTCTATAAGGCTCCCCTTCGGCCGTAGATATCGATCGAACTCGCTGAATGGGGAATGTGTGTGCGTGTGCGTGTGCGGGGCCCTGTAGAAGTCACTCGCTCTCTCTCCTCTCTACTCTATACTCTCTCTCTCTCACTCTTTCTCTCCCCCCCCCCCCCTTCTCTCTCTCTCTCTCTCTCTCTCTCTCTCTCTCTCTCTCTCTCTCTCTCTCTCTCTCTCTCTCTCTCTCTCTCTCTCTCTCTCTCTCTCTCTCTCTCTCTCTCCTTCTCCCCCGCTCTCCCTCTCTCCCTCTCTCCCTCTCTTTCCCTTTCTCCACTCCCTCCCACTCCCTTTCTATCCTTCTCTCTCGAAGAGGAGGAAGAGGAACAGATGAGATGAGGAGGAAGAGGAGGAGGAGACTGAGGAGACGGACGAAGTCAGTCTACCCCTTTTTCCCTTCCTCCCTCACTCCGCCCCCCTTTCCCTGTCTCCCCGCTTAAAAGAACAAAGCAAAAAGTAAACAAAAAGAAAGAATGAAAACTGGGTAAGAGAAAGGCTTTCCTTTTTTTCCCCTTTTTTTTCAAAGAGATTGTAATAAGTTTTCGCCCAAGACGCGACCGGTCTCACGTGAGCTCGTGAGTTTCGGTTTCATGGCTACGGGATTGCACACGATTTTTTTAGTTGATAGATTGATAGGTAGATAGATAGATAGATAGATAGAGGAGTTGATCTTTATTTATTTATGTTGTCGAATCGTTCTGAGTGAGTATATCTTTTCTGACTATGAAGAGCTAGATTCATGGATAACGTTTTTGTTTTGTTGGGGGGGGGGGTGAAAGAATGGAGTGCTTGTTGCTGTTGTTGTTGTTTTATTATATTCATCACCTACTATAGCATTTTGGTAATATCGTCATTATTAGAGCTATTATTATGGTTGAAAAGTGCTTATTGTTGATCTAGCATTTATTGTCATACCATTATTGATGCAGACCCTATCATATTGTTAGTATTATTATTATCATTATTGTTATCATCATCATCATCATCATCATCATCATCATCATCATCATCATCAGTATCAGTATTATTGTCTTAATTGATGAATCTTTCACAACGAAGAGATACATGTCCGTTGTTTATTCATTCTCTATTCATTTGCCATTCATCCCATCTTGTCTTTCTTAATGATATATATATATTTATATTTATATCTATATTTATATCTATATCTATATATACAGACATATCAACATACATGTGTTGCATACATTCTCCATTGATCTGTTGCGCATCACATTCTCCATTCACCTGTTATTCATCTCATCTTCAGTTCACTCTTATTCATTTTTTTCCTTCTCTTTCTTCCGTGCAGACAAATGGTGGCGCGGAGCATACAGGAGACGTTGCGGGCGGTGGTGGGCGTGCCCGAGGATGTACACACCGTCTTGGAGATCATGAACTCCCTCTCGTCGAACGATGGTACGTATCGTGGAACACCTTTGACCTGTCAGGTTGTCTTTCTTTTGGATGAGACCTTTGATACTGAAGCTCCCTTTCCTTTTCCCTTCTCTCTTCGCTCTTCTCTCTTATCTCTTCTCCCGATTTTTTTTCTTTTTTTTGTCGGTTGGCTTTTATTCCCCTCCTTTTCCATGGTTGTCTTGTTTCTTCTTCTTTTGCTTCTCTGCATTGTTCTCTTTTCTTCGCCTTCGCCTTTGTCTCTTCTTTCTTATTCAGCTTCTTCTTTGTCTTATTCTTTCTTTCCGTTTCCTTACGTCTTCGTTCTATTCCTCTACTTCTTCTTCTCTAAGTGGTTCGCCTACAAGGAAAGGGAGGGACAGGAGGGGGAGGAGGAGGAAAGGGAGGAGGGAGGAGGGGGAAGGGGGAGATGTCGTTGGAGAATATTGTGAATGTGTATGTAATTTTTGTTTGTTTTTTAACCCGTTTGTTTGCCTGTGTCCTCTTGTGGTGGAATCTCGTAGAGAATCATTCATTCACATAGCAATATCACTTCCTTTTTTTGTGCTTCTCTAAATTTCCCGTTTGTTTTTCTGTTGTTGCAGTCTCTCTCTCTCTCTCTCTCTCTCTCTCTCTCTCTCTCTCTCTCTCTCTCTCTCTCTCTCTCTCTCTCTCTCTCTCTCTCTCTCTCTCTCTCTCTCTCTCTGTAGTTAAAGACTCGAGCGCTGCGACACGGATGGGAGGATAAAATGTTACGGAAACGCTACGAGTCCACCGCTAAATCTAGTTCTAGCAGTCCTCACTCCACCGTAGGTACGGATGAGGATTCCACCGCGGGCACGCACCATTGCAAGGCGGGAGGGGAGGGGGAGGGGAGGGGAGGGTGTAGAGCGGTTCAGTCCCGAATGTGTGAATTCACGTAGTGTACATGCGATAATAGACCGTACCCGTCGGTTCACACAGGAGAGTGAGTGGAGGTTGAAGATTTAGTTCGGTGGGAAATAAGACGAGACGGAAGGTCTATCCGAACGACACTCTTGCTTTAGGGTTCTCAGAATTAGCATAAGAATTAACACATAAGATAAGTGGATGATGTGGAGATGACACAGGATTTATGTAACATTATATACAATAAGTTTGTATACGTATTTCTTAAGGCTAGATATAGAAATACACTTTCCTATATACATGTATGTATCTCTAGTTGTGTCTGAATATGAATGGGTGTGTACGTACGTGCGTGATTGTACACGTTTGTGTGTTTGAACCCTTGTGTGAGAGTATATGTGTTAGTTTTGGGAGAATTGTGTGTGTGTGTGTGTGTGAGAGAGAGAGAGAGAGAGAGAGAGAGAGAGAGAGAGAGAGAGAGAGAGAGAGAGAGAGAGAGAGAGAATGTGTAGTGTGTGTATGCATGTATATACATACACACATAAGCATGCTGTTTTTAAGTGCACACGTATCCTTTTTTGTATAGGGTGCACAGTGGGAGCGAATCCACGATGTCTGTGGCTTTGGCGTGAGATCTGCGACTCTCTGTTGCTGTCAGTTGTGTTCGGGGAGGAAGGGAGTAGCAAGGTCGTGAGAAATAGAAAAGGGAGTGGTGACCGAGGGAAGGGAGGCGCGGCGGGCTGTAGGGGGACATTTGTGGAAGAGGAGGGGCGGTCTTGCTCTGTGTAGTATGTGCGTGTTTGTGTGTGTGTGTGTGTGAGAGAGAGAGAGAGAGAGAGAAGGAAGATTTGCAAGGAAAGTTTGTGGAAAAGGAACGGTGGTCGTGTTCTGTGTAGTGTGAGGGAGAGTGAGAGAAAGAGAGTGAGTGAGAGTGATACAGAGAGATGAAAAGGGAAACCCAAAGCAGACACGCAGACAGAGAGAGAAGAACGTGGGAGGATTGGAAGAGAGAGAGAGAGAGAGAGAGAGAGAGAGAGAGAGAGAGAGAGAGAGAGAGAGAGAGAGAGAGAGAGAGAGAGGAAAAAGAAAGAAAGAAAGAAGTAAGGAAACAGACGATGACGTTGGGAGGCTCCCAACCACCCCCACCCCTCCCCCATCCCGTCCCCTCCCTCCTTTTTTGTGATGTGTTGTATTGTTTTTGTTTTTGTATTCGTAGGTGTTGGTGAGGCAGTCTCGGACACAACCATAAGTTGGGACTTACTTGAGGGTAAGTTTTGCGGGCGCAACGCTAGGGGATAGAGGAGGAGGAGAGGAGTAGGAGGAGGAGGAAGACGGGCGGCCTGAAGGCTGCTCCGCCCTCGGCTTGGGGGCTGCCGTGGGCGTGGGTCGTACCCTTTGGCCGCTGGTCCCTCGTGTGGTCATGGTTATTGTCACCTTGGTACTTACTGCTATTAATAGTTACTTATCATTACTCTGTTGTTTATGCCTTCGTTATTCCCAAACACACAGATGCAGACACTTTGTTTGTATTAATCAGTTGCTTTACTTCGCTGAGTTTTGTGATGTTTTATTTTTTGTTTTGTTTATTTCTTTGTTTGAGATTTGCTGTGATTGATTTTGTTATTCTTTATTATATTTTATTATTATTATTATAATTATTATTAAAATTATCTTTATTATCAGTTTGCATGTGCGTGCTCTGACCGGAGGGTTTTCAAACTCGGGGATTAGTAAATAAAAAAACATGTATGATACAAAATAATTAATGAGTCAGTTCAATATAAGCGTTCACTTACAGAAGAATATCCTAACTCATAGCCTGCTTTTAGGATATTCTGATGAGGTGAAATGACGAGTTCATTTGAAAGGGATAATGATGATGGTAATCATAATAATGACAAAACAGTGAGTAAAGACATATCCAAAGTAAGACCTTTTTTTGTCCATATGAAAAGAACCAATTTTGCATGTGGCGAAAAAAAAAAAGTTTTTTATCTTGCTTTCTTAAGTCGAGCTTGTGCTTCCTTTGCCGTTTTTTAACTTTGTTTTATACCCAGCATCAAGTTGGCTCTCGCTTGGTTTTGCAATGGCATTATGCAGGTTTAGGTATTCAGATGGCTTGAATTATTTTTATTTATTCTCTCTCTCTCTCTCTCTCTCTCTCTCTCTCTCTCTCTCTCTCTCTCTCTCTCTCTCTCTCTCTCTCTCTCTCTCTCTCTGACACACTCTCTCTCCTCTCTCCCTCCCCTCTCCTTCTCCCACTCTCATCCCCCTCTCCTCTCCCTCTCAACCCCTTTCCTCTATCCCTCTCTCAACACCTCTTCTCTCTCCCTCTCTCAACCCCTCTCCTCTCTCCCTCTCTCAACCCCTCTCCTCTCTCCCTCTCTCAACCCCACTCCTCTCTCCCTCTCTCAACCCCTCTCCTCTCTCCCCCTCTCAACCCCTCTCCTCTCTCCCCCTCTCAACCCCTCTCCTCTCTCCCTCTCTCAACCCCTCTCCTCTCTCCCTCTCTCAACCCCTCTCCTCTCTCCCTCTCTCAACCCCTCTCCTCTCTCCCTCTCTCAACCCCTCTCCTCTCTCCCTCTCTCAATCCCTCTTCTCTCTCCCTCTCGCAACCCCTCTTCTCTCTCCTTTTCTCACAATTCCTTCTCCTCTCCCTCTCTCAAACCTCTCTTCTTTTCGTCTCTCATCCCCCGCTTCTCTTCCTCTCTCATCCCTCCCATCTCTCTCTCTCTCTCTCTCTCTCTCTCTCTCTCTCTCTCTCTCTCTCTCTCTCTCTCTCTCTCTCTCTCTCTCTCTCTCTCTCTCTCTCTCTCTCTCTCTCTCTCTCTCTCTCTCTCTCTCTCTCTCTCTCTCTCTCTCTGTCCTCACCGTCTCCCTCTCCCTCTCCCTATTTCATCATGCACACACACTTATGTGCAAGTTTTATTAATGCGTACAAACTCTACATCTACTTTTCTTGCGTTTTGTTTTGTTTGTTGTTGTTTTCATATCCACTCTTTATAATTGCATATTTTTACTTTTTTTTTTTATCTCTATTACCTTTTGTCTTAATTATATCCACCATCATCATCGTCAGTAGCATTCGTACTGTTCCTAATCATAAGGATATATATATTATTTTTATTGTTATAAATTAGTATTATTATTATTAAGGATATATATTATTATTACTATTAATATTAGTATTAATATTATTCCTTGTCAGTTGGCGAAGAGAGCTCCAGATTAACGTATAAGTAGCGAAGCCTTTCAAGGTTCGTCCAGGTGACAGTGACGAAATAGTAGCTCTCGCAGAGTAAGCTAGTCTTGTAAATACGTTATACTTTTTTTTAAGTAATAAGAAAGCAAGTTCGAACGTAAATACGTTATACTTTTTTTTTTAAAGTAATGAGAAAGCAAGTTCGGGTTCGCCGCCTTACTGAAGGTTTTTAACGTGTTTAGTTTTTTTTCGAGTTTTTTTTTATTTGATTTTTGATATTGTTAGGATTACTTTCGTTCTCTTCATTAGCACTGCTCTTGATACCGGGAGCATTGTCATTGTCATCATTATTTCAATAAATGGAATGCACAAAGCTTCATCACTGGCAGCCCTTAAGAGGCTAAAGAAAGGGAATCGATCGCTTTCTGTCTGTATTTCGGAGGAGCTAGTCGGCCGTGTGATTATTTTTTCTTTTCAAGTATTTTTTTTTTTTTCCATATACATTACTTAAGAACGAAAGGACGTTAATTTCCGACTTATGCAAAGGGAATGGCATTTAGAGGAAATACGAGAACAGCAAATGAAAACATCGTAAACCCATCCGGGGAGAACGATCAGTTTTTGACGGGCGGGGAATGTAATATAAGTAAGATCCAATCAGTGCTTCCGAAGAATCAATCAAATCTGTTCATTGAGAAAGAAAGAAAAAGAAAGAAGAGGAATATTGTAAGAAAAAAGTCTGACTAACTCGGAAGACTCAAAGGAGTCGAGTCCAGTGAAAAATGGAGCGAGTCGTGCGTGTGTCTAACCTACCGAACGAAATAAAGAATCTAGTGCCAGATCTAATTGAAGAGATTAATCTTGCGGAAAGAACCTTAGCTTGAGAGCTAGCGAAGAGTATAATCAAGTTGAAGAGGAAGAAAATGGGGGTGAGGAGGGAGGGGGAGGGGGGGGGGTGAGAAGAAATAAATAAATAAAAAAAGAAAAAGCTAGAGTTACACTCCCGGTGGAAGGGATCGGTCGGAAATGTGCATGAAAGTGTTAACTCTAATCCTTTGGACGAGGCGCGGTCGGAGAGGCCTATGTTTGTTTGTGTTTCGAGACCCAAGTGCGGATTTGTGTGCGGTTGAGGCCTAGCGAAGGTTGGGTGACAGACAGACAGGGTGGGTAGGCTAGAGGGTAGCAGGAAAAGGGCTATGATGGATAGACCAGGTCGAAACGATGGGATAGATAACTGATTCGTTGAGGAATACCAAGTAATGGTAATGAGGTAGATGAAACATTAAGGATAAGTATAGGAGGAAGATCGGTGGAAAGATAAGGAATAATTTTTGTTTTTCGTATTGGCCGGTGGGGGGGGGGAGGTCAGGGTCGAATAATGGTTGTAGGACGCAGCGGGATGCCAACCCGAATAACGGTTTAGGATACATTAGCAAAACCAGTCAAAGGTGTATCAAATGAGGTAAACATGGAGAATACAGAAAACAACGCATTGACAGGCGGATATAACTATAAGAACGAGACAAAGGATACGTTTTTTTGAGAATGTTTTACTGTAGAGGGCCATGAGTTTAGGAGGATATATATTTTCTGATATTGATTATGGAGATTTCTAAATCAGTGTTATTTTACGTTTTCGTATGTAATGATTGTTATAGTTAGTTTTGATGTAGGAAAAAGATTGATATACATATGAATCAACCCCGCCGTCACCCAGCTGAGGTCACCGGGTTCAGAAGGGAAGTTTTAGTTTCTTTATCATTGTTATCGTTATTATTGCTGTTGTTTTTTCTTCGCTAGTTATTACTGTTATTACTGTTGGAACTTATTTTTTTGGTAAATTATTTTTTTCCTTTTTTCTTTTTTTTTAGCCTCTCTCTCTCTCTCTCTCTCTCTCTCTCTCTCTCTCTCTCTCTCTCTCTCTCTCTCTCTCTCTCTCTCTCTCTCTCTCTCTCTCTCCCCCTCTCTCTCTCTCCCTCTCCCTCTCTCACCCACTCTATCTCTCCCCCACTCTATCTATCTCTATCTCTCCCTATCTCTCCCTATCTCTCTCTCTTTCCCTTCCCTTCTCCGGTTCATACACAGCATATCGATCGTAATATTGTTTTGTTTACTATTTATTTGATCACATGTTTACATTTGTAGTACTCTATATAAAATAACCATGCAGATCTCATTTTCATTCTTGTTAGATTAAATAGATACAGTTTGAAAATCATCTACATTAACTTGATAACGCATACATTGCTGTGCATATATTGGTCATACGTATACATTGTAATACACACACTGTACTTACAGATTGCTGTGTGTACACGGGTCGAACACGCGACCTTACGTACACATGACCGTAAATACACGTGTTCATGTCATGGTGGGGTGGCTTGTTCTGTTTTGAGTTGTCGGTCAAATGCGGTCATTATCATATCACTAGTTTATTGTATATTTATTATTCTTATTGTTATATTTTTTGTTATTACTGCTGTTTTTGTTGTAGAATTAGTATTAGTATCTTTAATTCTGAGCTTCGTGAGGAGAAGTATCGTTGTTGTTGTTGTTGTTAGACTCTCTTGCTGATGGACAATGGGGAAATAGTTGCGTGAGATACCACCTTTGTCAACTCTGTGTGTGTGTGTGTGTTTGTGTGAGAGAGAGAGAGAGAGAGAGAGAGAGAGAGAGAGAGAGAGAGAGAGAGAGAGAGAGCGAGCATAAGCATAGAAAGACACTTTGATACGATCAGCCATTCCCAAAATTGTACATGCTGTTATAATTGACAGGAAGACGAAAATCGCAGAATGAATTCATTACTCATTTATGTATTATTATTGATGTATATTCTAGCCCTGTCGATGAATTCAGTTGAGCTATAATGCGCGGGAGACGAACAAGAAATGGGGTTTTTACATAAAATAAGAAATGCACAGAAGTGTTTCTTTAGCTGCAAAACTCACTAGAAACTTGTTGATATTTCCGTGTTTACCGATACCAATTGATGCGGTTTAGTGTGTGTGTGTGTGTGTGTGTGTGTGTGTGTGTGTGTGTGTGTGTGTGTGTGTGTATATGAGAGAGAGAGAGAGAGAGAGAGAGAGAGAGAGAGAGAGAGAGAGAGAGAGAGAGAGAGAGAGAGAGAGAGAATTTGCGCATGAGGGTGTTGCCACCGTTGGAATGTATCTGATAGCCCTTCGTGCAAGTGCACCCGCGCACTTTCCTCGAAGGTTTGGCCAAGGCAGATTTGTGTGAGCTTCCCCGGCGACGCTTTATCCCGGCTCGACCTTCGGACCAGGGGAATGCCCCGTATCATCCCTATCATTGTAAAATCACTATCACCGCTACCTGCATCCCTCTTGAATTAAGAGCTTCCTCGTTTTTTCCTCTTGTTTTCTTATTGTGTGGCGCTGAAATACCCTCATCCCTCGTTCGCCGACCTATATTTTTTTTCCTAACGTCGTGTCCATTGTTCCTTTGACAGAGGCAGCGGTGAGGACGGAACTCATGGAACAAGTGCCCCAGATCGCGGTGCTGTGCCACGAGTACCCGGAACACCTGGGCGGGGTCGTGGCCAACAACCTGGTGCCCATGGTGGTCAAGTACCTCACGGACCCCAATAACCAGGTGAGAAACGGGAGGTGGAGATGGGAGGGAGGAGGAGGAGGAGATGGGAGGGAGGGAGGAAAGAAGGGAGGAAGAAAAAAGAAAGAAGAGGAGGAGGAGGAGGAGGGGGTGGTGGGGGTGTGGAAGACGGAGAGGGAGGAGGAGGAGGAGTAGGGAGCAGGGATCAAGGAGGGGAGATTGATAGTGGAGTAGGAATAGTAGAAGTAGGAGTAGGGATCCAGGAGAAGGAGAGGAAATTGGAGGAAGAAAAGAAGAAGGGATAAGTAAGACGACGAGAAGGAAGCTGACAGGGGAGAGAGGAGGGAAGAGGGATTATAAGGATACTGTTAGTACCTGACAATATTGTTGTTGTCTTGATCATGTTAGTGGTCAATTGTTGCAGTTATTGTTGTTGATAGTTATTGCCACTACTATGGGTATGCTCCCCAGTATGTAGAATCCCGCCCGATAGAGGTTTCATAAAGAGTTTTTTTTCTTATTATGATGAAAGAGGATTATTGTTACCAAGGTGTAAAAAGAGGCGCTTGAGAGGGACTGTAAACAGAAAAAATATAGTAATAACAATTATAATAATGCTAATGATTGTGATCGAAACAAGAATGATAAGAAGTGAAGTTCTAAAGGTATTTTTTTATTGAATAATTACGTAGTATGTCATTTGCCTGGATATTTATATAATTATAATGTTAATGTTATTATTCGCACATGAATTTTTCTAATACCGCTTTGATTTTATTTTATTTTATTTCATGATTCTTGTCACATTTCCCTTTACTGAGTATGAAAATTATGACTATTGTCGTTGTCATAGTTTTTGTTGCTATTTGCAATAATAGTCGGACGTCATTATCATCGCCACTATAATTGTTATTGTTTGTAGGAAGATGATTACTTCCACTATTATTATCGTTGATGATGTTATCTTTGCCCCCACTATACATCAGCAGCTCATCATCGCCGTCCTTTCCCCCCCTCCCCCCCTTCCAGGTTCGCAAGACATCACAGGCGGCGCTGCTGGTGCTGCTGGAGCAAGAGCTGGTGTCCCGCTCGGACGTGCACGACCAGGTGTGCCCCGTCATCCTGGACCTCACCTGCCCCGACGCCATGGACGACTTCAAGACAGAGGCCGTGGCGGTGAGTCGCAAACCGGTTGTTTGGCTGATAAGAGAGGGATTTGAAGGAAGGAAAATGCTAGATTGCTTTTTTGTTATTACTATTATCTTCTTGTGTATGGATATGTCAAGGCTTTTTGCGGTGAATCACGTGTTTGTGTTCGTTTTAAATGGATTGGGGAAAATACTTGAGTTAGGGATAAGGGTTTTCTTGTTCTGTCATGGTATTAATACAGTGATGTTATCTGAGTGCCCATGGTGGGAAAGGGGATGAGAAGAAGGCTGGGTCAGGTCAGGTCAGCCGGATGTCGAGGAGGGTGAGAAAGAAAGGAGGTGGGCGGGGTTAGGGGGAAGCGAGGTCAAGTCAGGTCAGGATCATCCGAGTCACGTGTAAAAGGGAGTGACGTGACACGGCGGGGAAGGGGGGGGGGGGTGATGGGTTTGTGGCTTGTATTGTGTATGTGTTTTGGTGTTTTCATGAGGTGAATGTACTGGGTAATTTTCATGTAGTCAATTTCTTCCATTTAGTCGGCCAAGGAAAAGATTCTGAGGATTTTAGGGAGACTGGCTGATATCTTTTCCCCATTTTTTCATTAAATACGGTTATCACAGTTGTAGTTTTGTTAGTTGGTAATTCATTTTTTTATCGATATGAAAGTGGAGAGAGACAAAAAAAAAAGACCTACGACTAATCCTTGATAGTACTTTGATGGTGGTTGATTATTATCAATGTTCGTCGTTTTCTCTTCGCCCCGCTGTTCTTCCGCTCCCTCGTCGTGTTCTCCCTAGCCTGTTACCAGTTGCCAGTTAGGGTGTTTCAAGAGAACTCGTGGGCGGGTGCCTATTCTTTCCTTGCATTCGTCTGCGGGCCAGCAGGTTTACTTTTGTTTGCTTGGTCGGTTTGTCGAGAGAGAGAGAGAGGGAGAGAAGGATGTATTTGCTTTTGTTTTTCGTGGTACAAGTGTTTATTTTGTTAACTTAAGGCATGTGTAGATATATAGGTGTCTTTCGATCTCTGCGATTCGTGTCCCTGCCTCGGGCCAGCGTCATCGTAGAGCGGCTTCGTTCCGCCACCGAAGTGTTTCTGTGTTGAAGTCGTAGAGTCGAGGTCAAGAGGAAGGAGTCTTCGCGTCGCCACGCCCACGGCGGGGGCGCTGTGAAAGACATGGGTAGTGAGATGTAAGACATGGCAACATCTCACTACCTTGTCTTTCACGGGGCTCGCCGTTGCTTTCTCCAGCGTCGTCGTCGTCGTCGTCGTCATCGTCATCGTCATCGTCATCGTCGGAGTTGCCAGTTGGCACGTGTCGTCGACTTCATTTCTTGTGTCCATTTCGTTAGACGGAGAGAGAGAGAAAAAAAGAGAATCAGACACGCACACTTCGGGAAAGAAGCCTCATAGGTTTTCCCACTGACCGAGCGAGCGAGCGATCGAGCGGGGGAGGACCCGCCTGCAGAAGAGGCCGAAGAGGAGCGTCCGGAACCGAGGCCGAGACTCCGACTCGTGCGGCGGGCTCTGGCATCAAACTGGTTTGTCATAGCTCGCTGATCGCTATACTATCACAGCCAGCTTTGATGAGCAGGGCCCGCCGCCCTTTCGCTCCCTCCCGGATGGGTGCGCGACGCCCCTTTCTCGCCCACGCCCGCGTTCAGCCACCTGCCAGTGATGGCGGGCGGCCGGCCAATTACCTGAACTATCTTTTGTCGTATTTTCTCCCCTTATTGTTTTTTTTTCTTGGACGTATTAGGTCATTAGGGTTGGACAGGTGAAGCTTGTGTTTCCTGATTTCCCTCCTCGGAAGAGAGAGTGGGGCACGTCGCAGGGGCATTTACTCACATACGCGCGCACACGCGCGCACACACACACACACACACACACACACACACACACACACACACACACACACACACACACACACACACACACACACACACACACACTAGTCACACTAGTCACACTCACAGACTCACTTCTCGCCCCGGGGGAGGAGGAGGGGGATAGGGAGGGCCCGGGAGCGTCGTAGCTACAGCGGAATGAGCGAGAATGGGAATGGGCGTCAGGTTGTATTGATCCTCGGGTTGGTGTCGTGGTTTGGCTTAGGCCGACCGCCCGCCTACCTCCCCTGTCGGCCACGTGGGCGGAATACTGATGATCATTTCATCCTCACGCCCGCGATTCTTCCTCCTTTCCGTCTCTGTTTCCCTCGCACCCCCCACGCCCATTCCTACTCCGCCCCTCTCTTCCAACCCCTTTCAAGTCCCGCGCGACGCCGCCCGTTTCTCACCTTTTGAGGTTTGGGCTTTGGTTGTCCTTTCTCTCTCCTCTCTTATCCTCTCCTCTCTTTTCCTTTCCTTTCGTCTCCTCTCCTTTCCTCTCCTTTCCTCTCCTTTCCTCATCATTTATCCTCTCCTCTACTTTCCTCCTCTCCTCTCCTCTCCTCTCCTCTCCTCTCCTCTCCTCTCCTCTCCTCTCCTCTCCTCTCCTCTCCTCTTCCTTCTTACCATCCCCCACTCTCACCCTCCCTCTCTGAAGCTTCAAATTAGGGAGCTTTCTCAGCGCGATTATAGTTTCGGTGCCGACAGTACGCAGATGTGTAGAGCGTAGTTATGTAAGAATTGAAAGAAATCAGTAGGAAATGGAGAAGAGAAAAAGGGAGGAATGAAGATATAACCTCTCTTGAAACGAACAGACTCGAGGAAGAGCACGAAAGGAAGAAATAAGATAGAAAGAGAGGAGAGGAAAAGAAGCAGAAGACGAGGGAAAACTAGGTTTTCGTCTTGCCGCTTAAAGATTGAAGAAAGGGAAGGCTGGGCGGAGGAAAGAGCAGAATGGAAGAAAGGAAGAACAATAGAAAAAAAACACGAAAGGACGCCAAGGTGATGAAAGTAAGGAGAGAAGAAGAAGAGAAGAGAAAGAAGCAGGGAAGGAAGATGGGGCGAAGGAGAGACTCGTCCTCCCGTCCCTCGTCGATGCCGCCGTCGAGGGGAGGCCGCTGTCCCCGAGGGCGCGATCGGGAGGCGTTGCGGGAGCCGTCAAAGTGGGTGTGACGCGGAGAATGGACGTCGTATCACAGCCACCTTTGATGAGCTCGCGTCGCCTCCACCTGCGACGTACAACTCCGACGTTCACGGCCTAAAACCCGCTTCTACGTCGACGTCTGTAGTGTTGCTATTGCTATCTAATTTGCATCTACGTCTTCGTCTACGTCAGTCGTGCTCTGCGTCTGCAGTGTTTTGGATGCCTTCTGCGTCGTCTCCGTCGTTGCCTGGGGGAAAGGATTGCGAGAGGGAATGTGGGGGCGTTGAGGTTCCGTCCTTGAATGGACCTTTTTGCGTCGATCTTTTCTCAATCCCCTGCCTTTACCTTTAGGTTTTTCTTTCCTCTCTCGCCTATTGTTCTGTCCATCTTATAAATATATATATATATATATATATATATATATATATATATATATATATATATATATATATATATATATATATATATATATATATATATATATATATATATATATATATATATATATATATATATATATGCATATACATATACATATACATATATATATATGCATATACATATACATATACATATATATATATGCATATACATATACATATGCATATACATATATATATATACATATACATATACATATATATATACATCTATACATATATACATACATAGATATACATATATACATATATACATATATACATACATACATACACACACACACACATATATATATATATATATATATATATATATATATATATATATATATATGTAGTTATGTGTGTGTGTGTGTGTTGTTGTGTGTGTGTGTGTGTGTTGATGTGTGTGTGTGTATGTGTGTTTGTGTGTGTGTGTGTGTGTGTGTGGATATATGTACACACATACACATACATACACACACACACACACATATATATATATATATATATATATATATATATATATATATATATTATATATATATATATATATATATGTTTATATATATATATATATGTTTATATGTTTATATGTATATGTATATGTATATATATGTTTATATATATATATTTATATGTTTATATGTATAAGTATATATATGTTTATATATACATATATGTATTGATTGACTGATTGATTGATTGTTCCCTTTTTCTATTTTCTTTTCTTTCCCATCCTTTCGCATGCTATGCACACATGAAGAAAGTGACTGCTTAAAACGAGATTGCAGGAGGAAGGACGGAAAATGAATATAGAATATGAGCTTCTGAAAGGCGATTATGTGTTTTTGTTTTCCCTGTAATGATGTAGGTTGCCCTCGCCTCTCCTCGTCCTCTCCTCCCATACCTCTTGAGAATAGTGCGCATTTACTTTGCTATTGGTTTCCCCTCTTTTCCTTTCCTCTCCCCTTCTCCCCCCCCCCCATCCTTTTTCCCCTTTCTTTCTCTCGCCCCTTCTCTTTTTCCCTCTCTTTCTCACTCTCTCTCTCACCCTCTCTTTCACTCTCTCTCTCACCCTCTTTCTCTCTCCTTCTCCCCCATTCTCTCTTCCCTTCTTTTTCTCTCTCCTTTCACCTCTCTCTCTCTCTCTCTCTCTCTCTCTCTCTCTCTCTCTCTCTCTCTCTCTCTCTCTCTCTCTCTCTCTCTCTCTCTCTCTCTCTCTCTCTCTCTCTCTCTCTCTCTCCCTCTCCCCCCCCCCCCCCTCCCTCCCCCTCTCTCTCTTATCGTCGCCGTATTAGTCGTGTCGTCCTCGGTCGTACGTCGAGATGAGCCAGTGGCGAAGCCGTTAAGTTTGCTGTGGTGTGAAGTACACAGCATATCACAGCCTACTTGACGAGTTTTGACGCTGGCGGAGGCTGCTCTACTGGTCGTCTTGCTGATGGCGATGTTGATAATGGTGCTGATGATGCTGTTGATGGTGATGGTGATGATCGTGAGGGTGATGCCGTTGGTGGTGATGGAGAATGGTGGGGCTGATAATACCGATGATGCCGCTGTCATTACTACGATTGCATTTTGTGCCGGTGAGCTCTCTCTCTCTCTCTATCTCTCCTTTTTCATCTCCTTCTCTTCCTCCCTCCCTCCCAACCGCCCTACCTCCATATCTCCTTCCCCTCCCTCCCCTCCCCTCCCCTCTATTGACTTGCGTTTGTGTTTATTGTTGATGATGGATCGATAGACTGACGTATGGATTGATTGATAGATGTTCTCTCTCTCTCTCTCTCTCTCTCTCTCTCTCTCTCTCTCTCTCTCTCTCTCTCTCTCTCTCTCTCTCTCTCTCTCTCTCTCTCTCTCTCTCTCTCTCTCTCTCTCTCTCTCTCTCTCTCTCTCGCTCCTATTTATGCCTAAGAGAGTGCGATTGTATCATGGAAACTTCTATTTAAGTGTTTAGTGATTAAAAACTTTAATGTGGTTGAAGAGGTGATCGGGGAAAAAGGGTTTGTTGTTGTTTTTTATCATTATTATTTTTTTCTTTTTCTTGTGTCGTACGCCAAGCCTCCTCGTTCTTTTCCCGGCTTGTTTGTTTGTTTGATTGTGTACCGTCTATGGAAGACTCTTTTTTCTCCATTTTGTTTATAGTTATTATTGTTTTCCTTATCATTATTTATTTATTACTATTGTTATCAATATTATTACTATTAGTATTATTTGCGTCCGGAGGGGCCAAGCCAAGTAGCACGCGGGTCCCTGTAGTGCAGCAGCTGTGCGGGTCCTGTCTCACAAAGTGGCTGTTGTATGTCATTAGCTGCTCATCATATCACAGCCAGCTTTGATGAGCGAGAACTCGGCACCACATCCAGCGAAAGGGAATACCCCCCCTCCCCCTCCCCACACTTACCCCCATATTTTTCCTTTCCCTCCCCCCCCACCCCTACCTATACTGCTTGCCCCGTGCCCCGTAAGTGCACTATTGCCATCGCTATTGTTTTTTTCTGTTATATTGTTGTGTTTCATGTCTGCTGTGTTGCCTCATTTTCTATATTTATTGTTTAATAACGCTGTTGGTGTTATAATTATTGTTCCTATTGGCATTGCTGTCCACGCCAGGTAGGCTGTTTTCGTGAATATGAGAATTATCACTATTATTATTATTATTTTGATAATATAATCATTATTGATATTATTGCAATTATAACATTATTATTACTACTACTACTACTACTACAACTACTATTATTGCTAATTTTTGCCCCCCTTTTTTTCCTCCCTCTTTTCTTTATATTCCTTCATCCAGTTTTCCTTTATCCCTTCCTTTTATCTTCTCCTTCTCTTCCACATCAGTTTTGTGGCAAATACTTCGCCCAAAGAAAGTGTGTATGCGTGTGTGTGTGTGTGCGAGATAGAGTGAGTGAGGGAGGGGGGGAGGGGAGGTAGGGAGGTCGGAACTAGTGATCTTAGCAATCAAGAAAGCAAGATAGTTTGAAAAGCCGAAGGGAAGAAGACCCGAGAACTTAACGGTCGCCCCTTCTCTTTTGATTTAGCACTTGTTCCTCCTTTGACCTCTTGCACCTTGACTTATATTAGGAGGTTGGAAGTTCTTGATAAAGGAGTGAATGAGAACAAGAAGACAACCAAAGAGAAAGACCGATGACGCTACGGGAATAAGAAGGGCAATTGGTATCAATTTGAGTAGCAACAGGGCTGCAACGCTCATCATTGCAAGCAAGATGTGGTGCACGATGCAAGTGGAAGGGTAAGATGATGGGGAGGGGGAGGGGGGAGGGGGAGGGGTTGTTATGTAGCGCATTTGCAAACCACATACTTTATTTGACTACATGGTGTCCTTGAGTGTCTGTCTGTCTGTCTGTGTGTCTTTGTCAGCTGGCCTTGGTGCCACATTGCCTCCCCCCCCCCCTCTTTTCCTCTGCCAGAGTGCCATTAGAGAATGACGGGGAAGGTCAGTGTCGTAGGGGCGGTGTCAGAAACATTGTTTGCGTGTCACATGGTGTGTGTGCCGCTGCCCCCGCGGTCGTTATTTTCAATGCTCGGTTTTCGGGGGGTGGGGGTGGTAGCAGGTAGGGGGGGAAGGGGGGGATTAGTCAAGGGGAGATCTGATGAAGCCGTACTACGTCTCATCGCTTGTGTGTGAGAGAGTGAGAGTGAGAGTGAGAGAGTGAGAATGAATTATGATTATTATTATTATTCAACAAAAACTTTTAACTTCAATTAAATGGTTTTCTTCCTACTGTTTTCTCTCCGTTCTTTTCTCCCAGCTTCTCCCCCTTGCCCCCCTCCCCCTTCTCTCTGATATGCCCGTCTCTTGTGTTGGAACAGGGCAAGGGTGATGATAAGGATAATGACACGTAAATTATAATAGATGTTAGAGGTGTTATATCAATAGTACGTCAGCTAGGGCTATTCTCGCGCCTGCGCCACGACTCAAGCCCGAAGGAGTAATGAGAGAGGAGCAACACCAACGCTGCGTCGCTTATCAGAGTGGGTGTGATGTGTGGTGTTGCGTCATATCACAGCCAGCTTTGATGAGCGGTGCGGCGGGGCACCACGACGGAGAGGAGCTCGAGGACCTGCCCAGGGGCATGGGGGAACCCGGCTCGGGGCCCCCTAGACCTAAGCGTACACTCGTAAATACACACACACACATACACTTAAAATCACTTATGTTGAATTCTTGCGCATACATATTTGAGCACTGTTATAAGTATAAGTTTAGACCTCGCATTTATGAGTATGTGAAGTGTGTCTTAACGTAAAGCAAAAAGTCTTAAGCGTAATTAGGCGATACGTTATTTGCAACAGCAATGCCAATTAGATATAAGTGCCAACTATCATTAACTGTACTGTGTTGTAAGTGATACTCAATAGTGTAGAGATTGGAATAGGTGATGTTTTGACGTTTGGAATTCTAATGTTTAACCCCAAAGGGAATTATACATTTCTTTACATATAGATTTTAAGTGAAGGAGGAATTTAATTAGATATAAAAGCTCCTCTTGATATAAATATATAATAGATACCTCGAGTAAGATGGCAGGGTATAGAAGCATTTGCAAGGAGAGGGGGTGGGGCTGGGGGTGGGGGTGGGGGAGTTGAAGCGAGGAGGAGGGGGAAGGGAGGAAGGGAAGTGATCTAGAGGGGAGATTATGTTGTTTTTCTCACTACCTGGGAACCTGACCCTGTGTGGACGTTCTCTCGGTTGTGATGGAGAGAGAGGGAGGGAGGGAGGGAGGGGTAGGGAGAGGGAGATAGAGTGTGTTAGATAATATGAGAAAGGAGGGGGTAGGGAGTAGGAGAAGGGAAGGAAAGAAATGGGGAGTAGAGAAAGAGTAGTGAAAGCAAGCGAACAGGCATGACTTACGGCGTAAGAATGCCGTTGCTGCTTCTATCTATCTAGGCAGCGAGCGAGCCAGCCTACTAGAGAGAGCGTTAGCGCACCCAGAGCCTCATTATGCCCGTTATGCACCGCAGCTCATGTCCAAGATGGCGCCGCTGATCGGGCGGGAGATGACCGAGCGGCTGTTCCTGGAGCGGTTCACGCGCCTCTGTTCCGACGCCCTCTTCCAGGTCCGCAAGGTGTGCGCCTCCAACTTCGGCGACTTCTGCAGCGTGGTCGGGACGCAGCCCACCGAGGAGGTCCTGGTGAGTACACACGCCCACGTCACTGTTCTGTTTGTTGATCATGTAAGGGAATCAATTGCACGTGATAAGTTGACATGAAATATAGGAATGGATATGTTCATTAACATCAAATAAATAATGGAAGGGAATTGCACATGGAAAGTAGATATGAGATGTAGAAAAAGACCTTGGCTATGAAGAGGTAACTCATTAAAGAAATTAACGGATGAATAACAAGGTAAATGAATAGATGTGTAGATTTACATAGATTGGAAATAAAGGATTGGATAGATAGCTCGATAAAGGACGAATAAGTAGAGAGAATGGTAAGTAAACTTGGATTGGTTATATCTTGTCTCTTTTTTTGCGGCGATATTTTCAAGAAATTGCCGTCCTTATTGTTCTTCCGTCCGATTTTTTATTTAAGGATTCTCGGGGATTTTCTCTTAGAGAATATCCGCTATCTGTGCCTTGCTTATCCTTTTGTTCTACTTCTTTCTTTATTCCGTTTTCGCTTTTTTTTCTTTCTATTCTTTTCTGCCACAATTCATTAGCATTATCATTATTTTTTCGCCATCTGTTCTCTCTCAAAAATTACATTAGTATATGCATAAGTGTTATTGTATGTGTGGGTGCATGATTGATTGAATGTGTATTTCTCCATATGGGAGAGAGAGAGAGGGAGAGGGAGGGAGGAGAGAATGTACGGCAAACAAAAATTTTGGTGCAATAACTCGCGACGGCCTGGCGGTGAGACTCCCAAAGATGCACTAGGGAATGTCAGGGAGGCGCCCAGGAGGGACCCTCCATACACTAACCATCCATTCATCCATCCATCCATCCATCCATCCATCCATCCACCCACCCCTTCTTCCCTCCTCCCTTCCTCCCCTTCCTTCTTCCTTCCCCCCCTCCCCTCCCTTCCTCCCTTCTTCTCTTCCAGTGGGTTGTAAGGAAAGTTGTAAAGAGGGAAGAGTGGGGGGGGGGGAGGAATAGAGAAAAGGAGGGAGAAGAACGAAGAACGAATAAAGAACAAAATATGCGAGAAACAGGGAAAGAGGAGAAAAGCCAATGATCATGCTAGGATTTTGA
Organism: Penaeus japonicus; assembly: GCF_977035675.1. Classification (NCBI taxonomy): domain Eukaryota; kingdom Metazoa; phylum Arthropoda; class Malacostraca; order Decapoda; family Penaeidae; genus Penaeus; species Penaeus japonicus. The sequence goes on from NW_028234404.1 coordinate 12,224,034, forward strand.
TTATGATATTGTTAATAATGATCAGAAACAAAGATCTGGAGAGAGAGAGAGAGAGAGAGAGAGAGAGAGAGAGAGAGAGAGAGAGAGAGAGAGAGAGAGAGAGAGAGAGGCGTGAGGGCTTGGTGTAGTAGTGGAAGGGTACACAGCTGATATATTTAATACGAGGAGGGGTGTTTGGGTGCTTTGAAGGTGCGGGATCGAGAGGAAGGAGAGAGAGAGAGAGTGAGTGTGTGTGTGTGTGTGTGTGTGTGTGTGTGTGTGTGTGTGTGTGTGTGTGTGTGTGTGTGTGTGGAAGGAGAAGAGAGAAGAGCGATTGGGGAGATGAAAAGGAGAGGAGTGGAAAGAGGAGGAGGAGGGTAGTAATGTGGGAGAGAGAGAGAGAGAGAGAGAGAGAGAGAGAGAGAGAGAGAGAGAGAGAGAGAGAGAGAGAGAGAGAGAGAGAGAGAGAGAGAGAGAGAGCAGGGGAAACTGCACTGCGCACATCCCGGTAAGAGGGTAGCAAGCATACCGGGATGCCGACCCTGATGCTCGGAAAGCATGGCAAACGAGGACAGGATGAGTGGGGGGGATAGAAAAGGGGAACAGAGAGAGAGAGAGAGAGAGAGAGAGAGAGAGAGAGAGAGAGAGAGAGAGAGAGAGAGAGTCTGTGTGGAGGGGAGGAGGGTAAAGCGAAAAGAGAAGGGAAGGGACTGGTGTTGCATCTGCCGTTGCATCTGGTGGCGTTGTTGTGGAGATGGAGATCCGGGGAAGGAAGGAAGGAAGGAAGGAAGGAGACTCTTTAGGCGAGGACGCGGCGAGAAAAGGCCACGGGCGGCGTCGCTGATTGGGAACAGGAGAAGGTCGCGTTTCTCCGGAGGGGAAAGGGCGTAGCAACAGCAGTAGAAGCAGCAGAAAGAGGAGCAGTAGGAGGAGCGGCAGGGGGAGGAGAGGTAAGAGGGGAGAGGAGAGAGGAGAGAGGCTGTCCCGAAGCGCCGCCGCCAGAGGGCAGGAGTAGCAGGAGCAGCAGGAGGAGGAAGAGAGTCAGGAAGTTAGGGAGGGGGAGGCGTGTAAGCAGGCAGGAGGAGGAGTTGGTGATGGTGGTGGTGGTGGATGGTGGCAGGGCAGTGTGGGAGATGCAGTGGTAGCAGGAGAGGGAAATGGAATAGCTGGAGGCGCTGGTGTAGCAGCGGTGGCAGGAAGAGGAGAAGGAAGAATCAAGAGAGTAGGAAGAGGTTGCCAGGGAAGAGCCGACGAGAAGAGGAGGAAGAGGAGGAGGCCGGTCTGGTTGTGAGGAAGAAGGGTTTCGCCTTCAGCAGTAGCGGGAGGCGGGCGTTTGGGAGGCGGGCGGCGGAGGAAGGGGCTGGGGCGCGGCGTGGCGAGCGCGTGGGATCAAAGCGGGAGCCGCGGCGGCTGGGGCGGCCACCTTTAAGGCGGCACACAGGCGCACACACGACCATGCCACACACACATCACACACACTCACACTCACATATATAGTGCTGCACGTACATGGGCAGGGGGTCCACACGAGCGAGTACACGCACACACGCACTCGCACACTCACACACTGAGCGGGCGCAGCTTCCCTCGGCTCGGAGAGAAGGCGCGAGGCTCTCGCTCCTCTCTCGCTGCAAGGCTTGTTTACG
>NW_028234404.1:12233158-12235658 GCF_977035675.1 Penaeus japonicus
GGTGTGTTCTTGTATTGGGTTACGTATTTTTATGTGTGTAGGGGAGAGAGGATTGTTGTTCTAATTCGGTCTTGAATCGTCATACTCTAGAAAAAAATGCATTCCTTTAGCTTATTTACTCCTCTTTCTATCTTCTCTCCCCTCTCGTTTATCCACCTATCTCTTCTTACCATCTACCTTTCTCTCCCCCACTCCCTTCCCTGCCCTCCCTCAAATTAACCCCGCCCCCTCCCTCTTCTCTCCGCCTTTCCCTCTGTTTATCTTCCATTCTTCTCTTCCCATCAACCTATCTCACTACCCTCTCCTCCCTCCCCCCCCATTCAATCCTACCCCCTCTCTTCCCCCTCTCTCTTCCCTCCTCGACACTCCCTTCTCTCCGCCTCTCCCTCCCCCCCCCCCATTCAATCCTCTTCCCCCTCTCTCTTCCCTCCTCCACACTCCCTTCTCTCCGCCTCTCCCTCCCTCCCTCCCCTTTTGGCAGTGCGTTATCATTAGGAATAAAACAAACCCCACCTGCGTCAGATCGATAGGTTAAGGGCAAGGGAAAGCCTCGCACTCGGGACGCAGTAGTAGCGCCAATGTCGAAGTAGATACGAGCGGACGGGGGAGGTAGAGGTAGGCTTTGCTTCTTTCTGCGGTCTTCTTTTCCTTTTTCTTTTTCTTTTTCTTTTTCGCTCCTAAAGGGGGAGGGGTACGCGGACGACGGAGGGGGGCGTGGATGTTTGGGGAGGGAGGAGAGGAAGAGGGAGAGAGGGGAGAGGGAGACGAGTGGGGAAGCGGTGAGATACAGAGACTCGTATGATGAGAAGGTCTCCGTTGAGGAATCTGAGCCGAGGGCGGCGGCGGCGGCGGTGGCAGCGGTGAAAGCAGCGGCAGTGCGCGCGGCAGTGCGTGCGGGCGGGCGCGCGGGAGAGAAAGAGAGGGAGGGAGGGAGAGAGAGAGAGCGAGCGTCTTTCGCTCAGGGAGAGGGAGCTGGAGGGCTCCTGCCGCTGCCTCCGTTCGCTCGCTCGCTCACTCGCTCCGAGTCCAACACGCGCACACGCACACGCCCCCCTCCCCGCCCTGCCCCACCCCCCCGCCATTCACTATTACTACTACTACTACACTTGTTTACTCTGGCACACACCGGGCGTACTACACCCATTCATGACCCCCCAGCCCACCCCCATCCATCCCCTTCTCACCCACCCTCTCCGAATCGCTCACACCTTCTCGCCCTCGCTCATATTCTTTCCATGGCGAGGCTCATAAGTACGACCCCCCCCCCCACCCTGGCACTCGACCCCCGCCGCGGCTCCTCCTCCTCCTCCGCCTTCTTCCCTTCTCCCCCTTCGCTAACATCAGCAGTCTACCTTTAAAACCCTCTTTGCACTCTATACTCTTGACTCGTACTTTTGCTCGCTTCCTCTCCCCACGCACTCTCGTCTCCTCCCTTCCTCCCTCTTCCTCCTCCTCCTCCTCCTCCTCCTCCTCCTCCTCCTCCTCCCACCCTCTATCTTCCTCCTCCTCCCTCCTGTTCCTCCCCCTCCCCCTCCCTTTCCCCCCTTCCCTCCTCCCTCCTCCTACTCCCCCTCTTCCCCCCTCCTCGTCCTCTTTCTCCTTCTCCTCCTTCCCCATCTTTCCTCCTCCGCCTCCTCATCTCACCCCCCACTTCCCTCCTCCTTCACCCCTCTTCCCTCTTCCCTCCTTTTCCCCCACCCCCTTCTCTCTCTTCCCTCCGTTTCTTCCGTCCCTTCCCCTCCTCCTTCTCCTCCCTCCTCCCCTCCTCTCCTCCCCTCCTCCCCTCCTCCATTCTTTCATTCCCTCATCCGCGGGTTTCTTCAAGCACACACTGGGAAAAAAATGTATTTAAAAAAATAATTTTTGGCAAGGGAAAGCGCCACTGAGATAAGATGGTTGACAGAACATTTTCCTTTATTTTTATTATTTTCTTTCTCGTTTTCTTCTTATTTTCTCTTTGTCATGTTCTTATGTTGTTGTGTTTTTATTTCCATTCCCTTTTTCTTCCCTTTTTCCTTGGTCCCGGATGCGGCGACGTGCCCCGTTGACTAACATGTAATACAGAGGAGAAAATTCATGTTTTATTAGTTGCTTCTTGAACAGCTGTTTTGTGGGCCGTGCTAAAAAAAAATTGGTCGCATAGCATTATTTTTCATAATGGATAGAATTTGTTTATTTTTTGTGTTTCTTACACGTTTTTTTATTATTTATTATTGATTTTTTTTCCTCTGACTCAATTCCTTGTCTTGTTCTTGCAGGTGTCCCGCTTCGTGTTCCTGTGCGAGGACGGCGTGTGGGGCGTGCGGAAGGCGTGCGCTGAGGTGTTCATGGGGGTGTCGTGTGCCTGCTCCCTCCCCACCAGGAAGAACAAGCTCTCCCCACTCTTCGTCTCCTTACTCACAGACCAGAGCAGGTTGGTTGGGGTAGCGCTTTGTTTGTCTGTCTCTCTCATCTCTCTCTCTCTCTCTTTTCTCTCTCCTCCCTCTTTTTTTTCTCTCTC
>NW_028234404.1:12245658-12253158 GCF_977035675.1 Penaeus japonicus
TGTTCCTCCTACTCCTTCGCCATCTCCATTCTTTACCTCCTCCTCCTCCTCCGCCACCTTCCCCTCTTCATTCTCCTCCTCCCTCCCTCCCTCCCTCCTCCCTCCCTCCTCCTGCCATGTGTGAATTGCGCCGCGGCCTTGTAGCGGGCGGGCGGGCGAGCGAGCGAGCGCATGGGACCGCGTCTTGGTTGGCGCTCCGGAGCCATGCTTGGCGGGGCCTCTTCTCCCCTCGGGAACACGCCCAAACAACCACTTCGTTTTCCCCTCCGTCTTACTCTTCGTTTTGGGTTGTATTTTTTCTTTCTCTCTCTCTCTCCCCTTCTTTCTTTTCTTCGTCATCTTCTTTATCTTCTTCTTTTTCTACGTCTTTTCCTTCATTTTTTTTTTTATTATTATTCAGGTGATATTCTTTCTATTATTTTCTATCATGTTCTGAGAAGTGATTATATACATTCACCCCCCCATCTCTCTCTTTTTTTCTTTCTTTCTTTCTTTCTGTATCTTTCTCTCTCTCTCTCTCTCTCTCTCTCTCTCTCTCTCTCTCTCTCTCTCTCTCTCTCTCTCTCTCTCTCTCTCTCTCTCTCTCTCTGTTTCCCCCCGTTTCCCTCTCCCATCCCCCGCCCCATCCTCCTCCTCCCTCCCCCTTTTTTTCCATAGGGGAAGTGACCGCGACCCCTCCCCCTCCCCCCTTTGCCCTCGCCCTCGCCGCCAGCTGCCTTCCTACAGCTGTGCATCGTCGTCGTCGCAGCTGTTCACCAGACATGAGGATGACGATGGCGACGGTGGCGACGACGATGATAACGAAATGCAAATAGCAGTTTTGATGGCAATGATACCAAGCGATTGGCCGCTGCGACTCCTCGGCGAAAGGAGAGGTGTTTGGGGAAGCATTGTTGGACTACCTTGTAATGACGCACTTTGCCGTTTGTAGCCATGTGTATGTATGTATACACGGCCGTGCGTGACCGCGCAGTTTATAGTGTATGATGGGGGTAGTGTGTGTGTGTGTGTGTGTGTGTGTGTGTGTGTGTGTGTGTGTGTGTGTGTGTGTGTGTGTGTGTGTGTGTGTGTGTGTATGAAGTACTCATATACACATATACATTTACACATACACATACACATACACATATACAGACACATATACATATACATCCACTTACACATACACATACATACACACATACGTATGTGTGTGTGTTTTTATTTGTATGTATTTATGTGTACTCATAATTCCATACACATACATACAGACATACATACATACATACATACATACATACATACATGCACACATACCATATCCATCCATATCCATATCCATACCCATACACACATACGTATGTGTGTGTGCGTATCATATATATATATATATATATATATATATATATATATATATATATATATATATATATATATATATGAATGTGTATGTGTATGTTTGTATGAAGAAGAAGCGTTTACCACGAATAAATCCCGAAAAACCTAGTTTTAATGGAAATCGAGTCGAGTGGAGCGCCCCGCGGACTGCTGGTATTTAGGGGGATGGGGAGGGGGGTGGGGGTGAGCAGAGTTTCGGCCGCGAACTTTTACGGGCAAGGGGGAGGGGAGAGAGGACGAGGGGGAAGCGGGAGAGGGGGGGAGAGGGCAAGGGCAAGCACGTGCGATGTGTTTTTCCATGAGCGGGGCGCAACAACATGACGGAAGGGGAGAGAGGGTATGTGGACGGGCAGGGGGACAGGGTGGGGATGGGGGGATCCTACTTACACTACTACTGCCGCTGCCATCACCCCCACCACCATTACTACTACTACTACTACTACCACCACCACCACCACCATCACAGCCACCTCCCGTGACAGCTGGAAACCGCCACACACAGCTTGCCACATGTCCATCCCCCCACCCCCCTCGCCTTCCTTCCGCCCCTCCCCCTCCCCCCTATCCACCCTTCGGTCGCTGTATTACACCCGTCTACAGCTGCTTCGCTTCATCTGTCTCATCGGCGCGTGGCCACCATACATACATCCGCTCTCTCTAGCCCTGGGTCTCTTCCCTTCTCTTCTCCTCTCTCCTCTTGTCTTGTCTTCCCTTGTCTTCTTTTCTCCTTTCTCCCTCTAGTCTGTTTTCTCTTGTTTCGTCTATTATCTCTCTTATTTTCCTTTTCGTTCTCTCACTCCCTTCCTCCATTCCTCCCTTCTTCCCTTCATCCCTCCCTCCCTTCTTCCCTTCCTCTCTCTCTCTTCCTCCCTCCCTTCTTCCCTTCCTCTCTCTCTCTCACCAGTATTGCAGTCAGTACTGTTGTTCTAATGATCATGATTGCCAACTTTGTTCACGAAACCTGCATTACAATAAGCATTGCAATAACAGCTACTACTTCACGTCATCGCCCAGACAACCAGACCTTTAGTTGCGATATCAGGGAGAGGAAGAAGAGGCAGGTGAAGCGATGTAGAAGGGGGTTAGAGGGCGGAGGAAGAGGAAGGACAAAAAAAAGGGAGAAATAAAGAAAAATGTAAAGGATAGAGAGACAGGGGGAGGGGGCATATGGCTGGGATGTTGTGGTCGTGTCGTTTGAGCGAAGATGCTATAAAATTGTACGAATTGGAGGATTGATGGGGTAGAGAGAGATAGTTGGGGGGATACGATGTTATGATAAGTGAAATAAAAATTCAAGAGTACATAATGATAAAGGATAACGGAAATGTGCAGAAGGAGAGACGAAGAGGGAGTAAAGATGGAGGATGCTGGATATAAGAGGGAGATACCAGAGTGTTTGAAGGTCCGAGACAGAGGGGCTTCTTCGGGGTAACGGAACTCTGGCGGGTTGCTTTTCGTCCTAGAGGGAGGAGTTGCTGTTTTATACCTTTTCTGTTTGGGTTTGAAAGCGAGATGTTGGGCTCTAGCTTTTGTGCTCTCTCTCTCTCTCTCTCTCTCTCTCTCTCTCTCTCTCTCTCTCTCTCTCTCTCTCTCTCTCTCTCTCTCTCTCTCTCTCTGTCATATATATGTATTCGTTTCATCCATTTTAGCATGTAATGACGTCGTTGCTCATGTACGCATTTGCTAACAAGGGCTTGTTTTGTTTCGTGCAGATTGAATGCCGACACAGTGGTGGTGTCCGGGCGAGGCGCCGACGAGCCCCAGCACGACAGTCCCCTGGCGGAGCAGGAGCACAGCGGCCGCCAGAGTCCGGATCATCGCCAGCAGGAGCAGGAGGAGTTGGATGGCGCGCCGCAGGAGAGTGTGTCCAGCGGCTGCGTGTACGAGTACCAGAGTCCGTACCACGACAAGTGCGAGCCGGACGTGTGCGACGGGGGAGGCGGCGGCCGCGTGCCGGACTTCAACGCGCAAGTGGAGCCCATGGAGGTGGAGGAATTGCCCGACATGATACAGGACCTACAGCCGCCCGACGGGGGGCACGAGCAGAGTGCGGAGGAGCGGCGGGCGCGCGCATACATCTTCTCGAGCGTCGAATCAAACGCGGAGCCCAAGGAGGAGCTGGCGACGGCACGCACGGCGACGGCCTCCGACGCCCCCGACAGAGGCGACGACGCCAGCAGGGTGTCGAGCGCGACGGGCGAGGTGAGCCCGAGCGCGCCCGTCCCGGTGCCGCCCAACTCGCTGCCCGGCGCCATGGAGGGCGGCTCCTCCTCGAGCAACTCGCTCACCGTCTCTGGCACGGAGGGCCACCTGCACGTCCACCTCGACAACAACCCGGCCTTCAACACGTTCAACTACTGGCGCACGCCCATCATGCCCATCGAGCTGCCCATCCCCCAGATCGAGGTGGACATCGACATCATGGGCCAGACGACCAACGTCTGCGTCAAGGCCAAGGTGCAGGAGAACGACGGCACGTACCAGTCGCAGGTCAACCTGACGATGGCCACCAACACGGGCTCGCCCAACATCACGCTCGCCTCCCACCCGCAGGACAGACACACCGGCGACAAGCAGCCCGGCACGACCATCGAGGTGAGCCCGGGAACGCCTCGGGGATCCCACTTGTTTTGCTTTCTGGCCTTTTTGATCTGGTCGACAACGGCGCGTTATGTTACAGGAGAGATTACTTATTTATTTGTTTCACTTTTCCAGGCTGAGTTAGACGCCCTTGCAGCTTCCCTAGAGGGCGTGACAACCACAGAAAGTAGTACAGACGATAATGACTTACAAGACCCAAAATCCAGTAATAAAGATAGTCAGGTACGACTTTCATTATTTGTGCATCATTGTTGAAGATAACAAACCCCTTGAATTGTTTCATTTCTGACACAGGCTACCAAAAGAGTGAAATAGATAAAAAGTCTGATCTCTTTTGCTTGCTCTTGTAATGCTTACGAAGTCCTTAAACCTGGTGACGTGTTGCAGGGCACTACGGTGGTGAGCGTGTCCGGGCCGCAGCAGGCGACGTACGCCCAGGTGTGTGCGGCGTCCGTGACGTCGGTGCAGCACAAGAGCGAGCCGCAGCCGTCGATCCTCGCCTCACGCCTCACGCAGGCCCGCGTCAGCATGTCCGGCGGCGCCGTGACGGAGATCAAGAAGCGCGAGATGGACGTGGTTTCCCCGAGCGACTGCGGCAGCACCAACGCCTCCAGTGGCGGGCCCAGCCTCCCGCCGCAGCCCCCCGTCTTGAGTCAGAGATTGGTCGACCCCTTCACAGTGATGCTGCCGGGGAGCGGCGGGGAGCAGGTCTCCTCAGCCATGTCCGAGCACTCGTCGGGCTCCGGGGACTTCACCAACCTGAACCAAGATATCGTGCCCAAGGTGAGTGCAGGACTCGCGCCCGGTTGCAGGCCAGGATCTTGGCCCGGTGTGGGTAGGCTCAACTACTGATATACAAGATGAATGTATTTAATGTTGCTTTGCCTATTATTGTAATGCTTAATTTATGCACGTATAGAATTATGCTGACAAGAACTCTGATTCGTTTTGATAGATGATGATTTATATTATAAATCTGTTGTAGTCGTTTTGATCAACTCACTCTGTTGAACGGCAAAACTAAGAGAGCCTCTTTGTTCCCGCAGACCTTACTGGAGCACTACATCAGCATGACAGACCCGATGAGAGCAGAAACCGTCGATAACGAGCTAACCCGGCACTGTGCCTACTCCTTGCCGGCAGTGGCCTTAACGCTCGGCAGACAGAACTGGCCCGTCTTGAAGGACACATATGAAACTTTAGCTGGTGATATGCATGTAAGTAAGGCTGTGCCTACGTCGGAGGAGTTTAGGTGGTTGCATTTAAGTGATGGATATGTAAGGGCAGGCTTTAATTGGAGACTAAAGAGTCTAATTTAGCGTTCTTTTCTTTTCAGTGGAAGGTGCGGCGAACACTAGCGTTCAGTATACACGAACTAGCTGTGATATTAGGGGAAGAGATTGCCCAGAACGACTTGGTTCCGGTGTTCAACGGGTTCATCAAGGACTTGGATGAGGTTCGCATCGGAGTCCTGAAGCACCTTGCTCACTTCCTGCGGCTGTTGAGACCGCAGAACCGCCGCGACTACCTGCCCCGCATGGACGAATTCCTGCGTACCGACAATGAGAACAACTGGCGATTCAGACTGGAATTAGCGACCCAGTTAGCCGACATCATCGACCTGTTCTCCCCGCAAGACTGCCAGACGTTCCTGGTGCCGATCACACTCGCGCTGATGGCAGACAAAGTCGTGCACATCAGACGCACTTGTTACACCGTCGTAAGTGCTTCTTCAGGGAGAGATCCCATGGTTGACTGAGAGTAGACTGGCAGACAAAAGGGAACGGATCTCCTCATATGGGTCTGACTCGCGATCGTTATTTTGCAGGTTTGCCAGCTGGTGCGACAACTAGGCTGTGAGGGCGACCAGAAGTACGTGGAGGCGATTAGCGAGCAGCTCAAGGTCCGGTTCGCCTACGCCTCCACGTGGTCGCAGCGGCAGTCGTATGCCTTCCTATGCGGGAGACTCGTGGCCGAGCAAGCGCTGCCTCTGCCCGACTGGTGCCGACTCTTCCTCCCGAACCTGATCCTCTTGGCGAGCGACAGAGTACCCAACGTCCGCATCGCCGTCGCCAAGATGCTGGCAACCCACATTGCTTGCTTAGGTGAGTTGAGAGTTGAATTTGACTTGCTGAAATAAGAGTTATTTGTGGAGGTTTTATTAAATTGGTCAAAATAATGTGTACAAAGCAAATTGATAGACAAAGCAATTATAAATGTACAAATCGAAGCAAGTGTGAAATTGCGTCCAATCGCTCATCACCGATAACAACACTGTTTTCTGTGCCAACAGAGTACTGCCAGAACCCCGAGAACGAGGCGACACACAAGATCCAAAAGATACTCGAGCAGCTACGCAATGACAAAGACAGAGACGTGGGTCACTTCGCCAGCTATCCCGTCAACACCGAAGTCTATGTTGACCCTCAAGATCCCACGTTATAATGGAGGTTACACTAGACTTCCTCCTTTCTCTTCTTCTCTCTTCTCTTCCACTCCTCTCTTCCTGTCAACATCGATGTGCATGATGCAACAGCACACATCATAAAGAGTCTTGATTCGTGAGGCGAAAGGCAACTAGGTTCATTGCCCTTTCTTTCTTGTTCTGTTTTTCGGGTGAAAAAGAGGGTTTTTCTTATTCCGACGTTTCAAACCAGTTTACAGCAGGAATTGAGCCTGAAAGGTATACCTGATTTTTAGGTTCAATACGAAGGGCAATTTCACATTGAAAATGAAATCCCCCTTAGACCTATACTCATTTATTGTGCTTTAAAAAAGATATTGATATGTATATCATCAAACTTCACCTCCATATTGGTACAGAATACTTGTTTCCAATGTTTGGTGAGATGAGAGGTGCATTATAGGCTGTGCATCTTACAGGTGACTCCCCTTGTTATAATCACATGTATGCTGTTATTATATTGATGCTCACTGTTCTTTGGATGGGCAGCCCAGACATTTTATGTGCTTTGAACAGTACATATTTATGTACTCTTTGATTGATAAGACAAATTTTATTGTAGCCGAGATCATGAAACATGATTATTGATTTGGCTTATGTTGTAAATTGGGATGTGTATAACAACTTGTGGGTTGTAGCTTGTTCCTTTTTACAGAAGAAGATTTTGATTTTTTTATATATACATAGCATTTTGGTCCTTGTAGGTCCCCTGAAATCATTACACTATCTAAAGCTTTTAATCGTCTAAAACATCCTTTACTGTGGCATTGAGGAGCTGTTTTTGTTTTACTCTAAGAGGGCCAGCCAGCATTGGGGATAAGTGCTCACTGAACAAAGCTCAGCCTGTGTTATCACAGCCCTATGAGGGAAAAGTCATTGGTGTTCGGCCAGGAAACCTCCCACTCCTTTTTGACAGATTTGTTTTATTTTCTGAAGGAAATATCTCTTACTTTCTCTGTCAGCCTGCATCGTGATTTCATGAATAAAAAAGCTGGGTAGTTGTTGAATTTTGCGGTGAAATTTGCTACCAGATAATTGGTTCACTTCAATCAGCATAA
>NW_028234404.1:12265658-12268158 GCF_977035675.1 Penaeus japonicus
GTAGTCATAATTACTATAATTGCCGTAATATTAAGCAAAATGGGTTTCACCTAAAATCCAAAACCTAGATGGCACCACTTTCTCCTGCCACTAGCAGGAGAGAGCCTTGAATGGCACCCACCCACGGTCTCTATCAAACACTATCTTTATAGAGCGATGGCACACAGCAAGTTACCGACCTCTTGCTCTAAAGTACCGCAGATGAAGGAAGTGCAAGCAGACCGAGAATAGGAAGGCGACTCAAACCATGTCCAGTGTCTACAATGTTCCCTGTACCAGTAGGGATGCCTTTTACTGTGGCACTCACAGCCATAAGCACAGGTTTCCTTCCTCTTCATGCTATCTTCATTGTGGATGGTATATGTTTCGAATTCGTAAATGACAGTACACAAATGCGAAAAAATGAAGTTGCTTTTTGTCCTCCCATAAAACTTCTATCACACTGATTATAAAGAAAATCATGAGCTGATATGGACTTTGTATTACAATTTTAGTCAACTGCAGCTCTAACAGAGCCTGTGATATGACATATAAAAATTAAAACACAAAAATGGTTCTAGTTTTACAATGAATGACCAAAAGACTGGGAAACGTCAAGTTATGTTGCATGAATCTGCCTCGCTCTGAAATAAAACCCATCCTGGAGACTGTGCAAGCAAATCTATCCCCCGTCCGCAATGGGTCAAGGATCCCTAACAGATGGTGGAAGGAACCAAGTCATGTCTTTAAGAGGTTAGGCCCAGTACCATATCACGTGCTGGACTCTCAGTCACCTGGCCATTCTGTGAGGCTACATGTTAGAATCCTTATCCCACTGAGCTAGACGATGTTGTCAGCTGATGACCCCAGTGGACAAGGATGTGGTAGGTACTATGACATCAACCTGACGGGACTAAAAATGGAATTTTATAAATAATATTCATACCCTATGTATTATTTATGATTTACATTTCTGTGTATAATGCATTTCCTGTAAATATCTTGTTTTTGATCTTGCACTTTCAGTCACCTAATTAAAAGTTCAAAAGTTATTACTCATGACATCACCTTGATTATTCCTTTTTTTTTAGAGTATTTCCTTGTAGTTACGATTAGCAACAATTTACGAGTCTGTGCAAAAAAACAGATCAAGTGGCTTCCCCAAGTGCACTCCAAACTTCTATTTCTCGTTTAGTAGAATTTTGTCAAATATACAGTCTCCAATTCTTAATACTTGGTGGCAAAGCTCTGACGTCTTTGTGTCTGCATTTCTTAGTGTTACAACTTGTTACCATGTACTAGTGACAAGCAACTATCAATAAACTCAAAAGCAAGAGTGCTTCTTCTTCTGTGCCATGCAACTCTTCTTATCATTCACTTAATCATACAGTATTGTCAGTGTCATCACTACTACTATTTTATCGATTTCAGTATAATCATTATAATTTTCATCCTTGTTATTATAAATTATAATCATAATCAAAACATTATTATTGATATAATTTTAGATATGATTATTATTATCATTATCATCATCATTGCTGTCAGTATCATTACCATCAATATTACCGTCAATATTATTATTGGCATTATTATCACTACCATGATTTATGGCATCACTTTCATTCTAAGTATTACTATTATTGAGACTTATCATTATTACAATTATTTTCATAATCATTATGAGTGATTATCAAGTAATACCTATACTTGCAATGCATCAAGAATCATTTTAATGATCATTCAACAATACTTCAAACATATATTTTCTACAAAAATCCATTACCATGACACAGATTATGACAGAATTGATACTCCCTTTGTAAAATGACCTTGGAATAACTTCAGATATTATAAAAACAGAAGTTGCAAAAACATTTTGTTCTCACACGTCCAGCACATATTTCTGGCAACGGCATATATTGTACACATAAAAATTATACAAAGCAATGGGTTATGCTTCATATCCATGTTCACTATATAATCCTTTAATTAAGGTTAAAAGACATGTTATCCTCCACACATGAAAAATACCAAACACCAGAGGAGCTACACAAGGGATGTATAAGCACCGTCATTCATGCTGCACAAGTCAGCATGTATAATTTTCTACACCTCTGAAAGTACCATTTGCTGATTATCATTTCAAGTTTCCTGTTACACCTCAAAGGTCATCTAAGGCCATTCCAAGTACCTTGTACTGAATGCCAGGCTCTACATCAGACTAGCAAAGATAATATTACTGCTGAGAAAAGGATGTACCAAGAATCCTCCTCAGAGCAAGAGTCTTTACATAAAGGAACCCCCACCATGTTCCTTCCAGCTTGGGATCATCCGTCCCATGCAGCTCTCCCACGAGGAACTCAAAGAGTTATATATATTATTGCTTCTTTTAGTGATGAAATACTAATGGAGATTAATATTCCTTCACTAAAATCAATGAAAAGAAAGAAGGCCTTTGTAATATATTGTTTTACCAAAATCATTTGGAAATTATTCTACAAAATCTCAAGACGTACAT
>NW_028234404.1:12273158-12278158 GCF_977035675.1 Penaeus japonicus
AAGGATGTGCAGGCAAAACAAGAAGATAGCTCAAACAATGCCCAATGTCTACAATGTGCCCCTATGCCAGTAGGGATGCCTTTTATTGTGGCACTCACAGTTATAAGAACTTCCCTAACTCTTCATGTTTTCTTCATTGTGGATGGTTAATGTTTCGTATTAGCTCATGACACTACATAAATACGAAAATATTAAGTTGCTTTTTGACCTCCCATAAAACAGAAATACTTCTATCACACTGAGTATAAAGAAAATAATGAGCTGATATAGGCCCTAAACTACAATTTCAGTCAACTGCAGAGCCTGATAGAGCCTGTGATATGACAGATTTAAGTCTCCTAATACAGTAAAACACACAAAAATGGCTCTAGCTTTACAATGAATGACTAGAAGAGAGTGGAAAAAGTCAAGGTATGTTGCGTGAAGCTACCATGCTCTGAAATAAAACCCATCCTAGAGACTGGGCAAGCAAATCTATCCCCTGTCTGCAATGAGGTAATGTTATTGAAGGCCATTTTTAACCCCTTCACTACGGGCAGTAGAAAACGAAATGCGCAATACCGAGATGCGGCGCCGCGCCAAATTTTTTAACAAGTTTTATGCCATGAAAGTCTTTAAGCCAAAACCTCTACAAGTTTATAATAATGCACCTCATAATATCATCATGTGTTATATGTCAAAATATGCATAGTAACCTCTTCCCCCAATGATGTGACAAGGTTATTTACTAGGGTGTGGGAAGGCCCCTCCCTTGGTGACCTTGGTGACTCGGCTCACTCAGATGACCAAGGAAAATGATTGAAATATGTTGGTAAAAACTAATAATAATGTGTTTAATTTTAATAAAAGTTTAAAAATAAATAATAATATGAATGCTAGCATGCTAGCGCGTCCTCGGGTTTGACGCGAGCGCTGCGAGGACGCAGTATACGCATCCTTGTGTTGAAGGGGTTAAATATCCATCAATTATAATATTCATCATCTAAAGTTAAAAACTAAAATTAAGAACTATAGATCCTTTGCATGAGTCAGAAGCCAACATTATTGCATCTGGAAAAAATATAAATATAAACGAACCTCATATTTGACTAATACGGTCTAAGGAAATTAAGTACTGAGTATGAATATGAATCATGACCTTGATTTTTCACTGATGATCACCGCAGACAAAGGAAGTGTTAGTCACCATAGTCAATTAGCAGACTTACCTGCCCTGAATAACTGATACCTTAATGTACAAAAAGTTCATGTTTCCAATGCTATTATTTTCATTGGCAATAACAACATAATCATTATTACCATTGTAATATTCTTAACAAAAACAAGAATAGAAATAAAAGTATATTTTCACAAAAATTCTACAAAATGGGTAAAACAGAGAGGTCATGCAGGCCTGCTAATTGACTTCTTGGTGACTAGGTGTTTATAGAAGGGACAAGAGAAAGAACAAGAGAAGGAGTAGGAAAAGAAGAAGATGTATTAGAAAAGATGAATCAGGGAAAAGAAATAGAATGAGAATGAGATGGAGGAGCACTAGCAGAAGAAGAACAGTAAAAGAAAAGTAAAAGACAGAGCAGAAGAGTAAAAACTAAGAGTAAAAGTAAAGTAAAGGACAAGAAAAGAATAGAGAAAAAATTACTCACTTAAGCAGGAGTCTATATTTTGTGATGATATACTGTTTGGCGGGACCATCAGGCACATGGCCAGTCTGGATTCCTTTCATCAGCGGTCGCAGGAAGGTCTGAATTTCGTTGCACTTGCCTGAGGAAAAGAAGAGAAATTATAAGAGGTATATAGGGAAAAAGAAAAATACTTTGGATAACTGCTTAGAAATTAATATCAAGAACTATTCTTAAGTCTTTTTTTTCCAAAGGGGGAGGAGAGGAGGATAAGGATGAGGTTGAGGAGAGGGTATATAGATATATACATACATATACCTCAATGTTACATTAAGTAACATAAATGAATAAGGACAAAGATAACTTTTGTTTCATCTTCAAAGAAAAGAAACCCCCCCCCCCCCCCAAAAAAAAAAAAAAAAAAAAAAAAACAAAAAAAAAAAAAAAAAATAAATAAATAAAATAAAATAAAATAAAATAAATTGCATCCTCACTCACTTTTCATGTCTTCAATGAGGGGAAGGAATTCAGGTGACTCTCTCTTCAGCAACTGCATTTTCTTGGCCTTCGAGAGCCCTGAGATGTCGGTCTCCACTCTCACCTGTGTGCTCTTGTCATTCTCTCCCTGGTCCTCTTCCTGTGGTCGATGGATGGGAAATTATGAGAGGAGGAGCATAAAAGGAAGCTCACTTTCTCTTTTTATCTCTCTCACTATATAGATATATCAATATACCTATCTATCTATCTATCTATATATACATATATATGCATACACACACACACACAAATAAAAAGAGATAGAGTATGAGTGTGTGTAGTATATATGTGTGCGCGTTTCTATCTATATCTATCAGTGTTAAAAGTGCTTAAATCAATAGCTATCTATCTACCTCCATATACACAAAAATTTTAATCTCTAATGATCACCTTGGGTCACCAAGACCTCTTACCTGCAGTATGAGGTCCTCAGCCTTCAGGTCTTCCAGCTCAGCAGCCATGCGGTCCTGGAGCTTCCTCGCTGTCTCTTCCTCCAGCTTGGCCAGCTCTTCATCCTGTCTGTAGAGCTTCCCTGAAAGATTGATGCCAATGCTTACAATGCTGCCCCACCTCAACAGCTGATTGCCTGATTCTATGTGACAATTTTCCTTGATAATTATGATTTGTGTGTGATGGGTATAATCTCATGTGCTTTATTAGTTTGTCATGATCCTTTGTGTTCAAATATTGATGATTCTATAGAGGATTAAAAGAGCTAAAAACTTATCACATAATATACATGGATAGTCCTTTTGTTCTCCATGTTAATTTGCTATGCACTGATTAACCACCAGATATCAAATGAAAGGTGTTCTTTTTTCAAATATCCTGTGAACAATTTATTTTCTTGGATAATTTATTCTTTGGTTAATTAGCTTAAACAAATGCTGTTTTCAATCATTACCTAACCACACATTAAACTTTTTCAGCATATAACTCTAGACATTATTGTAGATTCTCATCAATACTGTTCTTCACCTCATTTTATAAACATCTTTTGATACAGAATACTCATCAATATTTGTCCATTCCATTACTAATTTAATTTCTCTAACATTCAACTTACTCTGAATCCTCTCGTCACTTGTGTCTGTGCCGATGTACCTCCACTTTTTGTTGCCCCAGGCCCTGTCGTCAGCCAACCTCTCTTCGTATTCATCTTCAATGTCATCGTCCATGAACAGTTCATCATCGTCTTCACCTTCCTCGTCCTTTCCCCCATCCTCTTCCTGTTCTTCTTCATCTTCATCTGTGTCATCATCATTGTATTCAAACTCATTATCTGAGGACCCTGAGCCGATGCCAAGAACTTGTTCCTGTTTGTATTGACAAATTGGGAGTGATATGATAATGTTAGATTAAAGTATTAGCAAGCTGGAAGATTGTATTAACAATTCTCAAAGAACAGATAAATAAAATTAAAGCAATTTATTTGAGATGTTTAAGCAATATATCAGTGATGTTCAAACACTATTCTAATAATATACAAAATAACCTATCAAAAAAATGGAACAGAGATACGTTATTTGATATGCATAGAAAACCGTTACAAAATAATTGACGAGTTAACAGTATAAATGATTTTCATGCTATGAATGTCCTTCATTCCAAGCAAGATTGTAGGTGACTAAAAAAACTGTTTACAGGACACACAATGATATACAATAATGACACCCATACTCAAAAGTAAGGTGCTATATAAAGAACAAACAATGGTTTGAAAATGTATACTGACTTTTCATTTATAACTTCTAAATAAATTTACTGGATATACAGAGATAGGAACAACTGGGAATGCTTTCTGTCACATCTAACACATAAAACCTTGGATTATATACTGAAGTTGGATGTTATCAAATTATCATTCTTAAACCATTAACGCCAGACCGATTATTTGCCTAATACTGCTCCCACTGTGAAGATAATGCAGCCTCCATGTGCAAGCTCTCTCCCGGCAAGATACCTTGCTACACCTCTTGGAGCACTTTTTACCTGCCCAACTCTATGGGTTGCTCTGAGACGTTTTTTATCTTTTTATCTTTTTCTGACAAGTCAAGAAAATTGTGTCTATGCAAATGCAACTGCAATGAGTATATACAAACATAACTATGTAAAACGTGTATTAAGAGGGAGAGATTATAACGTGATAGGATGTCATCTAACCGGAGAGAAATATTCCCATGACGTGATTGTATCTGGCGCAAATTGGTTAATATCTGATACCAGAATCGTATTCATGAAAATCTTTCCCTTTATCAAGAAGATCAACATTGTCTATGTAAACTTGCATACAATAAAACATTTGCGCAACAAATAATATTTTCCCTAAAATATAAATTGAATCATATTGTTGACAGCTAGATAGGTAGCAATTCTGAGGTCATCTACTTGGGGGGAGACTGATTACATTTCCCTACCATGTTCTGTAAAGAACACTAAATGCATGTGAAATGTGATTACCTGTTAAAGACTACTGTAGCATATCTATATATCTTGGACTATACAGAGAGGCTGATTTTGTGAATGAATTGATAAATCTGAAATCTTAGCATAGGAAATACCGCGATCCTGTGAGTAAAGTCCAATATTACGCCTCACCTTTGAGCCCTCTTTTCGAGCCATAAGCCTCTTGGTCAGATTGAGAACATTCTTGTCCCTTTCATCCTCAAAGTCGTCCACTTCGTCATAGACGTATCCTCGGCTACTTGGGTCAATAAGGCTGCTCTCATAGGCATCTTGCTGTGGCATTCTGTCTTTTCCCTTCTTTTTGCTGCTGCTGAAGCCTCCTCCTCCCATTCTGAAATCCATTGGATTTAGAGTAAAAATAGGTTTTCATTTTAGTAT
>NW_028234404.1:12285658-12290658 GCF_977035675.1 Penaeus japonicus
GATGATGTGATGATCTTTTTGCAATGAGTGTGTTCATATTGCTCCCATATGGTTCCACATAACAAGCTAGGTCACTTCCTAGGGAATAGCACTTTTCCATACGTTTCCATACATTCTTCTTTGTTATACCCCATTGTTGTTGTTAAAATTTCAGGGTGAGCCAGAAAACCTAAATCGCACATTTATTGGATTAAAAGATCATGTAACATAGTCTTGTGTTGGAGGGAAACCAGTTTAGTGTATTGTTCATGCAATTAAGGTATACAGATGCATGTTTAGGTAAGCTGTATAAACTTGCTGGAGTATTTATTATTTATTAGACTTTCAAGCATAGCAGTTCATTAAACATATTGGTAGATTAACAAACATTACATTATTAATCTCTCATATATATTCTCCCCCTATTATCAGCTAACATGGCTAGTGAGAGGCCGCAAGATAACTCTTGAGTACGGACGGAAGATTCTAAACGACTACGTGAGATCCGTGTGTTTCCTCACTGTTAATGCCTTCGGGTACATCGGGTCCTTTTGTGTACTTAGGTGGGTACTTGCTTCTTCTTTGTCATTTAGCTTCCATATTAACCCCTTGTGGATGGGTATCATGACATACATGATACAGAAGCGCTGGCTTGATGACTGGCATCATGACGTACATGACGTATATGATGTTTGGGGATTTTGGATCACTGTATTATTTTATTGTGCTATGACTAATGAGGGAGTGATGATGACAGTTGCAACCATAAATACTATAATTGCCGTAATGCTAAGCAAAACGGGTTTCACCTGACATCCAAAACCTAGATGGCACCACTTTCTTCTAGTATGAGCAGGAGAGAGAGCCTTGAATTGCACTCATCCACAGTCTCAAGCAAGGACCATCTTTATAGAGTGATGGCACATAGCAAGTTGCTGACCTCTTGCTTTAAAGTACTACAGATGAAGGTTGTACAGGCAGAACAAGAAGAGGAAGGGGACTCAAACTATACCCATTGTCTACAATGGGCCCCTGTGCCAGTAGGGTTTGGCATTCATAGTCATAAGCACAGGTTTCCTTCCTCTTCCCTACCTGTTATCTTCATTGTAGATGGTTATATGTGTCATATTTGTTCATGACAGTACATAAATACAAAGAAATAAAGTTGCTTTTTGTCCTCCCATAAAATAGCAATACTTCTTTCACCTGAGTATAAAGAAAATGATGAGATGATATGGACCCTTTACTACAATTTTAGTCAATTGCAGCATTGATAGAGCTTGTGATATGACATTTATAAGTCTATAAATACAATAAAACACACAAAAATTAAAACACAAAAAAGGCTTTAGTTTTACAATTATTGACTAAAAGATAGTGAGAATAGTGAAAGCTGCCTTGCTCTGAAATAAAACCCATCCTGGAGACTGGGCAAACAAATCTAACGTGCGTCCGCAATGGGTTAATGAACTTACAATTTTTTAGATTAAAAATATTGTGTAGAGGCTTTGAGTATGAGCCTTGTGCATATGTGCATTATCATATGTGAGTCATGTGTTAAATAACTGGCTGGTTGTCGACTTTGTGACTTGATTCATTGATGGGACATTGGGCATTCTCAGAAAGATTCTGCAACATGTCAACTTCCTGTCAGCTTCCTTTATGCCTGGCTTTTTGGGAAGTGTCTTGGCCATCAACGTGGAGCGACCTGAACGTAGGCCACTTCTAGCAGTCTATGTTGCTAATGTGGTAAGTTTGATTTTGATTAACCTTATTACTTGTTGATAAGTAATTAAGACTCTGCTTTGTGTATCATGGTGTTCCCTCCTTTTATTTTATGTCTTTACTTGTTTTATTTTTGATAATACCTCTTCTTTTTTCTCTCTCTCTAGGCATCGGAATGTCTATGGAACTCGGCTGTAGCAAATGGCTATGCGAAAGCCATTCCAAGGGGCGAAATTTTGATCTTTGCTGGAGCTATGGCAGTGTTGGGCTACAGCTTCCGGTCAAAGACGCCCCTCAGCAAGACAATCAACTCGATCCTTCAGTAAGTATTTCAGTAGGTGCTGAATGCTGGGATTTGAATGATTTGTTTATTTATTAAGTCTTATATTTGTTAATGCAAAGCGAAGTTCTACTGTTCAAGAAAGCATTAAATCTCTTAAATTTATGTACTTAAACTCTTTAGACGTGGGCTACTCTCTGACTTAATATCTATATGGCATAAGTAGTTTTTAGAAGAAAATAAAGTGCTAGTTTCAATACCATCACCACCATTCCTGTATTCCTCAATAAAATTGCTTACTTCTAACTAACAAAGCTTCCCAGTCTCATCATCCGCATTCCATCACCCTGACAGGTGCTAGATCGCAGACCTTCTATGGTTGTAGTAATATATGACTAATAGGCCTATGGTGATGTGAACGGCATGCACTGCTGCCTAGCTTGCATTTGATTCATGTAGTAGGCCAGCTTAATAGAGTATGATCTTGTCAGACTGCAGAAATTAAGTACAGTTGATTCCAATCCTATGAACAATTTGTATG
This sequence comes from Penaeus japonicus, assembly GCF_977035675.1. Classification (NCBI taxonomy): domain Eukaryota; kingdom Metazoa; phylum Arthropoda; class Malacostraca; order Decapoda; family Penaeidae; genus Penaeus; species Penaeus japonicus. Next base: position 12,288,184 of record NW_028234404.1, read on the forward strand.
TTTTTTTCTATTATTTGTGTATTAATTTATTATCAATTTAAATTGTTTACTCATTTATGCATTTTTATTGATTGATGAATTAGTTTATTTATTTATTGATTCTGTTATTTATTGATTTATTCTTTGTGCCATAATCAAGGCTCTTTCTTGGACGTGGTGAATCAGGAACAATGATTGCTGCCAGACAGGAGGTACCAACTCCTGATGGTGCTTTGCATGCCAGCTCCCCAAGAATGTCATGGGTGAGTAATTTTAACATGATTTAGGTCACCTGTTGTGGTATTTGAAGATTACTGCTTTTACTTTTTATTTTGTCTGTGTATCAGTCCTGTCTATCCATATGTATGTGTGCTGCAAAATAAACATGTTGAATAAAGCCAAATGAAATTTTGTATATGCAGGTGTCTGTATTCAAAAGAAAAATGTAAAAAGAGAGGTCTTTGTCTTCAGTTCTCTCTTGTTATTATTTATAAATTAATTCACTTCTCTCATTCACAGGTTCATAAGTTAATGCGTGTTTTCAGAGGAAGACATCATGCCTGCCCACACAAGGGAGGGTGTTTGCCCTATTTCACTTGGGTAAGTTTCTTGATCAATGTAATGGTTATCTGGATCAATTGTTTCCATTGTGGTGGTCTATTGCCTTTGCTTTTGTGGGATAAAAGACCATGAAGACTAAATTTTCAGATATTAATAAGTTTCCATTGCTTAGGTCCTGGTTTTGTGTTGAAAATTTGATAGATATTGAATTTTAACCTGTTGAAAATATATTGCTTATATTTTTTTGCATGATATTGGTTAATGATCATTGGTATTAATGATTATTTGTTGGCTAATGTTGTTTTACTTGATTCTTTTTCCATTTGTTTATTACATAGTTTTCAGTTAGTTTTTTCCCCAGTTCACAAAGTAGTAGGGGTTAAACTCGTGCCAAAGTTTGTATCAGTCAGAGTGTAGTATAATTGATGAACTGTCTAAGTGAATGTGTAAATTTGAAAATCAATTGGTAAAGAAGAACTAGTGGAAACATATGTATGTATAATTTTGTATTGTCTCATGATTAAGGTCTATGGATTACATTTATATTGTAGCAATTCACCTTAATTTTTCCTATCCATTACTATATTCCTTTCTCAAAGAGTTACTTAAAACTTCATTTCCTTTTCCAGACTGCCCTGAGAGGTTTCAGTCAAGGCTTCCTACTACAGCTTGCAGTGAAGATTATCCCGTCCCTTCCCAGACTCTTTAGGAAACCCTCAAAGCTCTTTGGTCTGCTGACAAGTCCACATAATCTGCAAGCTGGCATTTTCCTGGCTTGGTTCATGTCTGTATTTAAGGTATGGAAAAGAGGAAAAGGGAGAATATGACAGAGTGTGAGAGAGTGAGGAAGAGAGGGAGAGGGAGAGAGCAAGTGCAGGGGTTAGAGGGAGATGGATATGCCAGAAAGAGAGGTTTTGGAGAGAGAAGAAGAAGGAGGGGGAGAGAGACAGAAAGAGATGAAAAGATATAGATCCAGAAATAGATAAAATGAGATACAAAGAAGTCCAGAGGGAAGAAGCATGGAAAGAATGAGAAGGTGAAGGAAGAGAGAAAGCAGTTAAGTATAGGTAAAGAGAGAGGGACAGGACCAGTGACAGAGAGAATTTTTTCATCCTAGGTAGAGCAGCGTTTTTATAAATTATGATATTCTCCATCTTTCTATGTAGGGGACATGCTGCTTGGGCCGCTGGTGGAGTGGAAAGGATGAGGCAGCACATGGAGCAGTGGCAGGGGTGCTTTCTGCTCTCTCTATGTACTTCTACTCTGCCCCATCACTAGCTCTCTACATCATGTGGAAGACCATTGAGGTTTGTACATTTTTATTTTTTAAGAATTATGATTGTTAGTTAGTAGTATTTTGTCTTGTTTTATTTTTTGCTTGAACAACTTGTTATTAACCCCTTCATGCTGGGGTTTACATTTATTTAATGCTGCTACTGCCAGCTAGATAACAAGCACGCGAAGTGACAGAGCGTGAGATCTCTTCTGGCTCAATGCTGCGCTGCGCCTCTATGGGTGCTTTTCACCCACCTGATTCATCGGGGTGATAATAGGAGCTTTCAGTAGTTATTTACATTAATTTCACAAGTAAAGAAAACTGTGTCTCTACAAATGGAACTCCTATGAGTAACAATGTAAAACATGATGCGATATCATGTCACCCAGCGCGAGTGGGTTAAGGGAAGTCAGGTTTTTTAACCCATTCACGCCGGGGCGATTCCGGCTTTGAATGGTCGTAATGCCGGGGTTTTCGAATGCATAAGCCTAATGCCTCGAGATTCTCAGGTGCACAAGCCGGGAGCCTGGGCTGCCTGCTCGCTCACCCCGAGCGCCGGCCTTGCCCAGATATCTCGTCACCGGCGTCTGACGCAAAAAACATGAAACTTGTCAGCATGTCATCCGGCGCAAATGGGTTAAGCTGCTGTATAGAATTTT
>NW_028234404.1:12396044-12401044 GCF_977035675.1 Penaeus japonicus
GATAGAGTAAATACATGAAGGTGGCCGTAGCCCAGAAGCTGGATTCAGTCGGCTGCATCGCCAAGTTGCTGTGCGAGATCGAGGGAATGCCCGCCGACCAGCTCACTCCTTCCATGTCCACCTTCAAGACGGCCTTCGAGAATCCCCAAGTTCTCAAGTCCTCCCGCACTGAGTACGACCAGGCCATCGCCTTGGGCTCTAAGGTCGCCAAGGATGACCTCAAGGTCACCTTCACGACGGCCTTCGAGAATCTTGACATCCTTAAGTCCTCCCGCACTGAGTACGACCAGGCCATCGCCTTGGCCTCAAACGTACATCGCTCGGTTCAACAAGAGTTCCTTTGTGGAGAGGATCCATGCTGGACACCGCCTTCTCATGCTAGATGAAATTACGGTGGAAAGACACATTTACACCTTAATATTTCATATCATTCTTCCATCTGTCATTTTATTCAAATAGTTAAACACAGAAGGAACTTACATGACTCCTTGTCAAGCTGGGCTATGCATAACCAATCATACATCATATTTACACATTTACAAACATTTGTAACTCAATGACTCAATGACTAGAACCTTGTATCTGATTCTGAAAGCTCTGTTTCTGTGCATTTGAAAAAAAGTAATACTGATAATTTTCGACATTTATTCATTAGTCTATACATAAATGTTTATACACATATATGTGTGTATTTAATAGATATATATACATATATATAAATATATGTACCTATATATACATATACATAAATATATATATATATATACATATATATATATATATATATATATATATATATACCTATGGATATATATATCAATATATAAATATATGTGTATATGTATGTATACACATATATACATATATGTATACATAAAGATACATATGTGTGAGCTTATGTATACACCTATCTAGCTATCAGTCTATCTATTTATCTACGCACACACACTAACGGTGAGATAGAGAAAGGAGAGGCAGTGAGAGGGGAAGATAAAGTAAAAGACAGAAAGGAGATAGAAAGGCAGAATTGAAGTGAGGCAGAACAAACAAAGACGGGAAAGATTGAGAAATGAGAGAGTATCGCCAGAGAGTGAGAGAGGGAAGATAAATATACCCGAGTATGTTATACATATTATATACAGTTTATATGTTTTTGTTATATATCTGTTATATGTATACTTTTATGTATTTTGTATACTTTATCTGATTAGCATAGATGAAAAACAACTAGAGAGAGCAGGGGAGAAGTGTGCACACAAATGTACATACGTGTACAAATGTATATATATGAGTGTGCCTGTGCATTAGTGCCTGATTGTGTTAATTTAAGCATCAGTGTCTGCATGTGTAAATATGTGTACGCAATACGTTTTGTGTGCGTGCATGCGTGTGTACATATGAGCCAGTTAGAATGGACGTCTATATTCTTAATCTCAATTGAGTCCTGGATTTAATTCCTCCCACTCTATGGTGTGGGAGCTCGCTTCCGTATCATTTCATATTATTTTGTTGTCAGATGAACTCTAGGTCTTTCTGTATGTATGTAAATATGTATAAATATGTAAACATATATACATAATTTATTTTGTCTCATTATACATAACATATGTGTGTTTATGTTCTGCCATCATACAACACACATTCACACATACCAACATATATATATATATATATATATATATATATATATATATATATATATATATATACATATATATACATACATATATATGTATGTGTATATATATATCCAAGTATCTGTATGTATGTATATATATATACATGTATATATTTATATATATGTATATATGTATATGCACATGTGTGTGCGTGCCTGTGTGTGTGTACGAATGAATTAATACATATGTATATATGTATGTATATACATTCGATGTGAACGAAAAGATGCACAAGTGAATACTAAGCAATTAAGTTCCCTTTGTAACATACTTTCAGAAGGTTAAGCACAAGCACATTTGCGCTTTCAGACAGCCGATACGTAGGGATTAAAATACTAAATGAATTTACCGTCAATAGACCTTAACTGCATCGTTTTCTTCCGCATCAAGGATTAGGTCCTTCACCCGCCCTGGCTCCATCCACACGGTATATAAATCGCGCTCTGTCAGGAGCCGCATCACACTCGTCCTCTTCCTGCTCCGGAACACAAGCAGGTATGGGACAAACACCTCCTCTTTTCTCATTCTTTCTGGATTGATTTTCATGTCCTTCAGTTCTGACAATTTGCTTATTCTGTGTAGCCTCAAAATGAACTTTTCTCCCTACAGCCTCCACCACCAGTATGAATTCTCGCATGTTCGTCGCTCTCCTCCTGTGCGGCCTCTGGGCCTCTTCGGAGTCTCTCGTCCTCTTGGGAACCACCGCCGCGCTCGGGACTGTCGCCGCTACCACCGTCACCGCTTCTGCAGCGGCGGCTTTGGGCGTGGGCGCGTTGGCGGTGCTCAAGGGAGTCCTTGTCGGGAAGCATCTGAGGCGCCGTTACAGGAGGGACGTCGACTCCATGGAGGAGGACGATGCAACTGAAGTAAGTTAGTTGTTTCAATAGGAACTATTTCCCCATATCTTTTTTAAGTTTACATTGGAAAATGCAAAGACGTTTAAAAATGCTGTATAGTTGTGAAATAATAGTAACATACTTTTCTGCTCCAACAGATTGCCGTGGCCCAACAGATGGATTCAGCTGGTTGCGTAGCAAAGCTCTTGTGCGAAATCGAGGCTATGTCCGCTGACCAGCTCACTCCAGCTATGTCCACCTTCAAGACTGCCTTCGAGAACAACGAGACTTTCCGAGGCGTCTACGATCTGGCCATCACCTTCGGCTCCAAGTTCGGCAAGAAAGACACCAAGGCCTGCAGCGCCCTCTTCGAGAAGTGCGTCCTCTCCAGAGATGATCTCTCCTTCATGCTGGATTCCACCTTCTCATGCTAGTCTTAAACATCACCTTCTTAGACTAAAACCCTCACACATCAGACCATCATCGAGCGCAGACGCAAGTCAACTGAGTGGATTGGAGTCCTCACTGTGACCTAAGGTAGCTTCAGACTGTCGACTGACTGGACCTTATAGTTACAGTGATTGTCTGCAGTGTTCAAAATGCTATTCATATCTGCCTACAATCAAATGAAATAAATCACATTTCCATGAAAAATTATATTTCTTTTCCAATCTATTACTTACTATAGCTTTATGGGTTCATGCAATATATATATATATATATATATATATATATATATATATATATATATACATATATATGTTTGTGTGTGAGCGTATGCATATATATATATATGTATGTAGATAGATAGAGTAAATACATGAAGGGGGCCGTAGCCCAGAAGCTGGATTCAGTCGGCTGCATCGCCAAGTTGCTGTGCAAGATCGAGGGAATGCCCGCCGACCAGCTCACTCCTTCCATGTCCACCTTCAAGACGGCCTTCGAGAATCCCCAAGTCCTCAAGTCCTCCCGCACTGAGTACGACCAGGCCATCGCTGTGGGCTCTAAGGTCATCTTCATGACGGCCTTCGAGAATCTTGACATCCTTAAGTCCTCCCGCACTGAGTACGACCAGGAGTCCTCCTGCACTGGTAACGGACCAGGCCATCGCCATTCATTATTGGGTTTAACGGTCTGCCATGGATTACCTCAAGGTCACCTTCACGACGGCCTTCGAGAATCTTGACATCCTTAAGTCCTCCCGCACTGAGTACGACCAGGTCATCGCCTTGGGCTCTAAGGTCGCCAAGGATTACCTCAAGGTCACCTTCACAAATGCCTTCGTGAATCTTGACATCCTTAAGTCCTCCCGCGCTGAGTACGACCAGGCCATCACCTTGGCCTCAAACGTACATCGCTCGGTTCAACAAGAGTTCCTTTGTGGAGAGGATCCATGCTGGAAACCGCTTTCTCATGCTAGATGAAATTACGGTGGAAAGAAACATTTACACCTTAATATTTTTTATAATTCTTCCATCTGTAATTCCATTCAAACAGTTAAACACAGAAGGAACTTACATGACTCCTTGTCAAGCTGGGCTATGCATAACCGATCATACATTATATTTACACATTTACAAACATTTGGAAAAATAACTGTCCACACTCAATGACTAGAATCTCGTATCTGATTCTGAAAGCCCTGTTTCTGTGCCTTTCATTAAAAAAAATAACGTTGATACATAGATATTTATAGATACACAAATATATGTGTATTAAATAGATATATATACAAATATATAAATATATATGTATATATACATACATATAAATATATATTCATATATATATCGAAATATAGATATATGTGTATATGTATGTATATATACACACATATATATGTATACATAAAGATACATGTGTGTGTGCGTATGTATACATCTTTCTAGCTATCAATCTATCTATTCATCTACGCACACACACTGGCGGTGAGAGAAAGAGAGGAGGGGCAGTGAGAGGGGAAGGAAAAGTAAAAGACAGATAGGAGTTAGAAAGACAGAATTAAAAGGAGGCAGAACAAAGAAAGATGAGAGAGTATCGACAGAGAGAAAGAGAATAAAGAGAAATATACCAGAGTATGTTGTACATATTGTATACAGTTTATGTTTTTGTTATATATTTGTTGTATGTATACTTCTATGTATTTTGTATACTTTATCTGGTAAGCATAGATGAAAATCAACTAGAAAGAGAGAGCAAGGGGGAGGTGTGCACACATATGTACATGCGTGTGTGTGTGTATATATATATATATATATATATATATATATATATATATATATATATATATATATGTGTGTGTGTGTGTGTGTGTGTGTGTGTGTGTGTGTGTGTGTGTATGTGTGTGTGTGAGTGTGCCTGTGCATTAGTGTCTGCATGTGTAAATTTGTGTACGCATTACGTTTTGTGTGAGTGCATGCGTGTGTACATGTAAGCCAGTTAGAATAGACGTCTATATTCTTAATCTCAATTGAATCCTGGATTT
>NW_028234404.1:12406044-12411044 GCF_977035675.1 Penaeus japonicus
GACTTGGATAGGAAACCCTTTTAGGAAAACATGGATTCTCTGCTGATTTCGAGTTTGTTTACCTTTTGGCGGACTTTTCAAAGGAGAGTGAAGTTAAATGAATGGTGAAAGTAGTCAGGAACGTAAAGTCAAAGTATATGATTATATGAAATATGTATACATTAAATCTATATGTATGATATATTAAAGATACGCATATGTGCACAGTATATACACACATAAAATAAGGAAGATCTGTATATAAACACCCCCCCAATGATCACTTTCATCCCGCTTGTTTTGATGGAGCCACCTTCGTAGACGCCCGTGAATTGCCAACGGCCGCGTTAGTGTTATGGTTGTCATTCTATAAATAGGAACAAGTACAACGGATGTATATGTGATTCATAACAAAATTGGGATTCATTACCAAAATTGAACTTATCTTTTGTTAATGCTACCTATGAACTAAGGGGGTTTATTTTTTTTGCTCTTGTGAATTTGTCGTTTGGACAGCGACATTATCCGAAACATGTTAACTTTGCAACGGTTGGTAAACCTGAAGCAGCAGACACACACACACACACTCACACACACACACACGTGCCACGCTATTGCGTCCTAGAATACCGCCTTCGTGACATGAACACAACATGAACATGACATGGCCACGACACACAGAAAACGTCCTGGAATGCGGCTGCATAACACCCCTGTTTAAACTGAAGTAAAACAGTGTAAGCTGAAAAGTCAAACTAAGCAACAGCATGTATTGCGGAGGGAATAATACATATATTTCATGTATTTCCGAAGACAATTAATATCGAAACGCGTTAATTACACCTCTTGCGTTTAAAAAGTCAGTCCCATTCATGCCTCTTTCCTACATTTGCCGCAATGAATTTCGATCATATATATGTATTTGTATATATATAAATACGTATATATATATATATATATACATATATATATTCATATATACATACATACATATATTTTATATAGATAGATAGGTAGATGTGTGTGTGTATATATATATATATATATATATATATATATATATATATATATATATATATATATTAGTTTGTGTACTAAATACATCGATTTATATTTACGGTAAATCGACACACAAACGCAGAATTGTTATGGGAGAAGCAATATTGATATTACTGTGATCTATTTAAATTCTCATACAATTGATGATGAAGGCTCTGGCCGTTTCTAATCGCAGTCATACCCAAACTGCTCCATCTTCATCCGTGGAATCGACAGAGGCCCCACACAAGAGGAGAGCGAACACGCGAGAACTCAAGAAGTTAAAAAAAAAAAAAAAAAAAAAAAACACGCACATGTGTGTGTGTGTGATATCAAACTCTCGCACATTCCCGAGGCAAATACAGTGGAATCTGGTGAGAGAGAAAGCTTCTGATGCATATCGCGTGAAAGGACACTGGACAGGTGAAGGCCTCTGTTCGCGTCCACTGGAGAGGAGCGCACAAACATAATTATCGCCGACTAGCAAGAGCCAGAACTTCACATCCTGTTTACCGAAAGCAATCGATGTGCAAAATATACTTCAAACATACTTTAGCAAACATAAATAGCTACCTCATTTCCCGCATTACAGTTGATTATTATACATAACACATATATATATAATATATATATATATATAACATATATATATGATCGTGTATCGTGTGTGTTGTGTGTGTGTGTGTGTGTGTGTGGTGTGTGGTGTTGTGTGTTGTTTAGTATGTATTACATATCATATTCTGTTACCCACCATAACGATCACCACATCATATATGTACACACATACACGCATACACACATACACCACATGCACACACACAACACACACACATACATATATATATATATATACTCATATATATATATATATATTATATATTAATTATATCTATCATATATATTATATATATATTATATACTATATTATATATATATACGTATTTTGTATATATTATATATTTCATCTATATATATAATATATTATATATCTATATATATTATATATATAAATAACCGTATAATACTAATTTTTTCTTTTATATATATAACATACACACATTACCACACATATATTAAATATGATATATATATATATATATATTTTCCTAGATATATATTATATATAATAATATATATAATATATATAATATATATATATATATGTACACACACTCACACACACACACACACACACGTGCCACGCTATTGCGTCCTAGAATACCGCCTTCGTGACATGGACACAACATGAATATAACATGGCCACGACACGCAGAAAACGTTCTAGAATACGGCTGGGAGTTTCCACGATTGTTCCAATACTTTTCACGACTCTGCCACGACTTTGCCAGGCTTTGACATAAAACGTAGTATGCTAATATGAAGTATTGGTAAGAAAAAGTACAGTAAAATATGATTTTTTTCACCGGTGTAACTCTCGTGATAAGCCTACTCCCTTGTCACGGAGTTTCCACGATTGTTCCAATACTTTCCACGACTTTGCCACGCTTTTGACACGAACCTGTGCTTCTAGAATACCAAACGAGGCATGTTCATGTCATGTACACGGCACGCTTAGGGACTTGGAATACGGCTGTAAAAATTATCTTCTTTTATTCGTATCTTTTATTACCTTTACTTCTATGTAAGATTTTTTTTTCTTACCTTTAACCAGTGTATAACCACCATTTATACAGAGGGGGTTGTTATATCGATGACTAAATCGGCAATTCCGATACTGGATGTTGTTTGGAAGTATCGAGTATTTGGTTCGTCACATAAATCTTATTATTAATCATGCTACCGATACTACCCAATGAATTAATCACAATAATCACTAGTATCGCCTATCACTATCTAAGGCGTAGTGGTGTGCAAAAAACAGGATCTGCGACAGACAGGAAACAAACCGAGCAGTAGGACAATACACAAAAGGACATATACAATATACAAGACCTTCAGCCATATTCGAAGTCCCTATCGCGCAGAGTACATGACACGAACATGCCGCTATTGGTATTCTAGAAGCGTGGCAAAGTCGTGGAAAGTATTGGAACAATCGTGGAAACTCCGTGACACGGGGGTGGGCTATCACGATAGTTACATTGGCGAAAAAATCATATTTTTACTGTACTCTCTCTTACCAATACTTCATATTAGCATACTACGTTTGGAAAGTAATATCTACATTGGATATATTAGATATCATTGTGCTAGACTTGGATAGGAAACCCTTTTAGGAAAACATGGATTCTCTGCTGATTTCGAGTTTGTTTACCTTTTGGCGGACTTTTCAAAGGAGAGTGAAGTTAAATGAATGGTGAAAGTAGTCAGGAACGTAAAGTCAAAGTATATAATTATATGAAATATGTATACATTAAATCTATATGTATGATATATTAAAGATACGCATATATGTACAGTATATACACACATAAAATAAGGAAGATCTGTATATAAACACATGATCACTTTCATCCCGCTTGTTTTGATGGAGCGTAGAGTGAATTGCCAACGGCGCGTCCGTGAAATGGTTGTCAATTCTATAAATAGGAACAAGTACAACGACTGATTCATACCAAAATTGAATTATCTTTTGTTAATGCTACCTATGACTGTAGTTGCTCTTGTGAATTTGTCGTTTGGACAGCGACATTATCCGAAACATGTTAACTTTGCAACGGTTGGTAAACCTAAAGCAGCAGACACACACTCACACACACACACACACACACGTGCCACGCTATTGCGTCCTAGAATACCGCCTTCGTGACATGAACACAACATGGACACAACATGAATATAACATGGCCACGACACGCAGAAAACGTTCTAGAATACGGCTGGGAGTTTCCACGATTGTTCCAATACTTTTCACGACTCTGCCACGACTTTGCCAGGCTTTGACATAAAACGTAGTATGCTAATATGAAGTATTGGTAAGAAAAAGTACAGTAAAATATGATTTTTTTCACCGGTGTAACTCTCGTGATAAGCCTACTCCCTTGTCACGGAGTTTCCACGATTGTTCCAATACTTTCCACGACTTTGCCACGCTTTGCCAGGCTTTGACATAAAACGTAGTATGCTAATATGAAGTATTGGTAAGAAAAAGTACAGTAAAATATGATTTTTTTCACCGGTGTAACTCTCGTGATAAGCCTACTCCCTTGTCACGGAGTTTCCACGATTGTTCCAATACTTTTCACGACTCTGCCACGACTTTGCCAGGCTTTGACATAAAACGTAGTATGCTAATATGAAGTATTGGTAAGAAAAAGTACAGTAAAATATGATTTTTTTCACCGGTGTAACTCTCGTGATAAGCCTACTCCCTTGTCACGGAGTTTCCACGATTGTTCCAATACTTTTCACGACTCTGCCACGACTTTGCCAGGCTTTGACATAAAACGTAGTATGCTAATATGAAGTATTGGTAAGAAAAAGTACAGTAAAATATGATTTTTTTCACCGGTGTAACTCTCGTGATAAGCCTACTCCCTTGTCACGGAGTTTCCACGATTGTTCCAATACTTTTCACGACTCTGCCACGACTTTGCCAGGCTTTGACATAAAACGTAGTATGCTAATATGAAGTATTGGTAAGAAAAAGTACAGTAAAATATGATTTTTTTCACCGGTGTAACTCTCGTGATAAGCCTACTCCCTTGTCACGGAGTTTCCACGATTGTTCCAATACTTTCCACGACTCTGCCACGACTTTGCCAGGCTTTGACATAAAACGTAGTATGCTAATATGAAGTATTGGTAAGAAAAAGTACAGTAAAATATGATTTTTTTCACCGGTGTAACTCTCGTGATAAGCCTACTCCCTTGTCACGGAGTTTCCACGATTGTTCCAATACTTTCCACGACTTTGCCACGACTTTGCCAGGCTTTGACATAAAACGTAGTATGCTAATATGAAGTATTGGTAAGAAAAAGTACAGTAAAATATGATTTTTTTCACCGGTGTAACTCTCGTG
>NW_028234404.1:12416044-12421044 GCF_977035675.1 Penaeus japonicus
ACGTGGGGGATGAAGAATTAACTTTCTACGTTAAAAAGCATTGCTTTGATAAACACTTAGACTCTGTAAAGCATTTTAGAATAAGTAACATGAGTTCAAAAGGCAGATATTCATTTGATTCGAAGATAAGGTTCAAAATCCGATATAGAGGTGCGATTGATTGGCCTTATATGCATTTTTACCTATGCAGGCAGGAAAAGGCCTTTGACCTGCCCTTGGTTCTTCTAAAAGTATAAATAGTGCCATAAGCTGGGACGGCGCCAGAACCCCTTTCATTTTCCAGGTATTCACACAGGTACACTGATACAAGCTTCGAATGGTCGATTTAGAATGAGTCGCAAGCATAACAAATCTGTTAAATAACTTCTGTATTAACAATTTGCGAAGTGGATCCTCTTAATGAAGATAGTCTCATTTTCTATACCGTCGTGTTTTTATTTTGTTGTGCTGTGTTTATATCATTTTTAATATGTGTGTCGACTTTTCATCTAGCAGCTTCCACCACCATCATGAATTCTCGCATGTTCGTCGCTCTCCTCCTGTGCGGCCTCTGGGCCTCTTCAGAGTCTCTCGTCCTCTTGGGAACCACCGCCGCGCTCGGGACTGTTGCCGCTACCACCGTCACCGCTTCTGCGGCGGCGGCTTTGGGCGTGGGCGCGTTGGCGGTGCTCAAGGGAGTTCTCTTCAGTAAGCATCTGAAGCGCCGTTACAAGAGGGACGTCAGTTCCATGGAGGACGATATTGCAGCAGAAGTAAGTTTATTTTACGTATAACTTATTTTCATACTTTACAAGATTTTTGTGCATCACTAAATTGATAATTGATAAAGGAGAAGTTGGATAGAATCATTAACAAATACGTATCTTCTGCTCTACCAGATTGCCGTGGCCCAACAGATGGATTCAGCTGGTTGCGTAGCAAAGCTCTTGTGCGAAATCGAGGCGATGTCCGCTGACCAGCTCACTCCAGCTATGTCCACCTTCAAGACTGCCTTCGAGAACAACCAAAATCTCAGGAGGTCCCGAGGCGTCTACGATCTGGCCATCACCTTCGGCTCCAAGTTCGGCAAGAAAGACACCAAGGCCTGCAGCGCCCTCTTCGAGAAGTGCGTCCTCTCCAGAGATGATCTCTCCTTCATGCTGGAATCATCCTTTTCGTGTTAGTGCCATTATTTTCTTAAGCTACAAATTACACATATTTGGAGGGTTCTCTGCAAATGACATAAGAGACAGTAGGAAGTTTCTCAATAGAGCTCCTGGTAAAGCAATTGTAGTTGTCAGATTGATAACTGACTGACTAGCCTCTGCTGAAACAACTCATCCGCACACATCACATTATCATGAAACGTCTCCTATGTAATAAAATAGATTATATTTATATGCATTTGGCTTCTTCCCTGACATTTCTCAATTTGTGCTTAGTAAAAAGAAATCAAGCGAACGAATCGTGCTAATGATAACCAATTATAATTGAAAAGCCCATACTCCAAAATATTGCATTCAGAATACCACACATACTCCTTTGGTGTTCCCTTGGTGTAGCTATTGATACGAAAAGGCTTTGGGTGAACTTTCTTCCTTGTATCTACAACCCGGTTCACTTAATCAACCATGCTTGATAATACCGTTAATATATATGGAGGTGGTTGACATACTGTATATATCAACTTTTGCAGGTGTTTGGGAATGTTCCTCGAAAGGTGTGTGTGTGCGTGTGCGTTTGAGTTTTATTTGGTTAAATCTAATTCCTGTCTAGATCTTGCTAAAGATAATAACAATTCATGCAGAAACCTGAGAGTTCTTGAAAATCCTCTCACTAATCTTTAGATGGATCCCGATAAGGAAAATAAGAACTCAAACCGACAAGAAAATAATTTATACGAAAAACAAGATACAGACCTAATAATTCAATTTGTTCTTAAAACAGGTATTGTATATACAGCAATACCAAGCTCATCATAAATTGTGATGCAAAACGTGTGCTTCAGAGCTCATCTCGATGCTTAGTCGGCTTCCTTGGTGTCTCGTCGCCCGGCCCGACCCACGGCTGAGCTCGCTGATTGGCCAACTCTAGCCAATAGCGGCCGAGATCGGAGACCTTCTCGGGGTGGAGGATGACGTTCTCTAGCATCGGCAGAGTCGCCCAGAAATCAAAGACCTGTATGGGAGTTCTCGTGAGCAATGGGATGTAACAAAAAAAATGTATATCACTATGAAAATGAATAATATAACCGTACATACAGACACACCCACAGATACACACAGCGGCAGATAGATGAATATAGAAAAAAACGATAGATAATCATACAAAAAGATAGATAGATATAACAGAAACAAGCATACGCATATAGAACATCTAAACATATAAATCAATTCAAGCAGACCACGCCGACTCATCTTTACCTCCTCTCGGTTTTCCTCCTCCATAGCTATGTCCCTATTGATGTTCAAGCGATGATGCCTTGTCTCTTGCGTGGTAGGGTCCCAGGTGAAGCCTAAGCTGTCATCTGGCGTCGGGTTCCTGTGGAGAGATGGTTGTGTTCATATACTTTTCTTTTTGTTTGTTTCATTGATTCATCTTCGTCCTTTTATACTGTTTTCATGATGAAAGCTATATTTGGTGTATGATCCGCAAGGTCGCCTGCTCGCTTTCAATTTAAGATATGCCTAGTATTTTTGGGTTATTCTATGAATGTTTATCGTTAACTTGGTTTTAGTTTGTGATGGTAACTGGTACCTATGTTTTTAGAACTAGAAATTGCCCATGTCTTCTATTACAGTATGTCTGTAGCTGATTGCACCATAGTCCTTATTTCCAAGAAGCTACTCCCTAGAAACTAAGATATATGACTAGTACCCAGTCGTGGCGAAGTTGATCCACAGCTTCACCATTAAGTTTCTGATCTTAAGGTCATCAGGAGACATGACGGGTGAAGTTAGAAATCCGGGGAAATGGTACAGCATATCGTCTCCGTGTCCCACCCCTGAAAACAACACAGAAAGAGTTTCGCATGAAAGGGAACTGAAGTAATATCACCGTACTTCACTTGTTGATTCTGATGTGTTGATTTCAGGCTATCTATTGTTTCACTAGATTGTAAGACATCTGACTTACAGGGCCTGTCGTTTAACAAGGACGGGGTTATAGACATCAAGGTATGCTCTCCTCGATATGCGAAATTGTAAGCATATACATTAATCGAACTGCCGTGGCGGACGAGGTACTTGGTTGTGATATCATGTGGCAGAACGAAGTGACGATCACTCAACATCTGTGGGAAAAGCAATGGCTGGCTAAAAAGGTCCCCTTTTTCTCACACTTCATCTTTACTAGACGTCTAGTGATTCTACAAGGATTCTATAGGTAATAACTCCGACTATATAAAGTTTATACAAAGTTCCAGGAAACTCACCTCATTGACTGACTCTGCGTTGGAGAGGGTGACATGTGTAGTGCCAGCATAGTGTTGGAAGATCTTTTCGCTGACGGCGGCCAGGTCGACGTCTCCTTCGCGGAACTCGAGAATGAGGGGGCCTTTGACGGCGAAGTTCTTGTTAAAGTCCTCCAGGATCTCCTCACTCTTGTATATTCCTGCAGAGAACAATTTGTTTATCGTGTGTCTCTCGGGAATGCTAAGGAATCTAGGACAAACGTAGTATGAATGAGACTAGATAGCTTCACCTATCCTTATCTGAAATGCATACATTTCTGATAAGGATATAATTCGGAACGCGTCAAACGTATGTCTAGCATAGTGAAGTTATCCAGTCTCATTCACACCTGTTTTCCTAATAAGGATATGGCTAGGTATGTTTATTTTTTTAAAAATGAAATATGAACGCTGAACATTTAGAACATGTTACCTTTATTCATTGGACGTGATGATATTTCATAAACTAAATCACAAAAATAACAAAATCAGTCCTTTTGTCACGTCTACATCACTAATTCCCCCTTCATCAAATTCCAAATTCACCAAAAAAAATTATTCTATCTAGTCCATGAATGGTGTAACCCATGATGATGTCGTGACATCACTCACCAATAAGACCACGAACCTCTTATCTACAGCAAGCCTGGCGATTACCTTTAGAGAACAGACTTCCTTCGTGCGAAGTCACTCCTGAAATGACGTCGACGTGTTGGTGACGTCCCTCCTTCACCAGTCTATATGGGTTATCGGGGACGAAGTCTTTGTCCACGCGCGGTCCAAGGATCATGGGGTTGATATGGAAGGCCTTGCAAAAGTTAAGAAATTGTGAGTAATAATTAGCAGAAGCCGCAGATGCGAATGAGGTTACGATATAACGAATCGGGAAATAGTAAGTTCATCAACGAAGACATATAAACATATTTTTGAATAATATTGATAATGCCCATGATAATGTTCACAAGGATTATGATCATGGTGATGGTGATAATGATAATAATAGTAATAATTATAGGGATAACAAAATAGCAATAACAGCAACAATAATTATGAAAATATGATGACCAAGATGATCCTCATCACTGCCATGATAACAACATCAATACCAACAACAACAATAATCACTAAAATCCCTATTACAATCATAACCAAAGAAATAACCCGTTGATTCCAAAATCCCTCACCATCAGCTTCCAGACGATGCTGACCACAAGATTCTTATCGGCGTTTTGCAAGCACTCGAGAAGCAGCTGACTGTCGGAGGTCGGGCAGCCAGCCAGAGAACCCGTGTAGTGAGCCACATCCTTGAAGGCGCCGCCCATCGCCCACGGACACAGCGCGGACCCCGACTGCATGATCGCTCGCTTGAACAGGCCTTGGTGCAGGAGGATAGGAGGACAAAAGGGAAATGTTATGGGCGTGTACTGGCATCCTTGCGTGTGGCTCTTGATTCTCGTCACAGCTGCCTTACTAGCTCGAGACAGTGTCATATACAGTATATTGTACATACATATGTGTGTAGGTTGGTTGGTTGGTTGTTGGTAGAGATGTAGAGATATATAGTTATTTA
>NW_028234404.1:12431044-12443544 GCF_977035675.1 Penaeus japonicus
TACAACCATCATGGAAATGTCCTATGTGCTCATAAAAGAGCAGTGATAGCCAGGTTTTACAGACAATTGCCGCGGGCACTCGGCAGCAACAAAATCAGAAATTCAAGTCCCAAATCAGGTTACCAAGGTTATATCTATGTGAGAAAGATGGTAGAATGCAGTAACACATTTAATATAGAAATACAATTTTTACCTTCTCATGTGCTCTGCTATGAGCACATAGGATATTTCCATGACGGTTGTAAGGCATCTGTTTAGACAAATCTTTTAGCAGGTCGTGTGGTCTATCGGATTCAGGACCGTGCCTGTCAATCTGACGGCGCAGGTTCGAGTCCCAGTCAGGGAGGTAAAATTTTTATTTATATATACATATATACATACATATATACATATATGTATGTATATATGTATACAAGAGAGAGAGAGAGAGAGAGAGAGAGGGGGAGAGAGAGAGAGAGAGAGGGGGAGAGAGAGAGAGAGAGGGCCAATTTGCCAATAACCTTGGCTAATACTCATGAAATGTTTGTTAGTTACATGTCTGTCAGCTCAAAGTGCATGTTGAAATTAGTTATGCTATTATTGAACATAACTCCAGTTTTCTTTGCCTTCTTTGTCTGCCTGTCTTCTCTCTAACATATATGGCTTGCCAGCCCACTGGCATTCTTTCTTTTTTAAGCACATTAGTATATCTTCCACTCCGGCCTTTTTCCTTTTACACATTATTCTCTACCTTTCCCGTTATCAATTCTAAGGATCAGATTTTCCAGTCCTCTTTTGTAGAATTATTAGCAATACCAATATGATCCAATGTTCGGGAAAAATGACATGAAAGGGAGGTTTTGCTACTTCATTGCTGAAGCATTTTATCTTCAATGTCTGTCTTCAGTATATGTTAGCAATAATAAAACTCAATTGTTATGAAAAAATGCCATTGCCATTCTCTCTTAGCACCATACGTTCCTGAATGATTATTGTTAGGAAACTTGAAAGATAATAACATTTCATTCGTAATTTTAGTTTTCTGTGTTTTTAACACATAAAAATAAGCTTTTAAACATCTAGCTGACAAAGATGTGGGATTGCATCAGTTATGAAAATGTAACAGAACATCTATAAACTCACTCTGTGGCCACATATGGCTGCTGAATTTGAACTAGCAGAAATGCATAGCTCTTTACATACAATAGAATTTATATTGACGTTTCAATTTCTGTATATAACAAGAATATATAATTAAAGACTGTCACTAGAAACTCTTTAAAGTCCAGTTGCTTATGAGTCTATAAAATTTAAAATACCCACATACGGTCAGATATTCTCATCCTAGGTGATGCATAACTATATGCCATGCATAGCCATGCTGCCATTAAACATGCTAAAACCGAAATTAGCAGTTTACTAGCTATGGGGTGCAATCTTTCTTGCTTTTAATCCAGTCTTTAAAGAAATCAAGAAAACATATGAACTATAGATCGAAGACTGGCACCTAAAAAGACAGATTCTCATGAATCATTACAACTGGTTAGGATTAGGCAAGGTACTAATACTAACATAAGCACTTTTAATTGAATTTTGTTAATCAAATTTTTGAAGAAAAAATGCAAGTGATCTGTTACATTATTTTTGAAATTCTTTTCACCTATCTCTTTATATCACTCATGCTTTGAGTTCTATTTTCTATCATGACGAACCTCATGTATAATAAGAAATTACTTGTTTTATCTTCGTCAAACATGTTAGTCAATGTTCAATAATACTCAAATTGTATGATCAAGCACCAATGATGGATATTCACATTAGGCCATTTATGGGCCACTTTAGGCCTGATAAAAATAGAATACAGATTTTTCATCAACTCAGGCACTTTTCATTCAGCCTTTTACCCTCTGTAAAGTAAAAGAGTGTAATCCTAGACCTTAATAGATTACCGACTCAATGGGTAATAGTAGGTGTATGTTCATTTACAACTCGAAACAAATTCGACTGTTATTCCCAGGCTTTATAGTTAAGATATAAATTTCCAAATGAACTTTGTTTATGCATGAATATTTTTATTGATGTTTCTGGTCATAAGAATAAAAGTAAAGACTGCCACTAAAAAAACTCTACAAGTCCAGTTGGTTATGAATCAATAAAATTCCAATCAGAACTTGGTTCATTCATGTGCAAGCAGAAATGGAGAAATCACAACCAAATTTTCCTGATTACAGAGCTTCCAAAATGGTTTCTCACATTTTGATGTTACTACATCGAGCAAGATATGACGAGCAGAACCCACCAGCCATAGTTTTTGCTGGATGTAGCTTTTCCACTTTGCACCAACCATTCAATTCATATGTTTTTAATAACCAACCTTTGCTATTTACAAATTTCTCCTCATGATCTTTAAACTGGTATCTTCATACTTGAATTTATAGTCTCTCTAAGCAAATCAATTCAAACAGTATATTTATTTCATAAATGGATTAGCTCATTACCCAAGCTTTCACTTTCAGTCAGTTCTGGGTATGAAGCAATTTTCTTTAAAAAAAAAAGAAAAAACACTTCTAGCTATAGCCAGATTGTGCACTTTTCGATTTGCAACAATGCTTACTGGTACAGCCTTTAAGCTATAACCCAGCTAAATTTGCAATGATGACAACATAATGACGTCAAATAAGGGCACTCAACACAAGTGTGCTCACATGTAAGTTTATGTATATATTAATACAAATAGGCAGCATCTGTACCAAACTTCGTAAAATTTGAGCTAGAACTAACGCACACAAAATATTTTTTACAGTTGCTTAACTTATGTTTGTTAGGCTATCCATTGTTTGGTTTAATTCATTTCTAATAGATGCTAATCTAATTTTCTCGGTGTTATCTTAAACATTTGTATAATAAGCAACTTGAAACAGGCAGGTATAATGTGGCTCAAAAAATGCCTATAAACATCCTGGGTAAAACAGATTGCCGAGTGCATAAATCCATTCAATTTTCAATCACCTAAACGTACCATTACAGAGGGAATGATGAACATCTCTAGAATTGTTAATAAGAAACCATGTTAAGAAAATCTTTTATTAATTGTTGAACATAAGCCAAAAGATTTTTTTCTTTTTTTTCTACATGAAGATTATCTGTGGACCCTGCTACATGCCGTAGCATTGGTGCTTATAATTAAACTACTGGCATCTTCAGTGAGTACACAATGGGAATGATATTTTATGGTAGTAGCCTTTAGACTTTTTTTATCCATTTTCCAAAGGCTCAAAAAATACTACCAGAAATGTGACAGATAATGAAATCAACAAAGAAATTTCATACAGAAGTCTGAAGGTTTGTACATACATTACAATTATTTATAATAGAAAATAAGATAAATTTCCAACCATTTTAATGAGGTCCTCAAAAAGAGGCTCTTTAAAAGAAGTAATGGCTATCTTGTGACATGCCCAAAATCCCTAAAACCCATATCAATAACCACTTTATACATTTCTTTTCCTATAATAACAGTTCTGGCCTTCAAAATTAGTCAGGACCATAGCCCAAACAATGAAATATTTGAATGCGAAAAATAAAGCATTTATAAAATATTCATAACATATGCACTAATACCCATTACTTCACATCTCATCTACATAAAAAAAGACACTAAGACTGCTTCTGCTTTATACCCATCAATCTAATCCATAACTTTCCCTACCCCATAATCTTCTGCAAATTTTCTATTCAAGAGAGAATGGTTCAGCTATTGACCTATTCCACAATATGCCAACAAATAAAAACTCTGTCATAGATTACAGTTTCTAGTTTAATAATTACTTCATCGTCCCACCTAGTGTCTCTCTGAAGACACCTAGAAGCCTTCTCTATACTGTCTAGATTCCAGACGTGCAATGATACTCTCCAGCTGCCGCCTGGCCTCACACTGAGGGAAGTTCTGCATGTCATAGTAGTTCGGAGAAACTTTTATCAGCCACTCAGCTGAAAAGAAAAATCAAAAGTTAGTTTCAGAGTTGTAAATTGTGTAGAGCATCATATCTAAATCAAAGATAAAATTGTAGATGTTCAAGATATAGAGTACTATAAAGAAAGAAAATATACAGTGCATATTTGTAACAATGCCTAAATAAGAAGCATCTGATGTAGCAAAAAATAATTCACACTAAAGTAAAACATAACTACTTCTTGTTTACAAAACTGCAATAAATATTGGGGCAAGCTCTTTTGAGAAAAAGTGTCCATTAATAGTTAACATAACTAATTTCAACATGCACTTTGAGATGTAGCTGTAACAAACATTTCATGAGGATTAGCTTCCAATTTCATTTTTATCAAATAATATGGAACCTGAATTTTTATCAAATATGAAAATCAAACCAAGCATAACAAAATTAAACAGCAAATACATTGTAGAACAAAAAAAAAAGCTCACATTACTGTTTGTAGCATATTTTTCTCACTTTTTTGCAAGCAGTTAGTGTTTCACTTGAATAGTATTGCCATATAATAACCTTCAAAATTTAATGTCCATCTTCACAACAATAATGAGAAACATTTGCAAATCCATCAAATCCACTAAAAAAAAATAATAATAAAAATTGGCATGTCACCTTAGCAACAAAATGTTTACATCACATATCCTCTCTTAATAAATTTGATCAGTCTCACTTAAGAAAAAGCTGCAAACAATATTCCCCACTGACTTAGTTTAACAAGTGTCATTTCATATACTTACTTGAATGAAATAACAGAACCTGCAATTGCAAGGCGGCTTACTTCATACTAATCGCACAGATAATCATCATTTAAATACTTACGTTTTATATCTGTCACGGTGCGGATGTAGTTTTTCGTGGTTAGGACGAACTCATTGTAAAGAACCCACTCTGGTTTGTGGTCTAAACATGTGGATGGGTGAAGCTGCACAACCTGGTTATCTTTGATGGTCATGTAATGCCCAGTTCTTTCAAGATGAGCAATCTGAAATATCATGAAATATATTACCATACTTTTTAAATAAAACAGCATATATAAATCAATCTTTAAATACTCTGAAAATGCTTAGAATAATACTGTGAGCACTTCTAACTAAAAAATAGACTCATCAATTTACTGTTAGTCAGCTGCAGTATCACACATTTAACATCCTAGTAAACAACAGAAAACATATACAAAATTAACATAGTTTTGCTTATACATTCAATGCTACTGTGTCCTTGAGGGCTTGGCAATCTATAACCAAAAAAATAAAAAAGAAATCACTGTACATGCAATTTTTCTTTTAACTGGTCTCTTTCTTTATTATATTGAACTATATCATATTGATCTATCACTATAATACTACCTGCATGAAGAACCCTGACACAAGTGCCTTGCGGATGTTAATGTAGTAGTCACGAGAATTGAAGTCCGTAGAGGTGCGTTTGAGGCTGAATCGGTCCATGATCCTAGACAGCTGTTGCCGTACGTTATCAGCTGATTTGAGTGAACGGTAGTTGACAAAGTTGTCATAGCACCACTGCACATCCTCCATATCTACCGGAGTATAATGGATCAGGGAAAAAAGAATTGTAATTAGTAAAGATTCAGGTTCAACAGAAAGAAAATCCCAGGATACAAAATCTTGTAATGTTCTCTTAGGATTCTGGAAACTGGACAGAAAAAGCCAGTGCATATCACTTTTCTTTTCCAATGCTTGAATGAATATCAAGGCATGAATGAATATCAAGGTTACTTGACTGGCTACCATTCTAATCAAGTTAACCCATTGGATGCGGTTTTAATAAAATATGTATAGTCGTGTAGCAGGTTTATGTTATTTAGCACAGTGCCATCCACATCTACAAATGACTGCCTTGGCTGCAAATCATGCCATCCGCCATCAATGGGTTAACAAGAATATTCACAAAAAATATGGATCATTCCATTCAGTAACAACACATATTAACATAATAATTCATATCTTTCAAATTTTTCAGTTTTATTATGTTATGAGCAATGAAACGTATCTTGTTTACTTGCTTTTTTCATAAAATAAAAAAAGACATACAAAGATAGTTATATGCACTGGTTATCTTTTAAGACATACTTTCATGCTGATTTTTTAACAAAAGATGAAAATCAACTGCTACATGCAAAAAGTGGCTTACAAAACATCTTTCTTACACACAAACTATCTTAATAATGAAATGCAAATGTCCACATGCTATCCACAAACATATATACATGGTCATTAATTTTTCCAAGTTAATGACAATGTAGTCCTTTTATTTACTAATTTTCTTATATTTGGATAGTTATGAATATCTCGTCATCTTTTTAGAACCTAATGCAGACAATGATTTGTTTACTTTTTCTATAAATTCTGAAATCTTTCTTTCCTTCATAAAAAAATGGTATTCTAATTATTTTCCCTACTGTAATATGAATCTTGGCAAACAATCTTACAGAGGAAAAGCAAAGCAAAGCAAAAAAAAACAAAAAAAACAGTATATTCAAATACTCACTTTGTTTGAAGGCATGGTAGACATTGAGCAGCGTAAGGTGGTCACCATCAATGTGGGCGAATCTCATCTTGGCCTCGTCTGCAGCCTTCTTAGCCTCATTAGGGCGCACAAAGCACTGGGGTACTGTAGCAAGAATTGGGAAACCGACCCGGCCCCACCACAGCCGCGCATGACGGCAGGAGAGGGAGGGTACGGCCCAAACATTAAGCCTCACCCTCCTCACAAGGCGAAGGGCAGCGCCCCTCCTGGCTTGCTCAACACTTTACTTCAGCCACCTAGGGGAGCTACACCAGATTAGAACCACAACCTCCACAGATCAACCATAATCAATCCTATTTGGCCATCAAATTCGCGAGTTCTCTCCGATAAAATCTCCTGATTCCTTGCTGATGTAGCCTGATGCTTCTTAACACCAGTCAATTTCAGACAAGTTTACCTTGGGGGACTGATGGAAAGATGTGGTTCTAATACAGTGTGGCTCATTACAGTGACGATTTACTTCAGCCGTGCTGCACTTGTGTAGTGCATAACAGTTCCCACTTTGTTACTACCAATTTGATTCAAACTTTCCTCACTAACTATTTCAGTTGCTAACTGGAGCATGTAAGCTGTTAAAAAAGGATTATAAAAATTCTTCCTTACCTATCTCTCCATGATTTACTTTAATAAAGGAACTATGTCATGTTAAGACCTATCCAGCACAAAATCAAGTTCAAGAGAAAGAGTAAACATTTTACAATAACTTCTGAAACTGTTATCATCCTTTTACTTTGTAACCTTTTACTTTGGAATTTACACATCATTAGCTAATTCTAAGCAGTCTAAAAGTACCATTACCTTTTAGTAACTAACCTGAGAGCATGGCAGTGATAGACAGAATTTCGTTTGAGCAGTTGAAATCGCAAGAAGCGATAACCATCTTGGCTAGTTGGGGATCAAGAGGAAACTCAGCCATAATTGCACCTAATTCAGTCAGATTACCTGAAAGAAAAAATTATAACTATTCTTAATATCCTTCTAACATGTTTTGTCAAATTTTCAGTAATGCTTTCCATACTAGAATTTTCATTACCAGTTACCTTTCTACTGTTTGAGCTGATCACTTTTTCTTAATTTAGTAGCAAAAGACTGCAACAAATGAATATTCATATCACTCAGAAATTATAGCTAAACATTTTAATTTCAACTTTCTGGACCCATCTTAATAAAATGGGCAAGACAATCCATACAATAAAATTCTAAATTATGATTCTTTACTAATAAGTGTATACTAACCATCATCATTAAGGGCTGCCAGATAGTTTAGCAGCTCCAAGGCTCTCATCAATGTCTCAGGTGCTGGCGGATCCATGAAGTCAAAGTGCACAAGATCGTCAATGCCCAATTTCTTCAGTTGTAAAACTACAGAGCCAAGATTTGATCTGAGAATTTCTGGGTAGGTATTGTCCTGAATGAGAAAAGAGAAAGATACCAATTGAAGTAGATTAAAGTAACAGGATCATAGTAATGTAACATAATTCACTTTTTTTAGTTACTCAGTTTGCAAGTAAATAACAACTTCTATTTCTGTTCATGCAGTATTGACACCTAAAACCATATATAGTTGGTTATCAACCCTTCAAAATGTTAACATTTCTATTAACTTCAGTAAACACAAGATAAATCTTACCTGCATCTCATTTTTGAAAGCTTTCTCTGTGTATAAGCGGAAACACTTGCCAGGTCTGGTTCGACCTGCTCGCCCTGCACGCTGCTGAGCAGAAGCCTTACTGATTGGCGAGACCAACAATGATTCTACACGGATTCTTGGATTGTACACCTGAAACATAATTATTAATGAAATACTAAGACAATAAGAACTAGAATTAGTGACTCAATATCAAGGTTAAAATTTTGTCATTTAGAAACTTCTCTGAAGGTCTTACCTTCTGTTTAGCAAAGCCAGGATCAATCACGAACACAACACCATCAATGGTTAACGATGTTTCTGCAATATTTGTTGATACCACCACCTTACGTCCAATAGCACCATTGGGCTTGTTGGGAGGTGGAGCTTCAAAGATTCTTTGTTGGAGGTTGGGAGGGAGTGTAGAATACAGAGGAATACATTTAAGCTCTCCAACATCTGGCCCAAGAGCATCTACTTCCCTTTTGATGCGCTTACATGCTTCTTCAATTTCTTCCTGGCCGGTAAGGAACAACAGAACATCCCCCGGTATTTCTTCACAGATGTGTATCTGTCAAGATTTGAAACAGGGATGACAATTTATTTCAAAATCATGCTACATTAATTTTAATTTCATTATCTTTGCTTCAACTGCGAATCAAAATTCCTAAAAAAACATTACAACAATATAGTACAAAGTTCAAAAACTAGTAATTACCTGTATAACAGTTCTAATGGCAGCTTCTAAATAATCCCTTTCTGGCTCTGGTGTGTAGAAAATTTCCACAGGATGCGTTCTGCCAGGGACATTCAGTAGGGGAGCTTTATCAAAGTAGTGCTGGAATTTGCCAGCATCTAAAGTGGCAGACATAACTACTAACTTCAAGTCACTTCGTTGCTTAAGGACCTCCTTCAAGACACCCATAAGGATATCTGTTGCCAGTGTACGTTCATGAGCTTCATCAAGCAAGATTACCTGTTAATGAAAAAATATTCTGAATTACCACATTTGCAAAATTTCTGCAATTAATGCCCTATTTACAAATAAAGAATATATATTATATATAAACAACATTGCATTTATGAAAAAACTATTCTGTCTCAAGAGAAAAAAATACTAAATACCAACTAGTTACAGTTCATCAAACTGAACAAACTATAAATAATATTCTTATTCATTTCACTTTTTAATGTTTATATCTTTAGTTTCATAGATGTTTAGATGTTGAGTTTCAAACCTATTATGTACTTAATCTTAACACATTGCCGACAGGGTGCCTAACGACCTAATTGGTTGTCAAGGCAGGCGGTCTAGAATGGTAGTGGCACCGGCAAAAAATTAGAGGGATGAGGAAAGGGTTTTCTCTGCCCTCCAGGTAGTGCAGACTAGTCCAAACAATATTTTTCCATAAATCCATCATAAAATACGAGTTTAGGCTGACTTTGGAACCCTGTAGGTCTAGAGCTAGTGCAGTTACAGCCGTAATACTTCATGACTGTGTGCGTGCTTCAACTGTGAGCAGATCCCGATATCGTTTCATGTATGCATTGACACCTGTCTCTCAGGCCTAATCAGGGCCAACATGTATGTCGTGACACCCATACGCAATGGGTCAAGTTTTAATCTCTATGGAAAGCATTTCACACACTATTTATTTTCTTTTGAAAAAAAGAAGAGAAAGTTGGGTGCCATATACAATGTTCATTATGTGATGTTGCTTAACTTCTGACATATTTCTTTGGGTATTAAAAGCTACTGAAATCAAGAATCCTTATAATTTGTTGACATTTGGGATTCATGTTAACTAACATTCTGGAACACTAAAAATATCAGCGCTTCATGAGCTTTGGTATTACTAAGATAAAACTATCAACCCATTAGCAGCAGATAGCATGATTTGCTGCCAAGGCAGAGTCAGTTGTAGATGTGGATGGCACCGAGCCAAACAATATAAACCCGCCATTCGACTGTATACATATTCTATCAAAACGCGACAAGTGGGTTAGAGTAAAAAATAACTCCTACCAACCAGCCAAAATTAATTTTACAATATCATTCCACTTCCAAGACTATATTTATATTTAGTGGAAAAAATATCAAAAATAGCGCAAAAGAAAAGCTTACCTGGTAATTTTCTAGCATTGGATCACTCATTGCTTCTCGAAGTAACATACCATCAGTCATGTACTTGAGAACTGTCTTCGAAGATGAACAATCTTCGAAACGAATGGAATAACCAACTTCCTGTCCAAGGGCTACATCTAATTCCTGAAAAATTAAGTTTTAGATGATAATGAAGAAAAAAAATACACAATGACATACTTTATTATAAAGTGGAGATAATACTTCCCAGAATACATATTTGCATGGTTACAAGAAGCATATCATTTCTTATAATGTCAAGAGACCAAAACACATTTTGATTGTTGGTTCCTGTATATGCTGAACAGTTTTACTTTGCAAACAATCATCCATGTATAATTTTCCAACAAACAATACCCTAAAACAGCATCAAACAATAAAAAGGACAATTAATTTCATCTTTAAAAATGGCAAACTTTTTAAAGCATCATAGCAAATATAGTTGTCTAAACCAGTTACTGATAAACCTTACCTCTGCTACACGCTGAGCAACTGACATGGCTGCCACTCTCCTGGGTTGGGTACACGCAACTCCTTTCTTTCCTTTTGAACGAGCAAACTCGACACACCACTGGGGCATCTGTGTGGTTTTACCAGATCCAGTCTCTCCGACTAATACAATAGTCTGATGACGGCCCAGCAGCTCAAAGAATCTATTACGGTATTCCCATACTGGCAAACCAATTCTTTTCCTGGTGGGCAAAAGAGAATGACATGTTTAGCTAATAATTCCACCTCCTATTTTTGGGTTGAATCTTTCAATATAATTCCATAATCTTTGGTGAGACTATATCATGTTCAAGAATTTTTGTTTCCTAACGACATACAGTACTGTAATTTGTAACAAAATACTCACCTATATAATTCATAATATCTTGGTGTGTATGGTAGATTTGTAAAAGGATTAAGAGACATGGCAACAGCCCCTCTTTGCGGATTGCCATAGCCGGAATTGGCACCTGCATTTCCATGGCTGCTGTAGCCACTGTCTCTGTCAGAGTCCTTTTCATAATCTCCTTGATGTCTGTTGGAATAAAATGGGTGTGTTAATAAAAGCTGAACAGAAATAAAAAGATGTGTCCAAACGTAAAGACCTAGAGAGTCACACCTTTCCTTTTTTATGGGGTATGAAGGAAGCAGTGTTCCAAAGACAAACAAATGAGGCCTGAAACTGGTTGGGCTTTACCCCTATAACCCTCTCTGACCCTCTAGACAGAGGACTCTGCCCCCTTAACCCAAGTGGTTATATTTGACATTCCCAGCTTCACCTATCCCTTGCCAGGGGGGGACATTTTTTTTCTAATATGGCAGAATCCCTCTGAGACTAAGTTCCAATTATTCAGGTCAAGAAGCTTGGGACATTCCCAAGAATCGGCAAATTTACTAAAATGGTTCGCTCTTCAGGTGCTCGGACGCATAGCAGCCGATAGCTACCTCAACGTAAAGATAGATCGCAGCATTTCAAAATACCTTGGCAAAATGTCCGAGCGCAGCTAAATCTTCCCCACTGTTAATGGGCCGAGATATTAGATGTGAGACCAGGTAGGACTAGACTGTCATGGAAGTTATGCGATGACCAAGCTGCAGAACTCAGCCATCTCCACCACCGTTTCCCCATTTTTTCACAGCCACCAATCAATTTACACAAAAAATTCTACACTTAGTGTAGCCTATGCATTGTCATCATCTTTAAGCGTCATAATTGCGACTAAATTGGACAGATTAACCCCAAGGGGCTCTGCTAATAGAAACCCCACTACCTAGTCAATATATGCATACTTAAACTACTGTCACACTTTCATTACTGCAGTGGCAGTTGAATGGAAGCCCAATTTTTATTTTTGAACTTGTCTGTCACACACACCTCTATTCATTTTTCAAAAATAACACAAGAAAAAAATATCAAAGAACTAATCATTATCTATAACAAAACTAAAGATATATTGAATTTCAGGTATTCCTTTTTAACTTTATATTATTCAGATATTTTGGATTGCATTCTGTAACTTTATTTTTGCTCTTTAGCTAAGCATAATCAAAGAAGCTTGAAATATAAAATGCAAGATCAAATTAATAGGAAAAATCCTAGCAGATTGACATTAGAATCAGGGGACACGAATATATGCGAAGTGAAAACCATGCTGCTGCGACATTCCATAAAAAAACTCTGGACGCTAAAGTCAATTCGGATGGAACT